>NW_016107344.1:3124842-3281508 GCF_001604975.1 Cebus imitator
TAAACTAAGGATCCACCTAAGCAAATTCTCAAGCAAAACACTTAAGTTGCCATCTGGTTTTTCCTTACTAGTAATAGTAAAATGTGAGAGGGAAGAGATAAATTGATGGGAAAACTGTTACATAAAAATGAATCATATCTTTGTTATTTTGAAAAAAAAAATCCTTATCCTCTTGTGGTGGCAAAAGATGGCAAAGTTAAATGTTTTTTTAACAAATTTCAAATCCAGGAGCCTGCCAGGAAAATATGAACTAGTGATGGACTCAAGGATGTATCTGAAAACCCTTTTATTCAGTTCTTAGAAGTTCGAAGGTGGTGCCTCAAATTACTCAATATTTCTACAAAAGGCCCTTAAAAAGATTAAGAGTATACCTCACAGTTCCTCCCAATCAACAGCAGAGCCTCTACGAAAGTTAAAGTGTTTGTCTTCAGCTCTACTAGCAGAAGCCCAGGGAACAAATGGGCTTCTCAAAGGAATTTATGGGTGCATTATTGTCTAACGGAGTTTAAGCCAGTGAGATTCATTAGTGGTCCAATAAGTTCTTGAAAAATTCTCAGCTGAAACACTGCAAGCTTGGACAGAAAAAATAAACAAACAAAAACAAAAACCAGCTAGTACAAAATGAAAAGTGTTTTACCTCCAAAATTTTACTGGCAAGAGGCAGACAGAGAAGACTACTCACCTGAAAACAAATGCTATTTTTTATGAGAATCAAGAGATGACTCAGAGGGAAGAACCAAGATGCCAGAAAGCAGAATTGACAGGCTTGAAGATTTATTCCCAGGCCTTGATATCTAATCATAGAACTTTGAATATTTGCCTGACTAGATTTCAGAATTGCTATGGACCAGAGACTCCTTTGTGTCTTTCTTATTTACTCTGAGTAGGAATGTTTATAAAAGTGGTCCTCTGTCTGTCCCACTATTTTATGTTAGATGTATGGGGCATATGACAATTTGTTTCTTTGGTTTCACAAATTAAGAGGAACCATAGACAAACATGTGCTTAGGTGACAATGAAATGGAGCTACAATCTATGAAATTATGACTTAAACCTCAAAATAAGAATTCCTTCCAGGCAGAATGATAGCCATAACCATAGTAATCCTGCTCAGTATGACAGAAAAAAATACTCAAAGTGCTGTAATTAGGGAACAATTAAGAGTCTTGTTCAGAATTGGACCTGATTTAGGTGGCGAGATTCTGGACTTCGAGCTGGTGGTATAATAGTATGTCACTCTTGGTGACCATGAAGGGGTGGAGTACATTTAACATGTGAATAAAACATGAATTATTGGGATCCAGGCATTCAACTGTGAAGGCAGTTTATAAGATGGCCTTTAATAGTTCCATCTCTTCGTACTTATGTACTTGTGTAAACTCCTACATTTAATTGCAGGTCATATCTAGTGATTTACCTGTAACAAACAGAATATAGCAAAAGTGATAAAATGTCACTTCTGTGATTAGGTTGTAAAGATACTATCACCTCTGACTTGCTGGAATTCCTTCCCTTAGAGAAAAGCCAGATGCCATATTTTAAGGAGCCCAATAGAGAGGCCCACATGGTAAGAAACCAATATTTCCATTTCACTGCAAGGTTTCTATCCAACCTAAGGCCTGCCAAAATTCACATAACTTTACTTGGCACTCCTTCACTTGAGCATTGAGATGGCTAGATGACCACAGCATTAATCAACCTCCTGAATGCAGCTTGGTAAGGGATCCTGAATGAGAACCTCTAAGCTAAACTGTGTTGATTTATGATCCACAGAAACCATGAAATAATAAATGTTTGTTGTTTAAGCTACTAAGTTTGAGGGTAATTTATTATGCAACAACAGATAACAAGTAAAACTAAAAAATGTAAAGTCATTATTATATAATTCATATATTTTCCAATCTTTAATAAAACTAAATTGGAACATATTTCTCAAAATTTTATTAATCAGACAAAATTTAAAAGAAAGACAGGCTATACTCATATTTTCTGAGCACCCAATATGTTGGTAGCTTTAGGTATCATTTTTTCAAGCAAGCACATCTACCTTCTGTAGAATGCATAGCAAATTCCTTTTATTGTATAAATGGATTCAAAGCAGTTAAATAAATTACCCAAGAGCAAACAATTATCATATACTGACAGTTGTTTTCAAACACAAATGTCTAATTTAAAAGCCTTGTATTTAATACTGTATTATATTGTATCTATTAGTCTTTTCTATTTTATGCATAAAAGCTCTTAATTATTGAACTTTTCAGGCCATCTTTAATTTTTCTCCTAAGATAACTCCAATTGATTTAATTCTTTAAAAATGTGATGTTGTGTACAACCTGATTACTGACTCATTATCATTTGTTCTTAAACTCAGATTTATTTGAATGACTCACAAAAATTATGTTTCCAATACAAGTTTAGTTAACTTTCAAGAGAACAAAGCAGCAAATACAACCCCCAAAAAAGTATCACTTTCATCCATGGATTTCATAATATTCATAGCTCTCCAGGATCTCTTCTGTACAGAGCATGTTCGACTGCAAAAGTAGAGGCTGAAGTCACAGCCAACTAGAATTTAGAGAAGCAACCACTTTCCTTCTTCACCTAGCTTTTATACTGCTTTTCCTAAAGCCCTTATAAGAATATCAAGTCCTTTCTAGGGCAGCCACAGCTCATTCATAGAGTTTAACAGTAAATAATTCTGATATCCAAGTACAATTTACCTGATATGTCGTTGAGCTGATTGCCAGAAATTTGCAGGGGACAGAGTTGCAAGATGGCAAACCCAGAGCCATATTTTCTGCTGTCTCTGGGCATGGTGTAAAAATTCGTTCTCATTGTGAGTCCTTTAACACCAATCCAACTTTGAATTCTAGATAAATGGAGTCAAGTCATACATCATTTTAATGCCTTTTTATATCTCTTTTCAAAAATGTCTAATTTGATGTTTTAAACCAAAAAACTTTTATGTCTGTAGTTGATAAGGTATGTAAAATTCGAGTAATGTTAGCAAGAGTGACTAAATATCTTGGTCTTGACTGCATTTTCTTTTGCATGTTTTAAATAATTTTTAACCAATTTTATTGTGCTTTTTATTCCTTCACTTATTAGGCATTATACTTTTCAATAGATAAAGCTGAAAGGTGTATATCAAGCTATTCTGAACCTAAATTCATTTCCTCTTAAGTCACTTTCCCTGAGAGCTACAATTAGGGATTGCAAATCAGTTTTTCCAATTAACTTTCCATTCTGTGGTTTCTCATTAAAGCACTTCCTTTTCTTCTCACTTTATTTCAAACAAGCACAAATCCTTTATTACACCAATTATCCAGTACATGTGTTATTGAAATAATGCTTTGTATACAAAATGTATATTAACAATATGTCAATGATATCTAATTTATATTATTTTCAGTAAGATAAGTAGTTCTTACAAGTCATTTTCCCTTAATTGGGAGCCTATTAAGTTTACAGCTCAGTCATATCCAGCTACAAAGCAAATCAGCTTTGAACAAACATTGTAGTTTAAATATCACTTTGTTCCATGGTACATCTACTTCCCACTGGGATGACATGTTGAATATTATATTTTGTCCAGTTCCCACCAATTGTCTTAACAGGAAGTCTTTCTTAATTAATTCTTCTCTGGTGACATCCTTTACAACTTGAACTGGTGTGAGCTCCTCTAGCATGGATTCCAGTTACTGGCTTCACAACATATTTGATTCTGTGGTTGTCAACATGTAAGATCACAGCTCATTCTGGGTGCTATAGTTTGGATGGTTGGCCCCTCCAAATCTCATGCTGAAATTTGATCCCCAATGTTGGAAGTCAGGCATAATGGGAGGTGTTTTGGTCACAGCGGTAGATGACTCAGGAACAGATTAATTCCCTCTCTAGAGGGGCAGGATGGCTGAGTAAATTCTCTTGTGGAAACTCTATCAGTTCCCACAAGAGTTGGTTGTTGCTCTCTTTTGTTTTCTTATTCACCATGTGAAATCTACACACGTCAGTTCCCCTCCACCTTCCAGGATGAGTAGAGGTACCCTAAGGCCTTCAACAGAGGCAGATGTTCATGCTATGCTTTTTTGTTGTTGTTGTTGTACAGCCTAAAGGACCATAAGCCAAAACTTTTAAAATAATAAATTATAAGTAAATAGCAATACAAATAGTGGACTAATATGGAAATCTGATACTGAGAAATGAGATGTTCACATAAGGATACCTGAAAATGGTTTTGGAACTGGGTAGTGGACAGAGGCTTGAAGACTTTGGAGGCTCAGAGGAAGACAGAAAATTGAAAGAAATATCAGAACTTCTTAGAGATTGGTTAAGTGGGTGTGACCAAAATGTGGAGAGATGGTAAGGCCCATGCTAATGAGGCCTCAGATAAAAATGAAGAACTTATTGAGAAATGGAGTAAAGGTCACTCTTATTATGCCATAGAAAGAACTTGGCTGCATTGTGTCCATACCTTAAGGCTTTGTTAAATGCCATCCTTAAGAGTGATGACCTAGGGTATCTGGCAGAAGAAATTTCTAAGCAGCAAAGTGTTTAAGATGTGGTATGGCTGCTTCTAACAACCTAACTCAGGTGTGGGAGCAAAGAAATAATCTCAATGTGAAATTTATTATTAGAAGAAAAGCAGAGCATAAAAATTTCCAAAATTCACAGCCTAGCCATGTGATATTGACAATAAGAATGTTTCTAAGAGACAACTCCAAGGATGCTGTGGAGAAACTACTTGCTAGAGAAAATAGCAGGGATAAAAGAGAGCCAGGTGCTAATAGTCAAGATAATGGGGAAAAGACCCAGAAGATATTTCAGCAATTTTTGAAGCCACCTTTCCTATCACAGTTCCAGAGACCTAGGAAGACAGAAATGTTTTGGGGGACAGGCCTAGGTGCCACTGCAGTATGCTACCTCGGGAAGCTTCTCTCTGCATTCTGGGTTTTCAGGTTGGATCACCCATGGCTTAAACGACCCCAGGTATGACTTGAACCACCACTCTTGGGGGACATTTTATAACCCTTGGTAGCATCCACATGGTATTAAGTCTGCAGGTGCCCAGAATGCAAGAGCCATGGAAGCTTAGCAGCTTTCACCTAAACTTCAGGTGATGCATCAGAAAGTCTTGGTTCTTAGGCAGAAGAAGCCTATTACAGGGGCAGAACCCCCTGAGAGCCTCTATTAATGCCTAGTGGAATTGTGAGAGTAGAATTGCCAACCTCCATATCCCCGAATTATAAGGACACTGGCAGCTTGCAACATCAGCCTGAAAAAATTGTTAAGCATTTGACTCTAAGCCATGAAAGCAGCTGTGAGGTCGGAGCCGAGCAAAGCAGGGCTTGGTGGCAGGGCTTCCCAAGGTCTTAAGGGTCCACCACTGGTACCAATGTGCCTGGAATGTGGGCCATGGGGTCAAATATAATTTGGAGTCTTTAAAATTTAAGGTCTGCCTTACTGGATTTTAGACTTGCGTGGGACATATTATCCCTTTCCTTTGGCTGATTTTTCCTTTTGGTAATGGAAATGTTTACCTAGTACCTGTACAGCCATGGTATCTTGGAAATAAATGACTTGGTTTTTATTTTACAGGCTCACCATTGTAAGGAACTGACGTTGAGTATGAGATGACTTTGGGCTTTTGAGTTGATGGTGGAATAAGTTAACACTTTTGAGAACTATTGGGATGGAATGATTGTATTTTGCACTGTGAGGATGCTATAGTTTGGCAGAATGCTATAGTTTGGATGTTTGTCCCTCTAAATCTCATACTGAAATTGGACCCCAGTGATGAAGGTGAGGCCTAATAGGTGGTGTTTGAGTTGTGGGACAGTTCCCTAATGAATAGATTAATGAGCTCGTAAAAGGTGAGTGTGAATGAGGTCTCACTCTAGTTGTTATTACTTCCTGCCAGAGCTAGTTGTTTAAGAGCATAGCACCCTCTTTGTCTGTTTCTTGCTTCCTTACTTACCACGTGATCTCTGGACATCACACTTTCCTTTGCTTTCCACCATGAGTGAAAGCAGCCTGAGACTCTCACTAGAAGCCAATGAGAGTAGTCTCACTTTTCTTGGAAATCCTACAGAATTATGAGGCAAATAATCCTCTTTTCTTTATAAATTGCCAAATTCAAATGTTTATTTATAGCAACACAAAGGGCTAAGTGTCACTCAGTAAAACTGCCTTACTATTTTATGGAGAGGTTTTTCTCTAAACACTTGTTTATCATCTTTCAAGGTATTACCAGATTTGACTAATTTCTTGCCAAGGTAATCCCTCTAAAATTTCTATCTTGTGATATATTATGTACTTTTCAGCATTGTGGAATGCTTCTAAAAATGTTATTTCTGCTTGGCTCAAAACACATAGCTAAAATCAGTGGTTCCTGGATCTCTAAATGATCAATGTTGACTTTGCCAATACGCTTGCCATTGCTGCTATTGAGTATAAGAATAGTCTTGAAAAATTGTATTTGCATCCCCCATTTTGTTTATTAGTAAATCACTAATTGTGTACATTCCACTCCTAAAATTTACTCAGTTTATGTGTGCCATAGGAACTGCCAAATTAGAGTTTTTCTGGTGCTCCGAAAGAGAACATCAGTGAGGGTGTACCCTGTGTTATCCCTATATTAGTTGCTCTCATTATGATCAACCTATTATCTTCCTCATTATGTTTCAAATCCTGTTATTAAGTTCATGCACGTTCACATTATTATATTTGAAACAGCAAACCAGGCTCTGGCATATTAGGCAAGCTACAGCAATACAAAATTCCTCATATGCAGGCAACTGCTTCAACAATGTGTCATTCTGGTACACAGATCACATGTGTACATGAGATCAATTATTACAAAATAATAAATATGTGCAATTCAAAGATAGTGTCTTCAGATTGAAGCATAAAAAATGGATTAGTGAACATAATCTGTACACATTTACCCAAAAGAAGGTTCCAGTGACCAAAATTCAGTGAGGCCATTAGACAGTGCTGCATCACATTTTTTTTTTTCAACCAGATTAACCAGAAAGAATTTTGGAAAAGTTTCTACATCATCTTCAGTCCAAATGACATTTCTCAAAAAGAAACATGATTGCTGATCTTTCCCAGGGAACACAAACTTTGATCATTCTATTGTATTGGTACAACGAGAGAGAATAAATAATTAGCAAGTTTCCTGGTATTTTCACTCATTTCCAGTTTCCTTTCCTTTAAACTACAATGTTCTCCATTTTTAGTTGTCTCCTGACTCTTTCTACCTCAATTGCATTGAGGGGTTCAAGTACAGTGCTCAGTCATAAAACTAGCAAAAGGAATATCCATACTGATGTCTTCTCTTGCATTCATCCTCATTCTTGGATTTGTGAGCAACAGATATTCTTCCCATCAAGCAATGCAGGCCAACAGAAGGTCTTTTCAACCCATGAATTCCTTTGGAATAAGTACTACAAGGTTTAAAGGCTTTGAGATAATGTCCTGTGCTAAAATGTCTTTCTTGATAGTAGCCAACCAAATGAAGCAAGGTGCTGGTACTATGGGAGACTATAATAAAACACAAACAACTTGTCAAATGATAAAGACAAAGAGTTTTATTATGACATAATATCCTACACATTTATTCTCACTTCTGCACTGCCAAGATTCTAATTTATATCATCCCAACTCGTCTTAAACCCAGTTGTCTGATCATGCAGACAAGTTCTCTATTCCTTTTTTTCATTTTTTAGCAAGTGTTTTAATTGCCCCTTTCAAGTTTCTCTCAAATCACTACTCTGAGAGTGAGAATGAAATATAGTCAAACAGTATGGTGCTTTTAGCCCATAACCATATCTCAGTCACTGGGAAGTAGGTCTCTTAAATCTGATAAAATATATATGTGTACTCCAAATTGAAATAGTCCACATTATCCTTACTGTTCTAAAACTTTCTCAGCCATGGCTTTAGTAATGAGATTTATAATAGAAAAGTAGAGAATGTACCAATGTCCATCAAATCCTTAAAAATCCTCTGGAGGCTACAGGTAATGGTCTAAATGATCCACCTGATAATCATGAGCTGGGCTCTATCCCTGTGAAATTAATTCCATGACAGGTTTTTTTCTTTCTTAAATCTTGTTTTATTCCGAAGAGTCATAGGCAACTATTGGTACAATAGAAATAAGGAAATATATCTTTATGCAGCCCAGATGTATAGTCCACAGTAGCCCCTATTGTTGGGGTTCAGGGGTTCAGGGGTGCCCTCAGCTCCCCTGAGAGGACATTTCTTCAGGCTCTTGGTCCCTCGCTCACTAAAGAATGAGAGAGGATGCCATGGCGCATTGCACTTGTAAAGTAAATACTGGACTCCAAAACAGTGTTTGCAGAAAGTGATTTATTTAGGTAGAGAAAGAGAAAAAGGAAAGGAAGAGAGAAAGCTTCCACAAGAGAGAGAGTGTGTAGAAGGGGACCCCAGAGGGGAAACGCAGGAGAAAGAAAGACAGCTTTCACGAAGGGAGTGTTCATGGAAGGGGGTCCAAACACAGAGTCCCAGAGGGGTGTGGAAGAAGGAGACTTTTAACCGGGGAGGAATTCCCACCTTCTCCAAGCCCCCCTGGCCAATGAAAAGAGTTCCTTTAAACTTCAGCTGGAATGATTGACTTTTGACCCTTTCCTGTGCCCATGAAAATTAAAACAGAAACAGTTAAATCTCCAGGATGGAGGCAGATGGGGGGTGGAGGGGCATGTAAAAACCCACACACCACTCATAATAGTTTTGTCACAAAACTAAATGTACTATGGCAAGTAATCCAGCCTCTTATACTACCCTTTTCTTCTTTTGCCATGACTTTTTTCTTTGACTAGATGAATTGGTAAAATCCCAAATTTTCTGAGAAGTGCTATACACCCTACCATACACCATGCTTCCAGCATTGTTTGATCATAATTAGAGTTACATGGTCAGTTTGTTCTGCAATAGGATATGGGAGCTTGAAGGTGCTAGGGCTGGTTGATGGCTAGGTAAATGGTAGCCAAATCATGTGACTTCCCTTCTGAGGTACCACTTCAGTAGACATGCATGTGCACACACTCACGTGCACACACATGCACACACACACTTTCACGTACACGCACACATACACACACACACACTTTTACTTGATACATTAACTGTTGGGAAGCCTCTTCATTAGACTAGCCATTGTTTTCATCATAGGCTCAGAGTATCCTTGTCTTCATATGTCCTTTTTCTGAAATTTTCTAACCTTTTACCATCTTCAAACCCCATGCAACATAATTTAAAGAGCAAATTCACTGTATCCTGTATTCCATTAGTGATGATTGCTGTTTCCACTAGAGCCTAACATCAAATCAATTGCTTTTATAGAAAGGAGAAACAGCATTTGATAGCTCCCAGATGTATATCCTTAGTTACCTGTAGCAGAGGATTGTGGAGGCAAGATCTGACTTCTATTAAAAATCCCAAACAGTATGGTGATAAATTGATAGAATTTCTAATATCATATGTTCATTTGGATCTTATGATCTCAGTGGTGCAGCACTTTTTAAATCCCATATTGTGAAACTCTGCTCAGTTCTGCACTTGAATTATCCTCTTCCTAGTCACTTAGTCATTCTTTCACGGTATCTATTTTAAGTAGGCAATGAGATTGCCAAGATTAGGAAGTTGTATAATCTAGAATGAAAAACAACCAATAGATGTTGAACTGTCTTCTTCATAGTCAAATTCTTTAGAAACAGTACTTTATCTCTATTTATGGAAAGACTGTTTGAGGTAATCAGGCAAATGATTCTCAAAATTTCACAGGATTCCTTGGCAAGTTCCTGAAGTTTTGAAATGTTTACCTATCAAGAATTATCTATAAGACTCAGATGCAGCTTTTTTGTCAAATTTTCTTTTGCTTTTTTTTTCCCATTCTTCTACTGTTTAATGCCAACAACACAATATGATTCAGCCTGCTCTTCACCAATATCATGCCCCAAACTCTTCTCATAAAATTACAGCAGCACATTGTGCAATTTAAATACCTTTGACATTGTGTTGCTGGGAAGTGTGGAAGTCCTTGGTTTTCATCTTACTTATGAGAAAGAATTCAGCCAAGAGACAAATCTAGCAAAGAGAGCAGAGAATTTATTGAAGAAAAGTTGGTTGCGGGGAGTTTACTCAAGGAAAATAAGGAGCTGAGATTTGATTGAAAGACATACACTCCATGAGAGGAACAGGCTGGTTTGGCTGGTAAATAGTAGTAGCAGCAAGGGTTAAAAGAGACAGGACACTCTGAAAGACAAGGTAGAGCAGACAGCTTAAAAGAGAATGAGTCAGCAGTTCCGAGTTCTCCACTGTGGTTTTCATTATGTGGGACCCTTGCTTTATGTTCCCACCTCTGTCTCAAGTCTCTACTTTTGTCTTTGTCTAGTTTCCCACTTCTGCCTTAAATCCCCACCTTTTTTCCCAGCTAGTTCCTACCCCTAGATTTGTGGAATTCTCCCTTCCTGTCAGTTGATGCACAAGTAAAGGCCCAGGGTTGGCTACAAATTTTACCTAATGGCAGCCATGCTCATCACTGCCACCCCAGGAAGGATGTATTGTGGTTAAATCTGTATTGACTGTGCCTGTGTTTCTCTTAGGAATTGCTCCTTGGCCCTCCTTTCCCTCTTATCAGCATGTAGCTAAATGTATTCTGACAGGTTAACAGTGGAGTGAGCAGTTACTGAGCTTTTTAAGGGGTGTTTTGAGGCATTCCTTTCTGCATAGGTATTTATCTTCCTCTCAGTTCATATCTGGAATACGTGTTTGGGGTAATCTCTGAGTTGTGAAATTTTTCAAACTTCCTTTTCTCAGGCGCTCCCTCTCCTGCTCATGCCTAGTTATCTTCACACTCTAACAATTATAGTAAAAATATGTTGAATTTGTACCCACCTAAAGACAATCTGAGCTTTGCTTTCTTCTGCTGTAGGCACAAAAACAAGGCATCAGAACAGTCACCTTTCCACTGTTCGTCTGCTGCATCTTTTGAATAGTTTACAGCCCTTATAAAGTATACTGTATCATTCATTCCCCATTAGTCTCCCATCAGACTCTAAAACTTGCTTTTCAATTTCAGACTGTTATAAATAGGTGCATTGATATTATTACCCCTATTTCTATCATTTTAAGTCTAAGTTGAAATTTTCCGCTGGCTTTAGGGAATTCTATATTGCCTATCGGTTATCACTAAATAAGGCTGAGGAAGTTTCACTTTGTATTTTCAATTTATTCTGGTGGACAACAGACTTGGCTGAAATTGACATGAAGGAGATAACAGTAATGTTTACCACTTATGTCAAATCATTGCAAATATGGATTGAGGTGAATACTTTGTAGGTTCTAGCATATCAATCTGTAACTTCATTTTTAACTGAATGCCTTTCAAGAAAGCATCTCTCTAACCACCCAGTTCAACTGAAATCCCTGCAGTTTCTCTTCACTGTCACTGGCAGAGATGCTATTGTGTTGGGGACCTTTATCCAATAAGCCAAAGAAGAGTTGTTCCATATTCCCTTATATTTAAGCTAAGAGTTTCACAGAGACTTGATGTTCATGCTGGAAGTTTCAGTTAGGAATTCCTGGACGAAATTATACCTCATGGATTAGATGAAATTCTGCAACATTTCAACTCTTCTATTTAGTTCTTTCAGTTTATCTATTTTAAATTCATCCCAGAAAAGACAGATTAAATGTGTCAAAAATCCTTTAAGAGAGATGATTTGTAAAGTAGAGTCTCTGTGGGCTCCCATCTATTTTTTTCCACTTTAATCCCACCCCACCCTATTTAATGCACAACAGAACAGTCCCAACTGACTTAATCTTTTTTTTCCCAGCATTGCCCTTAGGCTCAGAATTTCCCTTTTCCTTTGTTGTTTTTCAAACTGCTCTAATTTTTCACACTTACTTAAACCTCATCAAAGATAGTTGAGGATGCTATTCTACTACTGAGTTAAATGCTCTTTTGTCCCCTGAAATGAAAGATTGAAGTTTCCCTGAATTACTGTTTCCATCATTTTTTTAGGAAGCAGCGTATCATTGGGGATAGCTCTATTTTGATTATTATATAACCAATCCAATGGGGTTGTTCCTCTTGGCACTTTAATTGTTCAATGGGCATGTTATATTTTAATATAAAAAGGAAAGAGGACAATTCTCATTTTTCCCCTGACTCTGGCTTTTAACACCTTAAAGGGGTGCAGATATGCTACATTTGTGTCATTAATGACTTGAATGCCAAAACTGGAGCTAATTTTAACTAGGTACTCATTCCTAATAGAGCTCTTTATTCTTTAATACCTAAGCATCAAACTATTAAATTAACCTTAATTTTCTTTCAAATTCTTCCAAAGAGTACTGAAGCATCAATATGAAAACTTTTTCAGCTTTATTGTGGTATAATTGACATAAAATTATACACATATTCAAAGACATATATATTATGAAATTATTAAAATTAAGCAATATATCCATCACCAGATGTTGGTAAAAATGAATCTTGTTTTATTTTCAAATACTCATCTTAAATTAATTAGCCAGCCTCCAGTTAATGGTTTCACTTTCCCAACACAGTCAACAGCAATCACTGTATTTTGGGGCAGGACGGATTTTCACTACTTGTTTTCTACTCAATTGCAGTCCAATTTATATTATATAACTTGCATTAAAAAGACAGATGCCTGATCACATGTGGCAATATTTTCACCATCTCAGTCCACAGATGGATTGACAATCACCTAGGGATAGATACTTATCAGTTCCTTTCTCCCTATGTTGTCTCTCACCTCATAAATCTTTCGCTATATCAAATAAAGGTTATTGTGGCAGTTCCACTTCTGCCATTAATCTGCCTGCTACACAATCATTGATCCAACATTCACAAGAAATGTTACATTTCCAACCTATTTTACTTCCATTGAATGACTCGCAATAGGCAATACAGTACACTGACCTGCAGTTGCTTTGGGAGGTAAAGTTTCATCTCATGTACAATTTGCTGGCTTCAATGCACAGGTCCATATCACTATAAAAGACAAAGTTGATGATGGTTTTGCCCATTTTAATTCATTAAATGTATCCCTGCCCTTTGTTTCCTAGCTTAAACTCTGCTTGTCAAACAGCCAATCAAGCAGTATGTGTCAAGGCACATGATTTCCATTGCAACTAGGCTTTACCAGTTAGAAATTCATAAGAAGTAATTCTGACAATGACATGCAATTGCTCACCTTGGTAGAACATAAATAAGGCATCATTCCACATTTATCTCTGAAGGCAGTAGTCTTGGATCATATTTACAGGACTTCCTGAGTCCAGCATAATAGTTTTGAGCATCCATTGTCTTTTTATTTGCATGTAGTATCTGAATATGTCATTGTAAACCAAAAAGTATCTGAGACAGGTCTCAATGAATGTAGAGGTTTATCTGTCCAAGGTTGAGGATACACATAGGTAAAAGGAACACAAAGCCACAGGAATATCTGTGATCTATGTTTTCTCCAAAGAGGGTTTGGGAACTTAAATATTTTCAATATTTAAGGGAAAAAGAGCAAGTAGCAGAGAAAAGAGGAGAAAAAAGCAGGGAGGGTAGACAAAAAGGGGCAAGTGCTTGCCTTTGATCAGCGCTTACTGAATTCATGCTTTACATGTGAAATGATGGGGTAGAGGAGAAGTCTGTTATGTATGTGTCTGGTTAGCTCAGTGAATCGACATTAATATATATTTGTTTCAGGTGGGTGGAGGAATGACTTCCGGTCCTGTCTTGTCTTGTACCTGTGAAGATAAGCTGTTGATTTACATTATCAGGGTGAAATTCAACAGAACTGTTTTATGGTAAATATTTTGGGGCCTACAAGACATCTCCTCATGAGCAAATTGTGAAAGTGGCTTCTTAGGGTAATATGTGCCCCTTTATCTTTGTAGGATCAAAAACGAGAGGCTGCTTAGCCTGATTCACTTCCCAAATTTGATTTCCTTTTGGTTTAGTCAGTTTGGGGTCTAGAGATTTTATTTTCCTCTACCATCATTATTATGGTTATTCAACTTAAGATATATTTTGTCAAAGATATTTTGAAATTAGCAAGTTCAGAAATAGACTCAATATTCAAGACGTGTCTGACTAGCAAAAACACATAAGGCTTATTAGCCCCCGTTTCAGGGACAATTTTCTGTATATCAAACTACTCCAAAACTTGCTAACTTCAAACAACCACCATTTATTTACAACAGTTGTCAGTTTGGACTCTCAATTGGCTAGCTCTTTTGCTGGTCTTGCCTGTAGTACCTTCTGCAGCTATGTGAGACTAGATGATCCTAGCTGGAGTGGCTTTTGCTGGAGTGACAGGACATTTTCGATCTGTGCAATGTCTCTCTATGTGATTTATCTAAACTGTTCTTATCTACAGAATGAGGGTGTCAGCATTTTAAAAGGGCATAGTCTTTTGGTTAAAGAATACCATCCAAGACTCAAAATGAAAGAGAATAGGTTTATTGTCCAGCATGGTGACTATAGTTAATGCAATGTATTGTAATCTTGAAAAATGCTGAGTATACCTCTTACGTGTTCTCACCACAAACTGATAATAATGCAAAGTAATGCATTTGTTAATTAGGTAGATATAACTTCTCCACAGGTATATACACTTTACAACATTATGTTGCTTGTGATAAATACATGCAATTTTGTATGTTAATTTTAAATAAATAAATACATAAATACATTTTTAAAAAAAAGAGAAAGGGAATAGGTGTCACCTACTGTGGCAGAGAAGCCAAAAATAATTGACAAATCAATCCGCCACAACCTCTTTGATCAGCATACTTTATTTCTAGTAAAGCAGAATGACATCAGACAATAAAGGACAGAAAAATGATTGAGAGTAAAGACATGAAGACACTGGAGCCTAACAACTAATGAGAGAACAATATGTAAAGCAGTGGAGCACTATGGGTGAGATTGCAGAGTTTAGAATGAATCTCCCTAGGTATGAGTCTTGGTTTCTTCTTTTAATAGTTGTATAACTTGGTGGGTTGCTGTGAGGATTAAATGACCTAATGTATAATATATAAAGTGCTGGGTCTAGCTCTTGAGGGATTTTAAGTGCTAACTAAATGTTATAAATCATTTTTGTACATAACTTATATTTGCACATTGCCTATCACAAAAATATTTACAACTTAAAGTTAGGAGTTTAAACTTTATCATTTTGTCCTAATAAAGTATTAATTGTATATATGCTCACTTTGGCTTATAAATATATTTTTGATTTCAGATTGTCATGCTATTAGAAATTACTCCAATATGTCTTTCGCAACTGATAAAGTGACATACTTAAGGACTTGCTAAAAACGTTACTTAGCTTGTATTCACGTTCCAAAACAGCAAAATACTACCAATGACTTTTTTTCTTTTGCCTCCTCCTGGATTAAACATTGTTTTTTTTCTCCTTTTATTTTTGCTATGTTCGAAAGCTGTGTACTCTAGGTATATTCTTTAAGTTAATTTTTCCTACAATTTTAACAAGCTTACTTATTCTTTTATATATTTCAAACCCATCCAAGTTACTAAGTTAAACATGTTATGAAATTTGTCTAAATATTCCCCAACCATCTGCTAAGTTTTGATTTTGTAAAATTTCTACCTTGTTTTAAAACAAACAAAAATAGCTTATTTTATAATCTTTTCAGACTTAAGATGATTTATTGACATGTTTTATTTATGTTTTTGCTCACTATTATTTTTTCTCTTCACTTCTTGTGTTCACATATCTTGTAGTCCATGTTGGTCATTCAATGTTTTCAGCAAACATCTGGAGCAGTAAACTATTGGTGAAACTGTTTTGGTTTTCTTTTCTTCTTCTTCTTTTTTTTTTTTTAACTCAGTAATGGTAGTTTAGGTTGACGTAGAAAAGATGCTTTTATCTTCTGTCACTCTAGTGACTTACAGCATCTATTACTCCTGATAGGAAGTCCTAGGTCAGATTATAATATTTTCATTTTTGTACTTTTTAATATTTTTCCAATTTTCTTAATTTTTAAATTTTTTTTCTAAGCATTTTTTCAAAAATTATATCTATTTAAAGTGTACAATGAAATTTTTCAATATACCTATACAGCCATCCCTCGGTATCTGCAGGGGATTTGTTCTAGGACCTCATGAAAACAAAAACCAGGATGTTCTTCATCTCCTGACCTGGTGGTCGGCCTGCCTCGGCCTCCCAAAGTGCTGAGATTAGAGGCGTAAGCCACCATGCCCAACCTTCATTTGTTTTATAGATGCTTTTTTCAAAATTCACTCTGAGCATTCAAAATACACTTACACGTTAACATCTTTGGTGTACTCCGCTATTTTTAGTTCAACATTATTAATTGATAATGAGTAAGTCTGTTTAGTTTTCTTAGTTCTTCCGACTTGTATTTTTTCCCATATATTGTCATTTTGTTCTGAGGGCCTACTATTCATATGACTTTTTTCTTATGTTTTCCTTTCTCTACACTCATTCCAACTCTCAGGCGTCTTTATAATTATCTCACACCTCAGCTCCTTCCTAAGGATCATGACTCTAGAGACAGTATTGTTTGTGGACACCTACAAGAAGATTGTATAATAATCTTCAAGAGTGCAGAACATGCACCAGTCTTCCGCACATGAAATTAGTTTCCTTCTCTTTCGTTCCCAAAGGCAAATCCTGAATGATAGTTCCCCAAAATGGAGATACTTGGAACATCTTTTGCCTGCTTTCGCTTGTGGCCAGAGATAGCACCAGTCCTAGCCTTCCCTAGGGCGCTTTTGCCTCCGTTCTCTCACTCTGTGCGGGGCCTGTTTCATCCTATTTTCCTGCTAGGATTGAATTTCCAGCCCCTTTTATCTTCTTCTCACAGTATTCAGAGATTTCTTCCCTCAGCTCCCACTTACTTCTGTGAGTCTGTCCTCTGACGCAAAACAGTCAGTTCTGTGAAATGTAGAAGGCTCTGGAACCCTTGAAAGTCACATTGAAAGACTGTGTTACAGGAACTTTTCTGGCCGTTGGCTGGCTAGTGGCTTTGCTTTCCACTTTTCCCTCCTGTGGCCGGCTAGGGGTTTTTGTTTCCAGTTTTCCTGCCTCTGGCTCTTAAGGGCCTTGTTGAGGGGCAGGAACCTTTCATGCCTCTGGCCCCTAGAGGCGGAGGCTCTGTGACACAAGGGTTTGAAAACAGTAGCCAATCTGGTAAAGGATTCTAAGATCAATTAATCCAGAGAAAGGTTGAAAGAACCTCTCCCATTGGACAAGAACATGGAAAAGGAGGGAATAACTCAGGGGTAAAAGCTCTAGCCATGGAAGCCTGGAGCAGCAACTCCTCTGGGTCTCTTCTACAGCATGGAAGCTGTCCTTTCACTCTGTCTAATAAACTGCACTACCTCACACTCTTTGGGTCCATGAGTTCTATCTGAGCGGTAGCACTCACCATGACACTGGGGCCCTCTTTCTCATTCTTCAGGCTTAGGGAGCCAAGAACCTGCAGCTGATCCGGCTATAACATGTTACAAATGCCAGTGGCTGCAGCAGTGAGAGTCTCTGATTTACTCTGTTCAGTGGCTCATTATTACATAAGCAAGAAGCAGACTGCTCTTAGATTGAACCTTTATATATTTGAGATATTGTTATCAGATGCTAGCTTATCTTGATAAACGAACTGTCTAACCTGAAAGTTGTATGTCTTTTGGCAACTGCAACCTTTTATTAGGTAATAATTTTTTTTGTTGCATTATGGTGTTTAAAAGATGATTTTATTTTTTATTTTTTAGGGGGGAGGGTTCTTAGTAGTCATTTCTCTGTTGAAGCCTACCCCAAACAAAATCCATCTGCATATGAAAATGTACAAATAATGATATCTCCTGTATAGTATTGTTAAACAGCCCCAAAGTTAATTTAAAGTTAGATCAGTATCATTAATGTTAATTAACTATATTATCCAAATGGAATAAGCTTTTCTTTGCCCCCACACAATCTGAAAATATTTATCCACTGTAGGAAATGAGAAAGACTTTTTACTATAGTTGGTGTCCACCCAGAGGTCATAAATTCTTGTCATTCATCTCTAAATATAAGCATTCCTAAATTAGATGACATTTAGTGACATGTTATAAAAGCCTCAGAAGATTCTTTCTAGTACTATTCTAGGTGACCTTATATGTCTGTTTTGTTTTTGTTTTATGTTGCTCATTTGCCCTACATATAGTCTTTGAAGATTTTGTCTTAAAAGTTGGTAGTGATATGGGTATGTTATTTGAAGCATGTCATCCACGCTGTATTTTATTTGTGAACATTTGTAATTTATTGCCAGAGATGAGTTTTTTTTTTAAATACACCTTATTCCTTTTGAAACATTAAAAAAAATCAGAACTTGAAACACAACTTCTTTTTTCTGAACCTTTAGAAAGCTCGCTTACTCAATTACAAGAAATATTTTCTCCTGTTCGACATTGTTATTTTTACTTTGCTATTATAACTTCTAAGATATTATGACTATTATTTGTTGCATTTATTTAACTTTATTACCACTAATCTTTTTGTCTTTTTTTCGGGGTTAAGTCTAATTTACGATTGTTCATTTTTGCTTCTTCTAAATTTTGAGTTACTAATTACCATTTATTCAAGTTAGTGATGTTGGCAAATCTTGTTTTTAGCTTGTTCAAACTACCACAGAATATGAAGATATTTAAAACCTCTCATTTTGTTCAAAGAACATATGATTACATATATATTTTTAGCTGTGGTAGAAAAGCAAGCATTTTGTCTGGCCAAGCAGTCAGTACATAATGATGTAGTAAAGTTCAGATCTTTTTCCTTTTGTCCTTTTTAATAACTTCTAGAATGCTTTATGCTTGTGAATTTTCATATTAATACTCTTCATATTAATATGTGTGTGCTTATGTCCTTATGCCAAATACTGGATGAATTATTCTTCAGAGAACATTCACGTGTCTGTATATTTGTTATGAATTCCATATACTAGAAACATTTGCAAGAGAGTGGGGTGGATTGACACATGAACTTTGACATCAACCCTTGACTAGCTACGAGCTCTAAATAAGTTATTAAACCTCCCTCAGACACTATGTGGGTAAATATATATATTTAATATATGAATATATATATACATACCCACATATATAGTGAATATGTATATGTCAATAAATTATAGAAACGTGTAAACTGTCTAGTAGGTCATATTACTTAACAATATTAACTTTTTTTATTTTCTATGAGGCGGTTAAAATTCCTATAGACAGAAATATAGACATCTGCACTATAGAATACTTTATTTTTTCTGTTATTCTCACCCAAAATCACTAAGTAAAATCATAATTTCTCCCCACTTGCATTTCTGATTTTACCTGGGTACACTTTTCTATCTTCCTCAGCTTAAAATACTGTTGATTAGAAACCAACTTATAGCCAACAATTTCTCCTTCTAATTTTTTTCATAAACACTCCAGTTTTTACCTCGGACAATTGCTTCAGAGTATTACACTCTATCTTCTCTATTTTCACCTAAATACTTTTCTGTATATTTTAACCTATTTTCTCTATATTTTTCAGTACTAGAGATGGATATGAGTAGTAATAAAGTGATCTGTAATCTGTTTATATAGACTTATTCAACTTCTAAGATTTTTTTTCTTTGCACCACAAAAGTTAATGAATACATTAAATGACAACAAACTGATGCCGTTTGTTTCTTTTTAAAATAGAACTTAGCAGTTTTTATTACATTTCCAGCATTTTAAAAATTATTTAAAACTTTTTTTTTTTTTGTAGAATGGACTTTAGACCTGAATAATATACTCATAAATATTGATCAGTTTTTTTCTTTTTTTTTGAGATGGAGTTTCGCCCTTTCTGCCCAGGCTGGAGTGCCACGGCATGGTCTCGGCTCACCCCAACCTCCGCCTCCCAGGTTCAAGCAACTCTCCTACCTCAGCCTCCCTAGTAGCTGGGATTACAGGTGTGCACTACTAAGCCCAGCTATTTTTGTATTTTCAATAGAGACAGAGTTTCTCCATGTTGGTCAGGCTGGTCTAAAACTCTTAACCTCAGGTGATCTGCCCGCCTCTGCCTCCCAAAGTTCTGGGATTACAGGCGTGAGCCACTGCACCCAGCTGTGTTGATCAATTTTAACCATAGATGGCAGATTACTTTATATTACTTATATTTTGTACTCTTACTCACACAATACAGAATCCAGTTTCTTCCTAACTATGAAGAAATCATTCATTGAAGTCAAAGCAAGAGAATTTATTATTGCACCCTCAGTAAAATGTATAATGCCAAGTTTTATAGTCACTGAAAATGGTAATATCTTATGAAGAATATATATTTAAATATAAGTAAAATATATTGTATAATTTAAAGTTCTACAATAAATTGTGATTGGAAATGACCATTCTCTCCCTAAGAATCTTTACCCGCATCTACCCATTGTGAACTAAAACAGGGAGGTAGACTACAGCTTCATATTGGAGGCAATTTCTTTTAATAAATAACATTTTCAAGTCAGAAAATTGGAATGTTTATGCAATATCAACACAGACTCAGAATATATTAAGGCCATATTACAGGAGACTGTTTATTGATTAAGAGAAGGTTGGGTCAGAATCTCCAGAATATATTTTCACTTTAGCCTTATGGCAATTGTGGTATTCTAATCTGTATTCTGGTAGTTTTTGTACTTGTCTCATCATTTCTCCCATAGATCTCATGTCTTCACACAGAAAAAAGGTGAGGGGGTGGGAATCCAAATATCTTTAAATTATTCATGACATCTAACAGGATGGCTTACTAATATTGACCATTTAATATATTTTTCTCAAACGATTTATCTATATAATTGAGGATAAAGTAAGTTAAGAGCAATATTTTAAAAATTTAAAAAATCTAATGAGAGTATAAAAAGATTGGAAAGTATAAGATAAAAATTGAGTAAAGAATAATGAAACCAAACATCACACACACACACACACACACACACACACACACACACACACACATAAATAATTAAAATAAGTTAAACATCTATTAATACTACACAGATATAAGATTATTGGGCAGATATTAGTCCTCAAGCATATTGACAAAACCTACTGGTATATTTCAGAATAAATTAAAATGGATCCCAGTGCTTTGATATTATTGGAAAATCTATATTTACCTGTTTGTAGTGCTTTCTAACATTAAACATTTCATAAATTTTGGTTGCCAATACATTTCTCAGTTTTTCAGAGAATTGTATAGATTATTTTTTTCAAAATTTTAGATGTTTTTATGGAAGCAGAGCTGTCTACTGACCTTAAAAGTGTTTTGACCCCTAAATACTGTCAGCAATGACATTTATAGAATAAAATATTTTACATGATAGAAAAATATGACATTTTGATTAATTTCTTCTATTACTCAATTTCAAAACAATTGCTTTTGCATGATTTTTCACAATTTTTCCTTTCTAGTACATTGTGAATGTACATGTTTTTTAAAGTTTTCTCCAGAAGAAATGTTTCACCTCTAATGAAGAAAATTAAAATGTCTCAATTATTTCATCTATCTTAAGTTTCAAAACAGTAATTACTTTTAATATTCCAAAGAATTCAGGTATTTCTTGTACTATGCTCTATACAGTTGCACAACATGGCATTTCTATTCTGCTTAACAGTGTGCAAAGTATCTTCACATGGAGAATTTCTACAGAGACGTTTTCAAATACAGAAAATATCATCTTTGATGATAATATGGGGGTTATTATTCTGGCATCACTTGAAGAAGCAGTACTTTGGGAAAAAGGAAGTAACAAACTGTATCAGGTCAAAATATCCTGATGCTCATATCTATAAAAACGTGATTTCTTCTCTGAATATATGACAAAGTTTATGACAATTATTTTCCCCTGCCTTATAAACCCTCAGATTGAACTTTGTAATTGCTTTTTAAAATTTAATTTACATTGTTAAACTATACTTCACTTATTTAAAAATAGATATATTTAAATCACTAATGTGTTTAAAAAGTCTGAATATATTGTAAACAAAATATGTACAGAAAATATGCTACCATTGGGAGGCACAAGTGAGAGTTTGGGAAAATGAAAGATCATTTCTCTGCCTCTGGAAGTATCCTTGACAATAACAACAACTGAGTAGGGTAACTGAAGGTGACTGCAGGTGGCTGCAGACTCCAACTATGTTAGCCATAGCTGCAGCAGAAGCAGCAGGAAAACAGGATCCCTGCTCGGTAGCTATGGTGTGAAATAACTGAAGCCACAACAGCCTTATATAATTTCCAGCAGCTCAAGCAGGACATGTGGGCTCATGTTAAGGTACATAGCAGCGTCCTCAGTTTGATGTAACTGCCTCTTTTCCCTTGTCCATCTTTGGTTTTTCCCTGCAGATAAGTCCATTATGGCCAATTATCTTTCTACATGAAATATCAAAAGTGGTGTCTCATACCGACCTGAGTGAACATCAGCTGATACATGTGCCACTTCTATTAGAAGTGGCACCAGGAAATAGACCTTTCAATTGTTAGTCTGAGGATAGTTATCTGACCTGATTGTAAATGTTGGTCTCAACACATTTGGAAGATGAGACACAGGTAATCCATGGCATGCAAAGGCAAATGGTTATTTAAACTACTACCTGTTGCCTAGGATGAAGTTATCAGAAAGGTAAGGTTTACTTGACTGTTATGGCAGTGATGCCTGTAAGGATTATGGAATGTGTTGACTACTGACCTATACTGGAGGGTTCACTGAAGAATAATACCATGATGTGAGGTTGTTACACTCTCAGATTAAGGCCTGATCAGAGAACAAATTAGTTAAATACGATAAAAATATAATCCTGCAACACAGGCAGAATTCAAAGGCTCATCTAGTGACTTCTGTGAAATACTATTTGGTAGGAACTGGGATCTCGAATATGGCAGCTTCCTGAGTTTGATATAACTGCCTCTTTTCTCTTTTCTACCTTTGGGTTGGTTATTTCCACGTGCCGTTACGGCCAGTTATCTTTCTAGTTGAAATACCAAAAGCGGTGTCTCATATTGCCAAATTGAAGACATTAGGATAGATTTCAATGAATTTAAGAACCTTTCAAACTTCAAGCCACTTTTTGTTTGTTTATCAAGAGAAGATCCTCTACCCTTCAGAACATACTAGCTATTTATTGCCTAAAATTTGTATGGTAAACTTATCCTAAGTACTTGCCTTATAAGGTTTATTCATCCTTCAGTTTCCACAACCTACTTACTTTTATTCTTCAGACCCATAGCTAGAGCAAATCTACAAATATTTTTAAAAAACACAAATACTCTGAATAAACACAAATAAAGAATTGAGACAAAAGAGCTTATGCACTAAAGGATTTACAAACCTTTGCTAGTTTATGTGAACAGAAACCTAGATATTATTTGTGGGGATGGATCTTAAGAGTGTTAGATCGAGAAGGATAGAATAAAATATTGGATCAAGAAAATTCGTCTCTACGGGTGCATGGAACAGTTTCTGATTCAGTCAGTTTCTGAATCAAAATGTTAACTCAACCAGCCTGACTGCAACACTTTTTTGAATTTTTTGGCGGAAAGCTAGCCTCAACAGTGGCCTACATTCATTGGATGTGATTGTCAAAATTTCCCTGCTACACTGGAGAAGAAGAAATCCAGATCTTTTTTTTTTTTTTTTTTTTTTTTTGAGGCAGAGTCTAGCTCTGTCACCAGGCTGGAGTGCAGCAGCGCGATCTCGGCTCATTGCAACCTCCACCTCCCAGGTTCAAGAAATTCTTCTGCCTCAGCCTCCCAAGTAGCTGGGACTACAGGCTTGCGCTACCACGCCCAACTAATTTTTGTATTTTTGGTAGACAGGGTTTCACCATGTTGGCGAAGATGGTCTTGATCTCTTGACCTCGTGATCTGCTCACCTCAGACTCCCAAAGTGCTGGGATTACACACATGAGCCACCACTCCCAGCACCAAAATTCAGATCTTTATAGAGACAGCTGTCTGGTGTATTTTGAGTTATGAATGGTATGTTCTATGTGAAGATTTAAAGAACACCACCTAAATGTCTCTTTAAATGTCAGAAAAATGTGCTGAAGAGAGCTTCAACATCCGTACAAAGTTCTTTGGTGTCTGTTCTTCATAGGCCTGGGATGATGATGGCAGTGGCTGCCATTGACCTTCAGCTTTCTTGTTTCAATATGTTTAATTTTAATCCTGAGGTGGCAGATGTGGTGACTGAGTAGACACAGGACCAGACTGACAATTACAATATTTTTGCCTGCAGGGATAATTACCAATTGGTAATTAACCATGGTGTTATCACTGGGAAGTTGATTATTATATTTTTTGCTTAGATGATCAGAAAACCTGTAGGTCTGATAAGCAGAACACCACTAAGTTACCACATTGGAAAATGAGCCAGAACTGAGCCAGTTAACATTTTAATGATTACCATATAATGGGGAGATCTTGTAATGATGTTAAAATATGGTATTTGATCTTTATAAAATATTAAAGCAGGACTACAATTATTATAGAAAAAGAAATTACTTCATTTGGAGAAGAATATAGTAACTGATATGACCTCATATACCTCATTTTAGAAGGATGTGTATATGTTCATTTTATGTGGAAAAATTACATAATGTGAGACCTAAGCACAGCATTGTTGAGAAAGTTGTAGGAAAGTTTCAATATGGATAGAAGGATTTACAGAGCTATTGAGTAGCCAGAGGAAGGTTTCTACCAGAAAGTATCTCTTGCATCTCACCTCCATATTCACCCGCCTATACTTTTTCTGTATTGTTTATTAATACAAAGTTTAGTATGTGTGTGTGTGTGTCTGTGCCTAATACTAGATAATTTAACGAAAATAAATTATCATAGCACCCATGCCAAAGAATGAAGTCAGTAATTTTTTCGGACTCCCTGTTTATTTACTGATGAACAGAGTTTCTATATTTTACTTTTAAAATATAAGCATCATAAAAATATTCCTGAAAATTGCATGTATTATTTAATATAATAATATTCAAAACAGCATTTAAATCTTCTTGGAGCATCTGGAAATGTTTTGACAACAGATATTTAACTGGAAAGGATTTTAAGCTGTTTACCAGGTAGACATGTGGGGAAGGAACAAAGAAGGATTTACTACAGGCAAATGCAGAGACAATCTTAATAATTAGGAATGAGGAAATCTCTGTGTTCACATTATACTTAGGATTTGCACAATTATATGACTAGTACACCTTTGTATCAGTGATCACCCATGACAAAGACTGGAGTTGATATTTTTTTCTGCTTCCGTGTTCACTTAGTGATGAACACAGTTTCTAAATTTTATTTTTAAAGATATATGCATCATTTGGATAGTCCTGAAAACTTCTTATTGATGAAACAAGAGCTAAGATGACTTTGGTATGCAATAATAAACCTTTCTAATAAGCTTTGTCTCCTTTCTAATTTCATCCTGTAAAGCCCACCATTTCTCTGCATCTGAAAATCAAAGTAATTTTTCTGTTATATTTTAATCTGACATGAATGAGCAACTTCCTGCTGTTTTAGGACAGGTCCTCGATAGTACTTTTGAAGCCTTAGGAGCTTTCAATATTATCACGTAATTACTTAGGCATTCACAAGACTTTTACTATAAATGACAAGTTTAGAAATATTCATTTTTTGAAGTTGTCTTGAGATGTAGAGACTTTTCTGACTTTCTAATTGTATGACCATAGATTATGACTCTTTTCATAATATGTAAGGCACCTTGCAGTGCTTGTTCTAAACTATACCTCAATAGTGATGATAACCAGAAAAGATTAAGATTTATTTATTGTTTCCTACCATTATAATCTGCACAAAAGGAGAAAGCTTTCATATATACTAGACATTATTTAATAAGAGACTTATAAGTCAAATAAATTTAATTTCACATTATCCCTATCAGTCGTCCTACAAATAAAATACTGCATTGAGTTCACTAATATACAAATGGTGGCGGTGGTGGTAGGGTCATCTGAAGCAGCCTGACTTCTCATTTGCATTTGTATATAAGCAAAAGAATTGAGTTAATCTAAAGAATTTAAATTTAGCATGCGATATTTATTACCACCTTTTTTGCATTCATAATCTATGTAAACATGCGAATGAAAATACCTATGTATAATGGGAAAGAATCTTCAATTGTCAAATGCTTATCAAATACCCAGGAGCCAATGAACACTTCCTAAAGTCCGACTGAGGGTGTCCAAATGCAATTCCATTAAAGATTGCTTCAGTCATCATTCTCCCAAGCCAGGTTCAAAAGGCCAAAGTCAGGTTTTTTTTAAAGAATTTTTAAATTATTGCATATGCCCTTTCAAGTCAGTGAAAGACAATCACCTTTTCCACTCATCATGTAATTGCGTTCAATGTCTATGGAGGACACTAAGCACCAGTAGTTCCAACTGATACATAGGCAAGTTGTGCTGCTATTGAATAATGTTCTTATTTTGTATGTGTCAAGGCCAAAGCAGCATGCTTAATTTAAACATCTAGCAAGGCTACAGTTTGTTTTCATTTTAAAGGAGAGTTACCAAATTGAAGGCCTTCTCTATAATAAAACTGTTAAAATAAATCAACAGTCAATATTCATAAACTTTAACTTGATTAATCATGCTCTTAGCAATTGCACGATTGCATTATGTATTATCTTTCATTGTCCAATGAAGAAATAAGAGTAGAATATTTCCTTAAGTGAATTTCAGTTTCATATGGAATGTTGCAACATATTGGTGCTATTCAGAGATGACATGTCCAAACTCACAATACATATTATTGTATTTGTCATATTTAAAAACAGAATAAATATAAACATCATCATGTTTATATATCTCTAATTTTAGAAGGCATAAATAAATGACCTAATTGTGTCATGAAAGATCAGAAAATCTTTAATTTAAAATATCACTAATAAAATTAATTATACTGCAGGTAATAGTAAATGATTTTCAATTATAACAGCAAGAAGAATGCCTTAAAAGATCCAATAGTCTTAGGTGATCAGAAAAACTAATTTTCAAAATTAATCATCTCATGAACAAAGTCATACTACAGTTAATTAATAATAATTTATGATGATAGAGAGAAAATAAAAATATAAGTAATCTCAAAATGCTTCTTTCTACAGTGACATACTTATCATAACTGTGTTTATAGAAATTAACAATAATATATAATGCCTTGTGAATTAAGCTCCCTGTTGTAATATTATGTTATTAATTATATATGCCATTTCCTACATTAATAAATAAAAATTTATTCAACTTAGTAAATTATTACCAATACAGAAAAACTAAATGTTGCACAAAGCCTAAGGCTATTGTATCAATATGAATATATTCAACTTTAAGACAATGATTCTGACAGATGAGAGGAGTAAATTCATATAATAGAATGTCATAATCCAGACAAAATCGAATCCACCTGAGGTAAAACTATGGTCTACCTATTATTACTAGAAATTTAAAGTTAAATTATTTTCAGGGTGATTTTTCTATATGTATTTTTATTATAATATTTAACTAAAGGGAAACAAAACTGGTTTTTCACAACAAGGCCAGATGTGCAGGCTGATTAGTTACACTACATTAGCCTTCATATTATGGATCTTTGAAAACCAAAACATGTACAATAATTTGATTTTCATTTATCTTTGTTATCCTTTATTTAATTATTTGTATCCTCCATTGATACATGATTGTATCTCAAAATGATTTTACACTAATAGGAGTATATTTAAAAAGGAGAAGAAGGCTGGTGACTCATGTCTATAATCCCAGCACTTTGGGAGGCTGAGGTGGGCAGATCACAAGGTCAGGAGTTCGAGACCAGCCTAGCCAATATGGTGAAACCCCATCTCTACTAAAAATATAAAAATTAGCCAAGCATGGTGGGACATGCCTGTAGTCCCAGCTACTTGGGAGGTTGAGGCAGAAAAATCGCTTGGACCCAGGAGGCGGAGGTTGCAATGAGCCAAGATTGCACCACTGCTTTCCAGCCTGGGTGAAAGAGTGAGAATTCATCTCAAAAAACAAACAAACAACAACAACAACAAAAGCAGGAGAAGAATATGAACTTCAAGTACTTGAATTAAGCAGAAGCATCTTGTCTATTTATTTTGTTATGCCACCTGGGCTCCTCCTTGTTGAACAATATAATACAATGGTGCATACAAACACAGCCACAAAGTAGCTTACTTTAGACATGCTTCTTGATTGACTATTAAGGAATTCAAAGAAAGCAACAACATCTTAAAATTATATATCTATAAGTATGTATAGAGGACTAATATATATTGTGCATATATATAATTGAATATCATCAGTGTGTATACACTGACAATTTGCACTACCTCAAATCATTGGCATATTCTGTTGTATACAAATTTATATTTTAAAAAGGGAAATTTTAGGTTGAGGAGAAAGATGAGCTTAAAGAAAAAGGATAACAAAGACTTAAAATACTAAGCCAGTGGTAGTCTATTCTGGAAGCATGGACAAGGTGATTGTGAAGGGTGCCAGGTCAAGGTGTTCTTCCTAGCTTTTCATGGGTAGAATTAAGCTGTGTATATGGCAAATGGAAATGAAGAATAGAATTTTTGTGCATATATCATTTTTCCTCTCAGTGGAGCCAACTAATGAATGATAAGAAAAGATTAAGAAGTATTTGTCTTTTAAAAGGGTTTACCCTGTGTTTCTCTGTCTTTGAGAACTCTGTCACACTAGGGAGGGGAGTTATCAATGAATGCCTAACCCAGACTACGGCTAATTATCAGATGATTTGCATAGTTGTAATGATCTCCAAAAAGTTTAGATATGTTCTGGCTTTTGGATTTCAATTCTCTAAGTATATCCCATTCTGCTGCATATATGCACATCTCAATATCAATTGTATAGTAATGAAGTGTAAAAAAATCTCAAACCATGTTTCTGCTGGGTCTGGTTACAGCAGTCCCATAATGAGCACCTTTGAACACTTTTATTCCACTTCACAGTGTGTAAATTCATAAATGCTTGGCCTTGTATCTTTTCTATGTTTTCAGCATTCTCATCATTTTGGGAGACAAATTGATATCTCCCTTAGAAATGACCAAATTGAGTGCCATCTGTTACAATGAAGGGCTACTTCAAGGAGAACTTTTATTGAATGTGAGTTGGAATTTTCACTGTAGCAGCAAATTTGAGAAGCATTTCTAGTGGGCCCAAGGGGTGGTGTTTTTCTTTCTAAAATCATTGTTCTCCATTTATATAGGCTCTGTACTCAAAAACTGTCATTGACATGCAGCAGAATTTGCGTTATTTTTTTCAAATTATATAAGTAGAAAGTGATTGTAAATCAAGCTATAAGAGGGTCTAACAGATATTCCTGGAAATCAAATAATATTTTAACCATCAAATAATGAAAGAGGCATCTAGAGTAAATCCCTCTAGGAAATAATTAATAGCACTTGTGCAATCTTTTTTTAAATGCTTTTTTATTTATTTAAATGACATTAATTCTTACATTTGATATCCTCTGTGTGACTAATTCTACAATAGATTATCATCCTTTAAAATGCAAATAATTTTTAAGTAAGCAAACAGTATAATGAGATGTACACTAGCAATCCTAATTTAATAAACATAAACTTAAAAGTTTCATTTAAACTTGTTAAACATTTAAAATAAACACTGTCTAGCACCTTTTCCTGCTACATATGGAGAATCTTATATGTAACTTTACTTTTTAAAAGTATTTATATCTGAAAGAGAAAGTAATGTACCTAATCAGTTTTTCTAGTAAGTATATATGCACTACTTTGAAAGAAATAAACAAGAACAGAGTTCTACAAGCATACTGTAGATCCTGCTTCTTTAAGACTTACTCTGTAGGATCTTACATGAGTAGTGTTTGACTAGCTATGACTTGTGGGTTTGATGTTTTGATGCTGTGTTGGACTCAGTTCCATGTATTATATGAACAATACAAAAATAAAGACAATCTAAAATAAGCAATTCTCTTGCCTCAGCCTCCCTAGTAGCTGGGACTACAGGCATGCACCACTATGCCTGGCTAATTTTGTATTTTTAGTAGAAATGGGGTTTCTCCTTGTTTACCAGGCTGGTCTGGAACTCCTGACCTCAAGTGATCCGCCCACCTTGGCCTCTCAAAGTGCTGAAATTACAAGTGTGAACCACTGTGCCCAGCCAAATAAACATGCTTGGTGAGAGCATGAGGCATCTTTGATAATTCAACCCTATTTACTGTGATATAAAGCAATACACTTTATACTTACAAACTGCACAGTTGTGTGACCTAACACCTTCATCTTTGTAAGGCATTTATTCATTTGCTTCTGCTAACAATTACTGCTTTTTGGTAGTTCTATACATAGCCTTCATATTTACTTCATATCCGTACTTTTTATTTTTACATTGAATCTGTATGAAAGTTTTAGCTTTCTTTTTTTAAGATTGAGGAAATATTTAGCTTGATGCCAAAGAGGTGAGAGGAAAACATGAGAGTTTTTTGTTTGTAGGTAGGCTCATTTTTTTTTTTTTATCTTTTATGAGAGATAGCAGAACAAGAGTAGGGTGAAATGCAAGTGACTCAAACTAAGCAAATTTGAATTATGCCCCAAAAAGTATAGGTGGTACACACACACACACACACACACACACACACACACACACGTATATACATACATTTTAGGGCATAATTCTATATATGTATATATACCTCCCATATACCCAATGTTATCCTGGCAAATACATTTGCAAATAAATATATATATTTGCTAGGGTAACACTGGGCTTTCAGAGGGCATAAGAAACAAGTATTTAGGGAGGGCTGAAAAACTGAAGAAAATCGAAGGCAGTAATATGTTTGCTACAGAATGTTTGAGGTTTTCCAGATGGAAGACTGAGGTTCTTAAAGACAAAACATATCAGAAGGAAACATTCCTGCTGGCCTATTGCTGCAAATCCCAGAAGGCGCATTAACATAGGAAGAAGGCAAGCCCCACATTATTAATAAGCTTAAAAACAGATTTAAATTGATCTCTTTCAGGTTATCTGACTCCTTTTGTATTCTATTCTCTCCCTTGTGTTTAGTATCACTGGATTTTAATCAGATTACTTTAAAATGTTCTGAACCCAGGTTAGAATTTAGCATGCAAACAATCAAAGAAAAGAGAAAGGGAGTTTTCTGAGTAGGGTAAGTCAAATAACTCACCATAATTAAGATGATGAGGACTCCTGAAGGGCAGAGAGAAGAGGGGAGACTCATGCACTTGACACAAGAAAAGCTGAATAGCCAAAAGAGTTGTCAGAGGGAGGGCTCTGGGGATGAAAGGTTGGCAATGACTCCCTTAGGAATTGCACTCTGAAAACCCAAAGTTCAATATAAGCTACTTTCATTAGTATAAGTGTTTCTGCACAAATAGCCTGTCATTACAATTCAGTTCAATCTTAGAAATTGGAGGGGCACAAGACCTGTTAGGTCATAGTGCTTGTCAGTCCAGCACAAAATATAAACAATGTCTCTCATAGATAAGAATGCATAACTTAACATAGAAACGGAAAATATGGAACTATTTTTTTCTTTAAAAATTTTCAAAAAATAAAATGTTCAGTTTAGATTTTTTAAAAAATAATAATTGAGCTATTTGGGTATAGTAGAGCTCTTCCACAAAGTCTGAGGCTGAGCAAGTGTTTGAATGTTTTAGGACCAGATAGCAGGAATGGTAAACGGAAGGATAAGGCAAGATCTCACAGAAAAGACACTTATCTACTTTTTAACTTTGATAAAGATGCGTAAGCCTTTTCTGCTAGGGTTGCCACTAAAAACAGCAGTAAGGGTAGGATGCCGTGGTTCATCCCTATCATGCCAGCACTTTGGGAGGCTGACGGGGAGGATTGCTTGAGTCATGAATTCAAGACCAGCCTGGGTCACATGGCAAGATCACATCTCTACAAAAAATAAATTTAAAAAAATCAGCAGTGCGTGGTGGCACAAACCCTGTCCAAGCTACTCAGGAGGCTGAGGCAGAAGGATTACTTAAGCCCGAGAGACAGAGGCTGCAGTGAGTCATGTTTGTGCCACTGTACGCTAACCTAGGTAACAATAGGAGACGCTGTCTCAAAAAAAAATACAAACAAACAAAACAGCAGGATGCTATCTCAGATCATTGCAATGATCCATAATGAATAAAAGGCAGAGCATTAAACTATTAACTTCATTTTAAACTACCTTTTAAGTTCATACTACTCAAAAATATCCAGATGGTGTAATTTATTTTCCTTCATATACAGTGGGAAGTAATTGGTGTAACTGATAAGAAAACATGATTGATTGATAGACGTACACTGATCCAAAATGCTCTGATCTTATGGTAGCTTTTGTATGCCGCTTTACAGAGGAAAAAAAAAAAAGAGTTGTTAAATTATTAACAACATCTATTCAGCTTCCACATTGCATAAATATGACAGAAGAGCAAATATATGAATTATCTGAAATTGTTTCTATGCTTTGGACTGTAAAACAATGTGGCATTCATAAATAATTTTACTTTTAGCATTACTTGGTCTTTTAAAATTTAAGTTGAAAAATCTCTTTTCTTCCCTAATTTCAGACCGCATTTATTTCACTTACCTATTCATTTACCTGACAGTGATAATATGCCTGTAAAATATTGCTTTTTGATCACGTATATTTGACAGACAGTTTTGTTTCTTTTCCTGTTTCTCCAGGCTTGCACTCTATCTAGTGATGTGCCCCTACTGATGGTGTCACTCATCAGATGCTCCAGCAATGATGAGAGATCAAAGGAAGCAAGGAATAGGTTAGGTTATCAATCAACTTTTTGTTGTGATTGTGTTTTTGTTTGAGACAGGGTCTCACTTTGTCACCCAGGCTGGAGTGGAATGGTGCCATCTCTGCTCTCTGCAGCCTTTGACCTCCTGGGTTCAAACAATCCTCCTGCCTCAGCCCCACCAAGTATTTGGGCCTACAGGTGCATACTGCCATGCCTGGCTAATTTTTGTATTTCTGGTAGAGACTGGGTTCTACCATGTTGTCCAGGCTAGTCTCAAACTCCTGAGCTCAGGTGATTCACCCGCCTTGGCTGCCCAAAGTGCTAGGATTACAGGCGTGAGCCACTGCACCCAGCCTCAACTTTATATATACTTTTGTTGGGGCATTGGTGGAAATGTTCCAACTAAGTGTAGCATCCAAGGCCAGATGTGGAGATATATATATATATATATATATATATATATATATATATATATACACACACACACACACACACACACATGCACACACACATACATATATATACATATTTTTTGGTTAAACTCATTACATTATATGTGTATCGCATATGTAATGAGCTTAACTAAGAAATATGATTTGATGACATATACTTTTTTTCTTTTTATGCCAGTTTAATGAAACTGCTACATTTCTGAGATTTCTTAAGATTGTTCCTTGGGAAATATAGTGGTGGACCCAAAATTTCCCCTTCATTTGGTCAATTGAAGAGAATAAGCAAACCCATAGTTTGTGTTTGCCAATACAGAAAATATTGCATGTTGACCATAATTTCTTTTTTAAATAAAAGGCATGCAAACCTTGAAAGCATCACCGTTTAGTTTTCTAACTGAATTATAAGAACTTAGGAAGCAAAACTACAGAGAAGCCTATATAGGAGAGAACTGTTCACAAACCCCTATCTTTTATTCCTAAGATAGGTGCACACATAGGAAATTTTGATTTTAGAGAAATAATGACAATTGCTAAGATCAGTGAGGTAAGGTTTTACAATTGCAAATGGAATAAGTGTTATTGAGCAAAGTCTCGAGAATAATTGTGAGTTTAAGTGATCAGAGTCTTCGAAGAGCAGCACTAGTTGCATATCAAAGAACAAGCATAAATTGTGTTCAGCCTGGGATAGGCAGTTAGTTACTCATTGGTCTTTTCATCCTCACAGAGATAATGATCCTCATCTTAAGTATTCTGGTTGTATTAGAATGAATGCAGTGTACCAAATAGATACGGACATTTTAAGTTATTTTGTAAAATCTGCTTAATTTAAATGACTTTTTAAAAATAAAGTTCAAGTTCCACTGCTACACTGCTAACACAAAAAAAAATTATTTACATTTATTTGTTATTTGATAGGTTCTAGCGTGGAGTGTCTTAGGTCCAGCTGCCTTTATTTGCCTTCTCCTATTATGAATTCATGTGAATCAGAGCTCTCACAAAAGAAGCATAAATGGCAAGGCAGAGCCTGGGGACTTGCCATCTAATCTCCAAAACCTTCTGGATGTGGCTATGGGATCTTCTGCCTGTTACAGCTGAGTGAGCATGGAGCACTGCTCTGTTAGGGGTTTTCTTCTCAGTAACATATTAATAATTAACCTGGTCTGAAACAAAGACTGCTAGATTTCACAAATTTGTCTCAAATATGACAAGGGTTAGGCATCCTGCATTCTATCTGATAAATGTAAGAAAAACAAATACAAAATAAGAGGCTTGTTTATCACTGGGAAAATAAAGGGGGAGGTTTCCATCTTCTTTATTCTAGAGTAGTTATCTTAGAAAACATGTAAGTATTTTCCAATCTTTTTTAAATGTATATAAGCAGTTTTAAAGACGAGATAAGTCTTTTCCAGCTGGCCTTTTGTGACTTTTATGACCCAGAAATGTCTTCCTTAAGAACTTGGGAGTCACCTCTCTGGAACACAAACAGGAGAGACAGCAGTGATAGCAATAAGAGGCAGATAGATTCTTAGGCAGACAGGGATGGGTCCCCAGTGAAACTCAATCTTCAAGCCAAGGACAGTCTAAAGCCTGGAAACCAAGATAAAAATTCTGGATAAAATCCACGGGCTGGATTGAGAATGCCCATTCCCATTTGGCATGCTGTCTCCTGATTGGTCCTTATCCTTCACCTATTTTACCTATACCTACCTTCCCCAGATTGTTCTCTTACGCTATTATACCTCTTTCTGAATGGTGCTTTTTTCAAGCCTATCACTAAACCAATCAGCATGCACTTCCCCATTCCAAGCCCATAAAAACCTCTGATCTCAGCCTCATGGCCAGCAATCCACTTTTGGATCCCTTCTTACTGCCTAGAAATTTTCTGTCACTCAATAAATTCTACTCTGCCTTATTCACTCTCCAGTGTCCACATGCCTCATTCTTCTCAGGGGTGGGACAAGAACTCAGAACTCACCATATTACAGGAGTAAAAGAACTATAACAGCACACTTTATCTCCCAGTTTCTGTGGGAGGGGTAGGAGTCTAACTTTAGTGCCCATCTTGCTCCAAGTTGCAAAATGAACTTCTGGTAAAAAGATATAACAATTTTTCTATTTCAGGAAAAAGCCAATTAACTAATACAGATGGTCACCTCAATTTCTAGGCAACTCTAGGATGAACTATGTGTTATAAATGATATTATCAAGTCCTATTATTTGAGGTCTAGTTATCATTTATCTTGAAACAAATACATGTAATGGGATATTTTTGCTTGCCTATATAAAAGGGCGAGATTTCTTTCTTAGTCTGTTAAGGGATGGCCTGAAATGCACATCACATCCTGGTTTAATGCTTATTTAATAATTAAAGCAGCTTTTTTTCTCTACTACCATTGTGGAGAGGCATTTCCAGGTTAGAAAAAGGTTCAGGTTTTAATTATACTTTCTCCACACAACCATACCTGAAATACTACATTCAGGTGAGTTTTCATTTTAGACTTTGAATATAATGGTTGTATAGGTGAGATTGACTCTAATTGGAGGCCTGTCATAATACAGTCCCACTAATTTTCTTGTACTTTTTTATTTATCATAATATTTATGATGTTGAATGAAGAACAGAATTTATGAATCAAAGTTACTAAATAAAGAGCTAATGATCTACTCAAAAGGGGTTTGATGCCTTTGTTCTCAGACTTCTTTAAGGGTCTCTTCACCTGCTCAGATAGAACTAATTTGACCTGAATATGGTTCTATGGCTAAAGCTGACTTTTTTAATTGTATAATGCTTTCTCAAAGACACCAATTAAGTCAAAGTCTCTTCTAAATTATCTGACTTACAATAATGGGTGCTTAGAAAATTCTACTTAAATTGAACTAGTAGAATGAACTAGTTTCTATCTAGTTTCTAACTGTCCAGAATGAGCTAGTTTCTATCTCAAGGACAATAAAATCTAAAAGCTATGTAAACAGCTGGCAAAATTTTAAAGTTTTAATTATAGAACGAACATGTCATAGTTTCAGAATAGTACAGGCATACCTTCATTTTATAGTGATGCTTTTATTATGCTTCACATATTGCAATTTTTACAAATTGAAGGTTTGTGACAACCTTGCATTGAGTAAGTCTATAGGCGCCATTTTTCGAATGGTATGTGCTTGCTTCATTTCTCAGCGTACCATGTGTTCATTCTCAAAATATTTCAACTTCTTAAATTATTATTACACCTGTTAGGGTGATCTGTGATTAGTGATCTTTAATGTTACTATTGCAATTATTTTCAGTCCTATCAATGGTAAATTTAATCAATAAGTTTTTTGTATGTTTTAACTGCTCCACCAACAAGCTAATTCCTGATCTCTTTCCCTCTCCTTGAGCCTTCCATTAAAATAAAATAACATTTGGCCAGTTAATAACACACACCACTACATGTTCAGTTGAAAGGAAGAGTTGCATGTCTCTCATGTTAAACTAAAACAATAAGAATAATTAAACTGAGGAACGCATGTTGAAAGTTTAGACAGGCTAATAGCTAGACCTCTTGTGCCAAACAACCAAGTTGTGACTGCAAATCAAACTCCTTAAAAGAAAATAATAATGCTACTCCAGTGAACACACAAATGATAAAGAAGGAAATCAGCCTAATTGCTAACATGAAGACAGTTTTAGTTGTCTGAAGACCAAACCAACCACAACATTCCCTTAACCCAAAGCCTAATGCAGAGCAAAGATCTAACACTCTTCAATTCTATGAAGGCTGAGAAAGGTGAAGAAGTTGGAGAATAAAAGTTTGAAGCCCGCAGACTTTGATTCATATGAGTTAAGGAAAGAAGTCATCTCCATAACATAAAAGTGCAAGTTTAAGCAGCAAGTGCTGTTGTAGAATTGCAGCAAGTTATCCAGGAAATCTAGTCAACATCATTGATAAACGTGGCTACACTAAACAAGACAGTTTCAATTTAGACAAACCAGCTGTTTTTTGGACAAAGATGCCATCCAAGACTTTCATAGCTACAAAAGGAAAGTCAATGCCTGGCTTCAAAGCTTCAAAGGACAGACTGACTCTTTTGTTAGGGGCTAATATGGCTAGTGACTAAGCTGAAGCCATTGCACAATTATACCATTGTAAAAATCCCAGGACCCTTAAAAATTAAGCTGAATCTACTTACTGCTCTATTAATGGAACAACAAAGCCTAGAAGACAGCACATCTGTTTACAGCATGGTTTACTGGATATTTTAAGCGCAATGTTGTTACTAAATGCTCAGATAAAGATTCCTTTCAAAATACGACTGTCCATTGGCAATGCACCTGGTCAGCTACAAGTACTGATGAAGATGTGCAAGGAGATTAATGTTTCCATGTCTGCTAACACAACATGCATTCTGCAGCCTGAAGATTATGGCATAATTTTGACTTTCACAAAAATGTAAAAGTACATTTCATAATGCTGTAGCTGCCATAGTTAGTGATTCCACTGATAAATCTGGGCAAAGAAAATTGAAAATCTTCTGGAAATTTTTCACTATTGTAGGGAGGAGGTCAACCTATCAATATTAACAGGAGTTTGGAAGAAGTTAATCGCAATCCTCATGGATGACTTTAGAGCTTACAAGACTCAAGTGAAGGAAGTAACTGCAGGTGTGGTAGAAATAACAAGAGAACTAGAATTCTCTTTTTCTAGGGCCTGAAGATTTGAGTAAATTACTGCAATTTCATGATAAAACTTGAAGTGATGAGGAGTTGCTTCTTATGGATGAGCAAAGAAAGTGGATTATTGAGATGGAATAGACTTCTGGTGAGGATGCTGTGAACATTCTTGGAATAACAACAAGATATTTAGAATATTAGATAAACATAGCTAACAAAGCAGTGGTGGGGTCTGACAGAATTGACTCCAATGTTTAAAGTTTTGCTGTGGCTAAGATTAAACAGCATTGCATGCTACATAGAAGTCTTTCATGAAAGGCAGAGTCTGTAAATAGAACCAGCTTCATTGTCTTTTTATAAGAAATTGCCACAGCAAACTCACCCTTTAGTAACCACTACCCTGATCAGTAACCAGCTATCAACACAGAGATCCGACTGTCCACCAGGGAAAACATTATGGCTTGTTGCAGGCTAAGATTATCATTAGCATTTTTAGCAATGAAGTATTTTAAATTAAGATACGCGCACATGGTTTTAGACATAATGCTATTGCACAATAAATAGATTACAATATAGCATAAATATAACTCCATATGCATTGGGAAACCAAAAATGTCATGTGATTTGCTTAATTTCAATATTTGCTTAACTGTGGTGGTCAAACCTAGTACTGAATTTGGTACTACAAATTCTCATTTTTTTATTAATTTATAGATTTACTCCATGTATATGTATCCCTAATATTATATTGGCTAGTTGTATTCATTTTCACATTTTGTATGAATTACTTTCATGTAAATAGTTATATATTAAGGGAGATACCATGTCAACACATAATCCGGAAAAAGGACTTCCAGGTTTTCCAAATTTGTCCCAAATATAGCATGAAGTGTACTTATATTAAAAATCATAAATATATATATGTATTTCCCTCAGAATTTTTTTTTTATTTCTCAATATTTTTTTGAAATTAACCTGTGCTCTGGAATACTAATGTAGTTTTTTATTTTTCACTACTCTGTGGAGTTTCTTTGGTTAGAATGGCCCAAATTTTTTAATATCCTTTACTAGTGATAGAGAGTCTAACATGTCAATTAATTTATCTATGGTTTGAATATTTTAATATTAAATAAAACATTAAAAGTTTACAGATACATGATGCTTACATATGAAATTAATGGATATTATAAGGCATCAATTCTACAAAATTTGATTCATAAGTAATTCCATTTCAGTAAAATTCCAAAAAGGTTTATTCATGGTACTTGATCCACAGGTTCTAAACTTCTTTTGGAAGTGCAAACAGTCAAAGATAAAATAGTGCTTTTGCTATCAAAAATTGGGGGATGAAATATCTAGGGATTGATCTGTGAGTAATTTTGATCCGGCTTCTTGTTATTTATTAACTCAACAAATATAGAGCTTAGAGAATTCTATATTTCCAGGAATTTTTATCTATCTCCTCTATGTTTTCTAGTTTATGCATGTAAAACTGTTCATAGTAATCTTGAATGATCTTTTCTATTTTTGTGGTGTCGATGGTAATATCTCCCATTTCATTTCTAATGGAGCTTATTCGGACCTTCTTTCTTCTTTTCTTGGTTAATCTTGCTAATGGTTTATCAATTTCATTTATGTTCTCAAAGAACCAGCTTTCTGTTTAATTTATCTTTTGTGGTTTTTTTGTTTCAATATCATTTAGTTCTGTTCTGATCTTAGTTATTTCTTTTCTCCTGCTGGGTTTGAGTTTGATTTGCCCTTAATTCTCTAGTTCCTTGAGGGGTGGCCTTAGATTGTCTAATTGTACTCTTTCAGAAATTTTTATGTAGGCCTGTAAGGCTGGGAACTTTCCTCTTAGCATCACCTTTGCTGTATCCCACAGGTTTTGATAGGTTGTGTCACTATTGTCACTTATTCGAGTGGTTTAGAGTATAACCAGAGTACTAGTGACAAGAAATAGAACCACGCATGAGAGATAAAAAAAAAAATTGTATTTTGTGGAAAAGTGTAGATTTAGGTTGTCTCAGAATATATGAATATAATGAAACACAAAACTTGAGGAAGAATAATAGATAATAAAAATATGAGAAGAGTGGATATTAATCACCTTAATTTATATGATTTGTATTAATTTTCTATTTGTTCTGCAACAAATTACCACAAACTTTGTGACTTAAGGCACCCCAAATTTTCTATCTTACAATTCTGTAATCAGAACTCCAAATTAGGTCTCACCAGGCTAAAACAAAGGAGCCAAAAGGGAAGCATGCCTTCAGAAGGTTCTAGACAAGAAACTCATTCATTTAACTTGTATTTCCCAGCTTCTAGAAGCTACCCCCACCCATTCCTACACTCATATGTCCATTGCAACCAGCAACCAGCTCTGGTTCCATATTCACATCTTCTCTGACTTGCTTTTTTCCTTTTAAGGACCCTTGGGATTATATTGGGCCTAACTGGATAATCCAGGATGCACTCCCCATCTGAAATTTCATAATTAAACTAAAAAATCATTATTGCCATGTATTGTAACATATTCATAGGTTTAGGAATTCGAATGTGGACATTCTTCTGTCTATTACAAGACCTAAGTCTGAAAATAAACTATGGAATATGTTACAATTTATGAATTTCTAATCATATCAGGTTTCTAGTTATGTTAGTTACCATTGCTGCACAAGAAATTACCACAAACTAGCAGTTAAAAGTAAGCTACATTTATTAATTCATATGTTCTGTGGTTAGAATCTTGGGCATAGAATAAATGGGTCTGTTGCTTTACAGTATCTCACAAGGCCGAAATCAAGATAATTGACAAGGTCAGTGGTCTCACATGAAGGCTCAGTGTGGGAAGGATCTACTTTCAATCTCACATAGTTGTTGGTGGAATTCAGTTTCTAGAGAGCAGGTTGTTGTCAGCCTCAGTCTCCAACCGGCTGTTCACCAGAGGCTGCACTCAGCTTCTTATCATGTGGGCCTGTGCACCACAACTGCTTGCTTTATCAATGCATGAAATCTGAGAAGGCAATGGAGAATAATCTAGCATGAATGAAGTCACAATCTTCTAACACATAAATGATAGCCTCTCAACATTGCTTTATCTTGTCTTAGAAGTAAGTTACTTAAGGACAAGACTTTCCATGTTGTTACAAATGCCAAGAGGAAGGAATTAATGGTAATGATTTTAAAGGCTTCCTATAACAATAATATTTTCTTCTACTATTACCCCTTCAGTGTATTTTTCATCTCAGACCTTGTATTTTTAATTTCTATGAGTTCAATTTGGATATTTTTATATGTTTCCATATCTTTCTTAACATGCTGATGCTTCCTGCTAACTTACTGAACATATGAAATATATATATATATATATATATATATATAAGCTAATCAATACCTTTGTCTATTAATTGTATCATAAGTATCATATCTGAGTCTCTTTCCTTCAACTAATTTTTTTCCACTTCCTTTCATACCTGGGCAACAGATGATGGGCATTCTGAACTCTCTATTGTTGGGTGCAGATTTGTGTTGCTGCATTTCTTCAAATGATTTTGAACATTGTGCTTAGATGCACTTATTTTTCTTGGAAATAGTTTCATACTTTCAAGGGAAGCTTTTAAGCTTTAAAGTGGAACCAGAGCAAACTTTAAATTAGGGCTAATTTGTCCCTACTACCAAGTATTCTTCTCAAGTGCCGTATATTATGATGTTTAACAATAGAGCAGTTGGGAAAATGGATATCCCTACCCCTTTATGAGCTCCAAAAATTGTTTTGTCTGCTCCTTTCTGTGTGTCTTTCCTCATCTTTATACTCATAGGCTAATCATCACTGAGAAGATTTCAGGGACATCCTCTGCATATCTTCAGAGCTCTCACTCTGTGCAGCTCTCCTCTTTTCAATACTTGGCATTGTGATATTGATTGCCTTCATCCTTTTTTCCCCCCCATTTATTTATTTTATTGCATATTAGGTTTTGGGGTGCATGTGAAGAACATGCAAAATTGTTGCATAGGTACACACGTGGCAGTGTGATTTGCTGCCTTCCTCCCCATCACCTACATCTGGCATTTCTCCCCCTGCTATCTCTCCCCAGCTCCCCACCCCCCACCATCCCTCCCCTATTTCCCCCCAACTGACCCCAGCGTGTAGTGCTCCCCTCCCTGTGTCCATGTGTTCTCATTGTTCAACACCCGCCTATGAGTGAGAATATGCGGTGTTTGATCTTCTGCTCTTCTGTCAGTTTGCTGAGAATGATGGTTTCCAGGTTCATCCATGTCCCTACAAAGGACCAAACTCATCGTTTTTGATGGCTGCATAATATTCCATGGTGTATATGTGCCACATTTTCCCTATCCAGTCTATCGTTGATGGGCATTTGGGTTGGTTCCAGGTCTTTGCTATTGTAAACAGTGCTGCAATGAACATTCGTGTGCACGTGTCCTGAGCCTTCATCCTTTTAAACACGCAGCTCCACCTCTCCAAGACATGGAGACCACAAGGCTCAACCTGCAGCCTATTTTGCTGAGCCTGGAAACTCATTGATGGGAAAAGCAGAAGTTACCTTGTTTTTCTTTCACTCAGCAATCAATGTCCTTACCTGCCAATGGTTTATATTATAAAAGCTTTTTTGAAACTTATTTTCTGGACTTATAATTGTTTAATATGGGAAGGTAAGTTCTGTACCTCAGTTTATAAGACTTATATTAGGTTTCTATTGCTGTTGTAACAAATTACCGCAGATTTTCCATCTTGGCTAGAGGTAAAAGTTTGTAATATTGTTTCATTATTTTTAACATTTTCTTTTAAGTTAGTATACAAAGCTCTTTCTCTCTTTTCAACCACTCTCTAACACACAGTTTAGTATATTATTCTTTTTTAAGCTGAAATAAATTATTTTAAATTAATATCCAATTTTTACTATCTCTTCAAAGATAAAATCATAATTTTGCTGAGGCTTTTTATTGGTAATCCCTTATTTGCATAGATGCAAATGACTGTTTCTTTCATCTTATTAGGATATAATTGAACAAATCAATAGTTCAGCCAAGGCCATAATTGAAGTGTTAAATTTGGGAAAATCTTGTCTAATAAAGTATTCAAACCCATATTAAGAGACACAGATCAACTTTATATTTGGAGACAAACTCCTTAAATCTAAAATAACTTGTAACCTGGATTACAAGGTCAACCCCACAGGTGGTAAGAAATTCACTATTTAGTAAGTTGAGGACCTTAAAAAAACCTGAAGAATTTTAATTTGGGATAAATGTATACAAATATATAATTTTGAAATCTGATGGAAAGTGTGTCATGGGCTTTGCTTCCCAGTCTCAGACGTCTTAGATTAAGTCAGAGTGTTTGTGAGCCAATCTGTGATATTCTTTGAACTTTATACCCAGAGAGTAAACATTTAGCATTATTAGTTGTCAAAACAGTTTGAGTCTAACTTGCAGAACGAATTCAAGAAGGCATATTAAGGTAAGTAACACTGTTGCTTTATCTATGAAAATAAACAAGCCAAATCTAATAAGACCAGCTTTTTATGTGATCAAGAATAATCTTTGGAGATTGTGACCGTAAGAGGGAAAACTGTCAAAACAAAAATGTTCACTGATTGTATATAGGTAAATGAGTTTACTGTGTGTTTTTTAGTGCAGTGCTGGCCCTATTTACCAAGTGATTTTCAACCTTTTACAGGTAATGGTTAACCTGTAAAATTCTATCTGGTAGAGGTGTAATACTTATCTGTCCAGTGAAAGAGATAACCTGAGCTATTACATTAAAAAAATATTTATTTATTCATTTAACTTTTTTTTCCCCATAAGTTTTAGAGGAACAGGTGGCATTTGGTTAAATGAGTAAGTTATTTAGTGGTGATTTGTGAGACTTTGGTTCACCCATCACCAGAGAAGTATATTATGGTTTATAGCCTTGTTGGACATTAGCCAGTTTCACATTTAATTCAGCAACCTATCAAATGCTGTGTTTATTTCTAGGTTTATTTTATATATATTCTCAAATGTTCTTTAAACTATTCATAACATGCTACTGATTCTATCATTAAGTAGTGAGTCAAATATAAACTTTTGACAAATGTTAATTTTATATTTGAATGAGTCACAATTTTTAAACTTTTGAAAATCACAGTTTAAGAAATTGTATTAGAAAACTTTTATTATTATCCTGGTTTCAAAGATAAATATATTGATGTATTATCAGGCTTTGCAACTACCTCAAGGTCACATATTTCAGAATAGATTGGGTAGGGTTCTAATAAAGACGGTTTTACAGAACGTTCCCTTAGTCAGCATTCTATAACTGTATTTTTCTGTTTTCATACTAAAGATAAAGACATAAGACTGGGAAGAAAAAGAGATTTAATTGGACTTACAGTACCACATGGCTGGGGAGGTCTCAGAATCATGGCAGGAGGCAAAATGTAGTTCTTATATGGTGTGGCAGCAAAAGAAAGTGAGAAAGAAGCAAAAGCAGAAACCCCTGATAAACCCATAAGATCTCATGAGACTTACTTATTATCACGAGAATAGCATGGGAAAGACCAGACTCCATGATTCAGTTACCTCCCCCGGGCTCTCCCACAACACGTGAGAATTCTGGAAGATACAATCCAAGTTGAGATTTGGGTGGGGACATAGGCAAATCGTATTGTTCTGCCCCTGACCCCTCCAAATTTCATGTCCTCATATTTGGAAACCAATCATGTCTTCTCAACACCCCTCCAAAGTTTTAACTCACTTCAGCACTAACCCAAAAGTCCACAGTCTGAAGTCTCATCTGAGACAAGGCAAGTCCTTTCCACCTATGAGCCTGTGCAGTACTGTCAATGGCAAGCTAGTTATTTCCCAGATACAATGGGGGTTGCAGGCATTGGGTAAATACAGCCATTCCAAATGGGAAAAAATTGTCCAAAGCAAAGGGGTTACAGGACCCATGCACATCTGAAATCCAGCAGGACAGTCAAATTTTATGGCTCAAAAATGATCTCCTTTGACACCAGCTCTCACATCCAGATCACGATGATGCAAGAGGTGGGTTCCCATGGTCTTGGGCAGCTCCACCCTTGGGGCTTTGCAGGATACAGCCTCCCTCCCGGCTGCTTTCACCAGCTGTGATTGAGTGTCTGCAGCTTTTTCAGGAGCACAGTGCAGCTGTCAGTGGATCTACCATTCTGGTGTCTGAAGGATGGTGGCCCTCTTCTCATAGCTCCAATGGGCAGTGCCCCAGTAGGGACTCTGTGTGGGGGCTCTGACCCCACATTTCCCTTCCACATTACCTTATCAGAGGTTCTCCATGAGGGCCTTGTCTCTGCAGCAAACTTTTGCCTGGGCATCCAGACATTTCCATACATATTCTGAAATCTAGACAGAGGTTCCCAAACCTCAGTTCTTGACTTCTGTGCACCTGCAGGCTCAGCACCACATAAAAGCTGCCAGGGTTTGGGGTTTTCACTCTCTGAAACCACAGCCTGAGCTGTATGTTTGCCCCTTTCAGCCATGGCTGGAGTGGCTAGGACACAGGGCACCAAGTCCCTAGGCTGCAGGCAGCATGGGGACCCTGGACCCAGCCTGCAGAACCACTTTTCCCCCCTGGGCCTCTGGGCCTGCAGTAAGAGGGGCTGCTGCAAAGGTCTCTGACATTGCCTGGAGACATTTTTCCTGTGGTCTTGGGGATTAACATTAGACTCTTTGCTACTTATAAAATTTCGGCAGCCAGCTTGAATTTCTCCCCCCACAAAATGGGTTTTTCTTTTGTTCCATATAGTCAGGCTGCAAATTTTCCAAAATTTTATGCTTTTCTTCCCTTGTAAAACAGAATGACTAACAGTATCCAAGTCACCTCATGAATGCTTTGCTGCTTAGAAATTTCTTTCGCCAGATATCCTAAATCATCTTTCTCAAGTTCAAAGTTCCATACATCTCTAGGGCAGGGGCAAAATGCCACTAGTCTCTTTGCTAAAACATAACAAGAGTCATCTTTCCTCCAGTTTCCAGCAGATTCCTCATCTTCATCTGAGACCCTCTCAGCCTGGGCCTTATTGTCCATATCGCTATCAGCATTTTGGGCAAAGCCACTCAACAAGACTCTAAGAAATTCCAAACTTTTCCATATTTTCCTGCCTTCTTCTGAGCCCTCCAAATTGTTACAACCTCTGCTTACTACCCAGTTCTAAAGTCCCTTCCACATTTTTCGGTATCTTTTCATCAACACCCCACTATTCTGGTACCAATTTACTGTATTAGTTGATTTTCACACTGCTAATGAAGACATACATGAGACTAGGAAGAAAAAGTGGTTTAATTGGACTTACATTTCCTCATGGCCAGAGAGGTCTCAGAATCATGGCAGGAGGCAAAAGGCACTTCTTACGTGATGGTCACAAGAGAAAATGAACAAGAAGCAAAAGCAGAAACCCCTGGAAAACTCATCAGATCTCATGAGACTTACTCACTACCTGAGAATAGCATGGAAAAGACTGGCCCTCATGATTCAATTACCCCCCACTGGGTCTCTCCTACAACACTTGGGAATTCTGGGGGATACAATTCAAGTTGAGATTTGAGTGGGGACACAGCCAAACCATATCAATATTAATAAACAGTCACCTCAGAACATAGAACACATTTCATAATACTATTCTAATGAAAAAATTGGAATTAAAAAACAGGCATGTTTGCCAAATTCTTACCCTGCACGTGATTATAGTATGCTATACTCTCAATGAAATTGTTAAGCTTAGTTTCTAATGTGATCCTGAAAGCATTTTGCAAAAGAAATCAAAAAAGCACAGGTCTCATTTGATAATTGAGTGTGGTACTTGACTTTACCCATGATTCTTTAAATAGTTTTTGACTACAAAGTTGTCTTCAAATCAAACATATTGTTTTTATTAAATACATAAAAATTATTTATTGGATGGAACAATGCTTGAGTCTTGTTGTTTCTGCTACAACCAACAAGACTTGAGCACTTTTGCTCTCTGAATAAGCATGAGTCGTATACAATCAATATTAATAATATCAAACAAAAAATGTCATAATTGATGTGACTTTGAATGCAAAATCATTTCAATTATCAAATAAAATATTCACAGAAGACACACACAAAAAATAAACCCATCACAGTGGTTCCACAGAAATATAAAGTTAATATATTTAAAATCAAACAATGTAAATTTCTTCAGAAAAATACCTAAGTAATAATACATTTCTTTTAACAAAATTAATATTGTTAAGCTACTTCGATGAGGTATTTTCCATTAGGAGGGCATATAACACTGATATTTAAAACTCAGTTTTGCAAGAAGAGGCATAAAAATTTGAATAAAAATGTCTTTTTATTTTGTGCAAGTATACTCCTCTGTTTATGATCCTATAGATGAGGCCACAATTATGAGTCCTCAATTTTATATATTTAAAAAAAATCAAATTGATTTTTCCAAAAATAATGATGGAGTTTTGGAACTCTGACAGCATCCATACAATCTTTAGTGCAAAAAATAGTGAATAAATATAACATTGACTTGCTGAATGTACTCAGAAGTAACAGTAACTTCTGAATGGCCTCTGCAGTATATTTCTTATGTAAAGTGAATGGGATATAGACTGTTCTTGTACTATATCACAAGAATTAGTTTCTTGGGATTAGCATAATGCAATTTTCTCAATTCTCCTTTCCACTTTACTGTTTCTATGTGCCTGTTTGTTTATAAGAAAGCACTATCATTCACTCCAATTCATTAAAGAAATGCCTAAGCTGCACAGTTCTGTATAATTTTGAGCATCGTTTTAAAAATTGTGCATGAGAAAACTGGATCTGTGCAATTTTTTATTCAGCTTTAACACTTTCCATTGAGACATATACTAGATTTACTTCAGTGCTGATTATGCCAAAATATGATCAAACTGCTATAAAAGTGTGTAAAAGCAGCCTCACTTTTCATTAAATAGGCTCATTTTGATATGAATATTGTTTGTTATGGGCTAACAGGGAAGATGTTTTGCTATTTCTATTATGGAAAAATTATATCCAACTGCTATCTAGCATTTCACTGCAAAATATAGCTAAACGTGGGTTATACATTGCCAACAGGAGTGCAAACAAAACCTGGATATTTTGATCAATTGTAGATCATAAAGAGCAAAAGTGCAAAATATTCTTTTGATTTTTCAGAGTATCACTCTGTGTTGACTATTTATATGGACCACCTTTGAACATTCATTTTTTATACAGAACTTAACTTTGTTTATGTATCTGCCATTTAATTAGCTTTATTTTCTATTGGGTTTTATATACCCAATCTAATCTTGCATAAAACTGTTTCAGTTAGATCTTAAAACAGTCCAAATATCTGGACATATTGTGTCTGAGACAAGACACATTTTCAGACAAATGGTCACTTAAACTCAGTTATTGGATTGTCAGTAGATTCATGGTAGATACTCCAAAAAGTGGTGGAAAATCTGAAAAAAAAAACTCTTTGGATTAATTTCAAATTAGACTGTTAACATTACTTGCTATATTTTTACTCTGATATTTCTGATGATTGCTAAATATCTAATAATAAACTAAGGTTTAAAGAAATTAAAACAACTTGTTTTTTGTCTCTCCTTACCTCTGGTCTGAAATATTCTATCTGAATTTGCTATCTCTTTAATGATCTTCTGCTGACCTTGCATAACCAATCCATGCTAATTCACTATGTTACCAGTTGATTGCACATTTGTGTGTATGTGTGTGTTGCATGTACTCAAGCCATTTATTCAGAAACATTCTATGAAAACTACCTGGTCTTTCTCTCTAATGAAATCACCATCTAGATTAAAAAGAGTTTATGTAGATGTGATATGAATGTACACATAAAAATAGAAAGAAAACAACTATAAAAATTATATGCTTGATACAAATTCATTCACTTAAAAAATTTTAGCATCTATTTTTTAACAAACTTTCTTCTAAACTTGGGGGTTAGAAAGAAAAACAATTCTCAAAGAACACAGACGTCATTTATTCTGTATTGACAAAACTTAATAGAGACGTTATATGATAAATAGCATTTTAACTAATTCTAGAAGACAAAGTAAGATTTTTCCAGAAAATAAAATGATAAGAGAAAAGTTATTTCAGGCAATGGAAACATATATGCAGTACAAAAAAATGGAAAACGAATAATAACCTGAATTTTGATGGATTACACAAATAATAATAGGGAAAAGAGTTGCAAATGAATTGTGTGGGATTCACAGTCAAATCATTATTGCCAGAACAATATTTTCAAAGGAGCACAATAAAGCGAGGACATTTTAAATCCTTCCTTCTGATCTATTAGCCCATGAATCATAGAATGGAGGTGCAAGAAAAGAGAAAGTTAATTTTGCTGAAGAGTAAGCACAACAGGCTTATTCCAAGGATGTTAGAAAGGGCTGGGTATTGAAAAAGGAATACAACTAGATAGTGAAACCCAAAATTAGTAGAAAAAAAGAAAGAATAAAAATGAGTAGAAATAAATTGGAAATGATAGAAACAATACAAAAGATTAATGAAATATAAAGTTGGTTTTTGAAAACAGAAAATTGACAAATTTAGCCAGAGTAACCAAGAGAAAAAAGAGAAAACACTTAAATAAACAAAAGCTGATGAAAAAGGAAATACTATAACTAATATCACAGAAATTCAGAGATCATTAGTGGCTTCTGTAAGCAATTACATGCCAATAAATTGGAAAATCTAGAAGAAATGAATGCATTCCTAGATACATACAACCTACCAGGATAAAACCATAAAGATATCTAAAACCTGAACAGACCAATAACAAGTAACAAAATCAAAATGCTAATAAAAATGTCTCCCAGCAGAGTAAGAGTAAAACTAGCAGATAATAGGATGGACTAACTTGCCTCCCACTCAGATGGACAGAGCCGCATGTGGAGACTCATATCATGAAACTTTTGCTCCAAGATCTACTGCAGGAACATACCAAGAACACTGAGAGAATCCACAGATTCTTTGAAGGAAGTGGATTGCTGCTGTAGGCTCCAGGAGACAACCAACAAGCTGAGTACCAAAAGTATGAAAGTATGAAAAGGGGATCATCTGCCCCCCAAACACACATCCTCATAGGGAACCTGAAAGTCTAGATAATAGAAGAAGGATTTGGCCTTACCTGGAGCTGAGACAAACTTAGAAAGCTAAGCAAAATACAGAGGTAGAGCAAGTATCAGGAAGAGCCCTATGGGTACTCTCAGTCCCCAGGGAAGTAATTTCTGACTTTGTCTCACAGAGGTCCTTGTGGAGAGCTGCCAGTGGAATTGGGGGAAAACCTCAGGGATAAGAAAACTTCCAGTTAAACTTTGTTACAATTTTGACCCAAGGTGAAGTTTCCTGGACAGAACCTGAGGAGGCGGGCAAACCAGGGGTGCAGACACAGGACAGAAATTGTGGCAAGTGGGGAGGTGTGAAATCTGAAAGCCCTGCTTGCTTTCTCAGCTGAATGGCCTGTAGCCTGGGCAAAGATCTCAGCCCTCCTCAACTGCTCCCTGGAAATAAACCCAGTACTGTTGTGGGGCAGAGTGGCAGTGAGACTGACCTTTAGGGCTGTGTGGGAGCTGGGTAAGGCCTGTAACTGCTGACTTTTCTCCACTTCCCTGGAAACTGCATGATGCAGCAGAGACAGCCATAATCCCCCTGAAAACATAACTCTGTTGGCCTGAGAACCACATCCTCATCTCCCACAGCAGCTGAAGCAAGCCCTGCCTTAGGAAAACTTGAGCTCAGACAGGCCTAACCCTGATCCCACCTGATGGTTTTCTCCACATATGCTGGTAGTGGAAGACAAAGAACATAATGTTTGGAAGCTCCATGGCCCTGCCCACCACCAGAGAAACTTATCCAAGCAACCGAGGGCAAGCCTGTATCCCTCCTACACTACTGCAGCTGATGCTCTCTTAAAAGCACACCCTAGAGTAAACAGACAACCCAAAGAGTCAGGGAAAATCTTTGTAATCTATACACCTGACAAAGAACTAATATCCAGAATCTACAAGGTACTCAAACAAAGCCACAAGATTAAAAAACCTAAACAAAAAATGTATTAAGGGCATGAATAGACAATTCTCATAAGAAGATATGTAAATGGCCATAAAACATATGAAAAAACGCTCAACATCACTAATGATCAGAAAAAAGCAAATCAAAACCACCATGCAATACCACCTTACTCCTGCAAGAATGGACATAATCAGAAAAAAGTGAATGTTGGGATGGATCTGATGAAAAGGAAACACTTTTACATTGCTCATGTGAATGTAAGCTAGTACAACCACTATGAAAAACAGGGTGGAGATTCCGTAAAGGACTAAAAGTAGATCGACATTTTGATCCAGCCATCCTACTACAGGGTGTCTGCTCAGGGGAATAGAAGTCATTACAAGAAAAAGATACTTGCACCTGCATGTTTATAGCAGCACAATTTGAAATTGTACAAAAATATGGAACCAGCCCGAATGTACATCAACCAACAAGCAGATAAAGGAAATGTGGCCTATATATATATATATATATATATATATATATATACCATGGAATACTTCTCAGACACACACACACACACACACACACACACAAATAATGGCATGTGCAGAAACCTGGATGGATTTGGGGACCATTATTCTAAATGAAGTAACTCAGAAATGGAAAACCAAACATCGTATGTTTTCCCTCATAGTGGAAATTAAGCTATGAAGATGAAAAGGCATAAAAATAGTACAATGGGCTTCGGGTAGTATGGGGAAAGGGTGCAGGTGTATGAGGGATAAAAGACTACACATTGGGTTCAGAGTGCACTGCTTAGGTAATGGGTGCAACAAAACCTCAGAAATCACCACTAAAGTAGTTATTCATGTAACCAAACACCACCTGTTCCCCCAAAACCTATTAAAATAAAAAAATTTTAAAAAAAAGTAAAGACAAGAAAAGAAATAGAATTGATGTTGAATTATGTCTCATTCTAATAGTAAGCGATATTTATTTAAAAATACATAATGTAATTGGAACCAAAGCCTAATCATATCATTAATAAATACATTTGCCACAACATTTTATTTTAAAATTAATAAATATAATTATTTGGGATTTGTGAAAAGAAAAATCTCCCAGCAACAAAAAGCCTGGCTTCACTGCTGAATTCTACCAAATGTTTAAAGACAAACTAATATAAATCCTACGCAAACCATTCTGAAAATTAGAGGAGAAGGCCATACTTCCAAACACATTATACAAAGCAAGTATTACCCTGATACCAAAACCAAAGACATAAAAAAAAATGATAGGCCAATATTATTGATGAATATTGATAGAAAAATCCTAAACAAAACATTAGCAAACTTAATTCAACAATACATTGAAAAGATAATTTATCATGACCAAGTACCATTTATCTCAGGGATGCTAAGACGGTTAAAATTAGTCAGTGTGGTACCTCATATCAACAGTATGAAAGATAAAAACCATTTGATCATTTATATATATATATGGAAGGCAATGTGCTATAGGGAATTTTTAAAATGAATTACACGTAACTCCTGTCTTGGAGGAGCTGATACAATGTTGGGAGCACAAAAATACTTAAACCTCTCATTATAATGGAAAGAGGAACAAGTAAATATAATTCTAAATTAAGTGTTCTGAAGGCAGTAAAGCGGAGAACAAATTTACATATAAGACAACTAAACTTTAGAGCTAGCTCACAAAATATTATCTCTCTAAGACTAAGTCTTCTCATCTGTACAATGGATAAAATAAGATGATGAAAGTGAGATACAAGGCATCTAATAGAGTGTGGTCCCACATTGTTACAATGTGATAGGTATTGTAACTATAGTATTCCTATAGTATACTAAGATAAAGTGCTATAGGGCACAGTAGAAAATGCAATTAATTTTGTCTGAGAAAGCTTAATAAATAGATTATATTAGATCTGAACCATGAAGGCTCAGATGAATATAAAATCACCAGACATTAAAAGGGAGGAATAGCAACACATAAATAATGCTGTAAAAGCATTTTTCAGACTTAGGAATACAGGTATCACGAGAAAGGTGGAGGCTGTGGGAAGGTGGAGGCTGTGGGAAGGTGAAGGCAGTGGAAAGGTGTGCTGAACCAGGAGGTGAAGTGTCTGTTATGACATGTTGGGGCTTTCTTGTGTGCTGAAAAAAGAAATTCACCTTATGTTCAAAAGCAAATTCTGTACTTTAGAAATGTAACCTTACTAACTTGGGAGTAGGTAGACTGAAGGAAAGAAAGGATACAATCAGATATATCAGTTAGGGATGTATTACAATTGCTTGGTCAAGAGGTATTTAATGCATAGGGCAGGTCAATACTAGTAAAACACAAGGACAAAAGAGATCAGTAGGTATTTAGAAATTAAATATAAGTAAAAAATGCTTTCTAGGTATAAGGTGACAAGAGATTAGCTATTTTGTTTTGAGATGCTGTTGAAACATCCACATGCAGATATCTTATTTGTAGTTTGTGATAAGTGGAAATACGACCTGTGACTGCTTAGCTGTTAGGGGAGAACTGAAAAATTGAAAAATAAACTATGACCTGTACAATGCACCCTAACTTTCAAAATAAATTAACCAAATCAAACCAAAACGTAATAGTTTTCACAAAATATCTAAACTGCTTTTTAAAAAATACCAATTCATTCAGAGCCAGATGGTCCAAAATATTCACAGACAAATTAGTCTAAAATGTACTCTGTACAAATGCATATATTCTGACAGACTGATTATAAAAATAGGCAATGGTCAAGTCATGAATGACAGTAGAATGCTAACTCATAACTTCCGCAGCAATCAGGCCAAAATGGTCACTGACTGCATAATTTTTGTCAGTACCTCCAAGCAAAGAAAGACAAATATGTTCCCCAAACCAATCACAGAGAATGCCTCACTTCCAGTACTCTGCCTCTAGCTTTCCTTTGCAAACAATCTCCAATCACAGAACATCCTAAGCCTCCCCCTTCCTATTTTTAAAAGTGTAAAAAATGTCTTCCCATTTCCCTGCCTGTCTCTGAGTCTCCACACAACTCAAGTCATGGTGACTGACTCCCTTGTTATAAGAAGTTCTGAAAAAACAATATTTGTTGTTCTCATTTGAGTTGTCTTTGTTTATGACCACAGGTTTAAAGGGAGGAACACTGACTTGCAGTTGGAAATTCTAAACCACACATATCAATAGTCTCCTATAACTCTCTAGCACAAAAACAAAGTATCCTTTCCTAACTTTCCTCCTGGTAAGAGTCTCCACAGGCACCACATTTTGAAGTTTTGCTTTTTAAAGCAATGAATATATCTAACTTTGTTGACAATACCTGCTTTCCTGACATAGTATTTGATTGATGGGAGTCAACAGTTGAATTAGTCCTATGGAAGAAAATAGAGATATTGGGTGAAAAGATAAATGGTATAAAGAAGTCAAATGTTGAGATTATTTTAGAAAGTTTAGTTAACATTTCCTGAGTGTTTAGTATGTGTCAGGTAGTATGAAATATCCTTTCTATATATTATCTCATTTAATCACTAAAACCACCCAATGACTGTGGCTCACTACTATCATTTTATATATAAGGAAAATGAGAATCCAAAAAGTTTAAGGTACCTAGAAGTTATGCACAAATAGTAATACAAGTACCTTCTGCACAGGGATTATCTGACTTCATAGAATTTAGCCAAAAGACCAAAATTCTTCAGAAAGTCAAAATAGAATGCAATTTGAAAAAAGAACACCTTCTATTCAGCTGTAAGTCATCAGTAAATTTGGTGAGAGTAATTTCAGAAGTATGGTGGAGGCTGTGACCAGACTGTTCTTGAGGGCCCAAGGGAAATGAGAAAATGAAAGTTAGATATAATGACTAATATCTCACGATATCTGGTCAGGCAGAAAAAGAAAATGGTATCTTGATAAGAGACATGACTATAGTTAGTAATTGCTTGGTAAGAGGTAACTGAAGATGATTATAAGTAGAAAAAATGGAACCAGTCAAAATGGAGTAGCTGAAGATACTCCTTAACAAAAATGAAAGTGTTGTATTATTAAAGAGATTGTTGAAAAAGCCCGTGGAGCAAGGAGGAATGAACAATTAATAAGAGAGTTTTAGTATTTATTCTTGTTAAATAGGAACAAAGCTTAGTTTTTTGAGCGGATATTTAATTTTTGGAAATATCAAAATACTAGTAATCAATTTTGGTCAATATGTTTGATGATTTTTATGATATTATCATTTGGAGTTCAAATCAGATGATAATAATATGATCTATGTTACATTAAGTGGTTTTTAATCTTCAGAAATCACAGATATTTTTAGTATTTTTACCATTATAGGAGCACTATATATGATTTCCAAACAAGTGAACAATTAATGTTGACATATAAATTCAAATATATCCACATGCAAATATTTAGCACAAAGCTTCAGGAATATTCATGTCATAAGATGCTAAGTAATATATAATTGTATTTATGAATATAAATATATACTGTATATCCAAAATATGTCTTAATTATCTATATTGACTATGTGTGTGTATCTCCCAATATAAAGAATCTTGCATTTTATTTATCTTTATGTAAAGTTGTAACCATTGCAAATCCATACCTTGAGGCTTGAAATCTTGTTATTTAACTTATTTGTATTTTTTAAAATATGCAAATACAAATTCTAACATTATTAATATTATTTCAACATACAGATCTATACTACATAAAGGTTGATAGGGTATGACAAACTGAGATCCAAACGTTTTCTCTAAGATCTAGGTGATTATTTTCTTTTTGAAATAGAGATATCAGCATAATGACATCTGCTTCAAGTTTTCTTGGTTAGGAGAGAATTCTAGTTTCAATATTTTTGACATTCTTTACAAAATCTCTTGTGCTTATCAAACAGCAGCATTTATAGGATGTCTAGAATGTGTAAAATTTGAGCAATAATAATTAGAATCTGAAAGAGAAAGTCACCTTTAAAAAACAAAATAACAAAGAAACGTTTTCCTTTTTTATGGCCCAGACCTGATTCTGTTTATACATTCATTGTGAGTATTTATTGTTGTTGAACTAAAAAAGCTTACTGGTGATTGAGTTTTTCCTCTCATCTTATTTATTGTAAGGAAAACTTAAAATGACTGCTAGGCTACCAAAAAGTCTTTATTGTTAACTATAATTTGTTAGCATAATAAACTATGAATATTGTAAGCTTCAATTTCCAAAATAAGCATAAAAGATGACTGAATACAAAAAGGCAACTAATAGAAAGATACATTGCACTGATAATTGGAGAAAACACTCTGTTTGAAATGTATTCACTTCAGAATGAAAATAAAATCTTACAAAGGTAGACTGCTTCAGTTTCAAAGGAAATTTCAATGGAGCACTTCATATCATAAAATAACCTTGAGATGTACTCCTTATGTCATTCTAAGGTGTCTGATTCATGCTGTAGTCAAAATAACAACTATCTACAGATACCGCCATAGGCCATTTACCCTGCTAAAGAGTTTGATCTCTTTCAGGAGTTTTACATATCATTCTTATTAGCACTTATTTTTAAAATCAATCTCTTTGTGCCTATTAGTCAGAAGTGTGATGTGGTGAAAAAAAACGCAGCCATATGTAGCAACAATAACACTTGCTTTGTGTGTTAGCATGCTGAAACAACAAACAAAATAAATCCACTATATAAATGTTTTTGCCAAGATAAGCAAGCATCCCAATTGTTACAAAATTTATTTTGTTTTTACGAAATCTATTCTTTACTTGTTGACTCTCATTTTTCAAATGCTTTCATGTTATTTTCAAGTAATTTCAGATTTGTAGATGATGATGATGATGATTTGAGATTCAGCTTCATACTTAGAGGAGGAATAAAAATCACTTTGGCTTTGGTGACATCTCCCATATGTGAGCTCTGAAAATTCTTGGGGAGGTACCACATTTTTTTTTTTTTTTGAGACAGAGTCTCACTTTGTCACCAGGCTCCAGGCTGCAGCGCAGTGGCTAAATATGATGATGCCAGTGTGCCACCATTCTCTCCACTCCCCATCATTTGGTTGTAACATATCATGTTAGTAGGAAATAATGCATCCAAGGACGATTATCCCTGAACTCCAAATTTTCTATGATGACAGAAAACATTTTTTTTAATGCATATTATGTCTCTAGTAAATACTGCATTCATGCTTACTAGAAGCAAATGTCCCTAAATGATGCAAATCACAGTTAGTGAGTTTCTTAAATTATATATTTCCACATAGTTGATTTTATTAAAATTTTCATTTATGAAGAGAAAATTTACAGCAAAAAATGCATATATCAAAACTTTAGGGAAGTACGTCAAGATGTATTTATAATTTTAAAAATAACCAATGTAATAATAAACCTATTTTTATAAATCAGAACAGAAAAATTTGGCTAATTTTCTCAAACTCACACAGCTAACAGGTAAAAGACAGGATTTGCTGGACGTTGTGGCTCACAGCTGTAATCCTAGCACTTTGGGAGGCCGAGGTGGGTAGATTGCCTGACTTCAGAGTTCGAGACCAGCCTGGGCAACATGATAAAACCCAGTCTTTACTAAAATACAAAAAATTAGCAGGGCATAGTGGCTTGCATCTGTAGTCCTACCTACTTGGGAGGCTGAGGCAAGAGAATTGCTAGATCCTGGGAGCCGAGATCATTCCACTGCACTCCAGCCTGGGTGACAGAGTGAGACACCATCTCTAAAAAAAAAAAAAAAGAAAGAAAGACAGGATTTAAGACCAGGAAATATGTAGGAAATTCTTAAATTGATCTTATCCCTTTCCCCAAGTCATTCAGGTCACAGTAATGAAAATGTGAGTTAATATAATTGCATTATTATTTTAGCCACTTTATAGTTCAAATATGATTTTGTGCACCCAGTATCCTACAATCAAGCTACTGTTTCATGAGAAAATGTGTCTTGAATTCTGAACAATCAATATGCAAACATTTATTGGTCACAATTCATAGATATGGCATGGTATGTGCTCTGATTAAAAGATAGATCCAATATAAAATGTTCAATATGGGAAATCAAATAACCCTGAAAATTACATCATTTAAGAGTGAGTCATCAGCCGGTATGTTTCACAGGGAATGGATTTTAAGGCTTTCAGCCATAACTTGTTTTACAGCAAGTTGTTAATACTGTAAGCACATCAGAGACAATATGATGTTGTTATGAATAAAATCTTGGCAGAATCTTAGCATTCAAATTTCCTGTTCTGAAACCAGTAAGGGAAAGATTTTACTTTAAAGTGTGCTAAAGAAAAAGGAGACAGTAAAATTACTTAAGCAGGGAGTAAAAGAAAGTTGAAATAGAAGAATACAGATAATGCTTGCTGATATAGAGCAGGTATATGCTATTCTAATTTCAAACAATACTCTTTAACTACAATTTATAATTTCACCTAAGATGAATTAAATTCACCCTTACATATATTTAGTTTGGCTATAGAATTGTCTCTGGAGTTACTCAAATCTCACACAAAAAAAATCACACATTAAGTCTGATGCAAATGATTAAGTTTTTAAACATATAATATTTGATATGTTTTCTGAGAATAAAATGTGCCAAATATAAATTATTTCCAGTTAAACTATTTCAGATTTCATTTGGACAAATTTCTCTAAATTTTTCTGTATGTATATCTGGTAATTTCTGAAAACAAAAAGTAAACATGATTTACTCTGAGTTAATAATACAATATAAATTGTAGTTCAGATTATATAAAGCTATTGATTATCAAAATAACATTTGAAAATAATCTCTTTCATTTATAGATACCCACAGAGTACAGTCTCATATATTCACACTCTAAACTCTTGACATATTATAATATTTATTTTAATAAATTAAAAATTAATAATCAATTGTATTTACTATGTGTATATAACGTATCCAACCTGATGTTATGAGATACATATGTATAGTAAAATGGTTACTATAGTAAGCAAATTTACTAATTCTTACATAGCTACCCATGTCCCCGGTGGCAAGAGCAGCTGTAATCAACTCATTTAGCAAAAATCCTCAATATAATACACTGTTATTAAATATAGTCCTTATGTTTTGGATTACATCTGGATATAATACCCAAATGGAGTAAAATCACCACCTCATAAACACAACTCTATATCAATGTTTGTTGCAGCATTATTCATAATGGCCAAGATATAGAATCAACCCAGATGTACATCAATGGAAAAATGGATAAAGAAACTTATGTGCATTATGAAATATTATGTAGCTATGTATATATGTATGTATGTCAATATAATGACAATATATAATGTATATGTATGTGTGTGTGTATATGTCAATATAATGCAATTTTATTCAGACTTAAGAAGAAAAGAAGATTCTGCTACAGGCCACAATATGAATAGGCCTGGTGTTGCAGGACGATCCACGGACAAAAACCCTCATGTGTCCATCCTCATTCACCCCAGTATATTGTTGCTCTCTTAAGGGCATCTGCACCCGTGTCTGGGCTGCAGACAGGCCTCCAAGGGGAGGGTTTCCTCCAGTGGGGCACTGCCCTTCTCGTCTATTCTGGGTGGCCTGGGGGTTCTGGGACTGGGTGGTCACTCTGATGCTTTGGGCTCTGGCCTTTCCTCTCCATAGTGGGGAGGGTCTAGCAGAACAAGAGGCACTATGAGAATGGGTGCTGTTTCCTCAGGCCAGTTACCTTTCAATTCCGGAGCAACTGGAACCTTAGGCTTTTGCTTCCTGCAGCAAGTGGAATGCAGATCTCCTTTTCCTAAACTGTCCCTTCACTAAAAGCACTGCTGTGGCCTGTCCTCTTAGCCACTGTGGGGGATTTAACACCAGCTGAAGCAAACTGTCTATACAGGGAAACTAGTGTGGATGCCGTGGTCTGCCCATAACCTGATACCATACTTTAGAAACCAAGACCTGTCTAGACTCCCTTCTACTGGCCATCCTACCTCCAAAGCAGGCCAATCTATCTCACACAGAGTACACAACCTCTCTGGGGTCACAGAGACTCCATAACAACCACTATACCGCTTCGTGAAGTTCTTTATCATGGTCCCCAACAGGGTGGGTTTCCCCTATGTTTCCCATCTCCCTCCCTCGACAAAACACCACTCACGCCACGAGAAGGAAAAAGAAAACAGGGTCGACACTCCCTCCTCCTGTCGCTGCCATCCCCTCCTTTTCCCCCTATCCCCCCCACGGGAGTCTTGGACCCTCTTGGCTTAGACAGGTTGGTACAACGCACCAACACGGTCTGCCACTTAGCAGTGCAAGGCGTCCTACGGAACCACAGCTCGAGGGGCACACTCACTTCGAGCAGTGATGAGGAGCCAGAGTCCTCACTTGGTGCCCCTCTCCATCTTGCACTTACACTCACATTCACTCTCCTCCCTCCAACCAAGTCAGAAGCAGAAACAAGCTCAAGGTGCCAAAAATGGTTTGCAAGGAAACAAAATCAAATCCAAGGCACCGGGATCGGCACACGTGAGGACAGAATCAAGACCAAGGTGCCAAGATTGGCACACCGTGCGTGATCAGGCCATGCTTCCACTCAGGTGGAGCGGGCTAGCTTCTGGGATTGATTCTACCATTTTCCAGTGGTCTGGACATCATCAAGTGTCAATTCCTTCCCGGTGTTCAGCTATTGCATTGATCACCATGGGTCTGCCAGATCTCCCTCCAGGGAGGTGGTCCACTGAGAAAGCGAAAGCACCTTCTCAGAGCTGCCTTAAGGACTCGCGTCGCCTGGGCCAGCCACAGCCCCGCACAGGGATGCTCTGCAGGGAAGGCCAAAGCTGCCTAAGGGCTGTCTTGGTCATCTGCCAAAGCAAGTTTTGCTTCCTGGTCAGGGAACCAGAAATGTTGCAGGATGAGACACAGGAGTGAGGAAGGAAGAGACTTTATTTGGCCTTGGAGCATCGGCAGACTTACATCCCAAAGGCCGAGCTGCCCGAAGAGCAGTTCCTTTCCCTTTTAAGAGCGTACAACTTTAAAGGCGGAGCAGAGGTGAAACTGTGTCATTGCCTATTGGCCTGGCAACTGACCTTACAGTCTTTGGCTGTCATTGATTTGCTAATTCATATTTGGTGCACATGGGAACTGAAGAAGGGGAAGGTTTACAGGAGCTGAACAAAGACAGTAAATCACTTGGTGGCAGATGCAACTCTGAGGGGAGATCTGGATTTTGCAAACATGGAGTAAGTAATTCAGAGCAGGGCTCTGGGCAGCTGGATAAACATTCTTTGCAACATTTTCAAGCTTTATAGATAACATAGGCACCACTTACAGAGATGGGAGTTATTTTCCCAGCCTCTGGGCCCCACTGGTTGGGCCGGTGGCGTCAGTGAGTTGCCTGACTGCTGATTTCAACATCTTGCTATTTTATCTCTCCTCCTCCCTTCTATCAAAAGGCAGGCAAGGGGAGAGAAATGGTCTCCTCTCTCACTGGAAGGCATTATGCTAAGAGAAATAAGCGAGACTCAGAAAGTAAATGTTACAAAAGCCCACATATATGTGGAATCTAAAGGAAAAAAATGACTTAAATATACAGAAGCAGAACACAATGGTTGGGTATTATGGTTGGGGTAGTGGAGAAGGAAGCAATGGAATGGAGGTCAAAGGATACGTGTAGCAGATATAAAGATTGAACAATTCTAAATATATAATTTACAACATATTATTTTATAGTTTTATCCCTTAGAATTAGGGACTCATAACAAATTTAGTTGGTATCAAAAAATAAAATAATCATATACATATTTAAGTCATAGATTGACATATTAAATTATTGACAAAATGATTGCTACACATTTAAATATCAGAATCAATTTTTAAAATTACATATTGAACAACAGGTAGGTTTTTATAACATAAGTAATCAGGAGTCAAATGAAATAGATCTGTGGAACTGGTAATTTCAATTTTACCAAAAACAATGTTACGTAAAGAAGGAACTGCTTTAAGAAAGTCCACATCCCCCTCATTTTCTAAAATTGTAGAATGTATTCTCATTAATGATATCTTTAGCCTAGGTGGTATAAATATTTAGGCATTAGCCAGAAATATTACATTCAATAGGCCTCCAAAATTCAGCAAGAATATGGTATTGATAAATTAAAAATGTAGTAGCTTCTTATGTGTAAAAAACCTGGCATATATTTTAATTTCATTATTCAAAAATATATGTATAATTGTAATCATCCTATATTGATTCCTGATAAATATCAAAACATCTGTAAATGTAGAAATATGAAAATAAAAAAAAGTTACCCTTCATTTTCTCAACATCAAATTCTTCATCCCATAAGTAAGAATTTAATAATTTGATATATATCCCTCTGGACATTTTTCAAAATGTTTAGGGTTGGATGTGTTTCTGTTCATAAATTTACAAAATACCAATAAAATAATACATGCTGTTAGGCAATTGGCTTTTTTAAAAACAATTTTTTGTGGACATTTTTCATGTTGTTGATAAACACCTTCTTCATTTTAATCCCAGTATAGCATTTTATACCATAATCATACCATTTCCTTTTTATTTTTGTATTACAATGAATGCTACAACTAGCATCCTTAAGGATATAATGCAGGTTTGTCTATGGGACAGATTTTTAGAAGGATAATTTCTAGAGACACAGAGGATGTGCATTTAAATTCTCATGCATTAAGTTCTCATGCAGGTAGGTAGGTTTGTTTAGCTTTAAAAAAAAAAGTCCTTTTTTTTCTGAGCCAATCTAATCCCATCTGCCTCCTATTTCTAGGAAAATTTATTAAAATTTTGGGCAAATGATGATATAATTTTGTAATCTTATTACCAAAACACCAGGAGTTTTGTCTAGGTCCTGCTACTCGCTGCACAAAAAGCTAGTCCCTGAGAGGATGAGTATTGCCAAGGAAGAAGGCTTTAATCAGGTGCTGCAACCTAGGAGATAGGAGCTCAGTCTATATCTCTGACCAGTAAAAACTAGGAGCTTATATAGCAGGTGATATGGTTTGGCTCTGTGTCCCCACTCAAATTTCATCTCAAATTGTAATCCCCACATGTCAGGGGAGTACCTGGTAGGAGGTGATTGGATCATGGCATTGGTTTTCCCCTTGCTATTCTCATGATGGATTTCTCAGGATATCTAGTTGTTTGGTTAAATGTGTGGCTTTTACCCTTCTCTCCCTGTCTCTGCTGCTGCCTTGTGAAGCAGGTGCTTCCTTCTCCTTTGCCTTCTGCCATGATTCTAAGTTTCTCGCAGCATCACCATATGGAACTATAAGTAAATTAAACCTCTTTTATGTATAAATTACCTATACCCAGGTAGTTATTTATAGAAATGTAAAAATGGGCTAATACAGCAAGGAAGAAATGTAACAATGTATAAGAAAACAGGAACTAGGGAGGGGCAAGAAGGCAATCAAAATGAATAAGGGGTCCTGCCTCTCATTGTTTGGATGTGGTGATCTGGTGAATTTTAGTTCTTTAGTACTCTTTTTGAGAGGCCTGAAGGTCATTTTGATAGCAGCAAGAAGCAGACAAATTCCTAGGTAGATAGGGGTGGGTCCCTGGTGAAACCCAACCTTCAGGCCAGAGACAGCCTGAAGCCTGAAAACCAGGCTGTTAGTTCCAGATGAAATTCACAACTGGAGTGAGAACTTCCTTGTTGCCCTTTGGCCAATCAGATGATGTTTTCTCTCCAGGCCCATCTATGGACCAATCAGCATGCATTTCCTCCATTCTGAGCCCATAGAAACCCCAGACTCAGCCATTCTCAGCCACACACTGGGACTACATTCCTACAAGTAGGAGAGCTAGCCACTTCATGTCGCTTCTCTACTGAGAGTCGTTCTATTGCTACATAAAACTCTTCCCTGCCTTTCTCACCCTCCAGTTGTCCATGTAACCTCATTCTTCCTGGTATTGGGACAACAACAAATTAGGGCCTGTTGAATGGCAGGCACTAAAAGTGCTGTAACACTTTCCTGGCCAGCTCTCTGAGCTGCGGGCAGTGACATGCTCCCATTGGTCAGACTGCAGGAACGAGAGCAAGGACTTTTCTGGGGACCCAGACCTCAGGATTCCCAGAGCCAGAGCTATAATTCTGTAGCTCTCCTACCCTCCACTGGCATCAGGAGGCCACCTCATGTGAGGGAAAGCAGCAGCAGGGCCAGGCCAGCCTGGGAGCCATGAGATGGAACAAGGTGACAAGACTGAATGAGCTGAAACATGCCCCATCCCCTGGTCTGCTGAGCTGGCGGGCATGGGATCCAGGCCAGTAAGATAAGCCAAGTTCAGCCTGCCAGGTCAAGTGGGTGGAATGAGCCCAGCAGGCATGAGTGAAACATGCAGAGTTGCTGCTGGCCACAGCGGTTTTCAGCTGGTGGAAAGGCAACTGAAGGATCCTGTGACAATTTCCCGAGGAAGGAACTCAGATAAAACAAATATAAATGTTAAGTTTTAAGACCAGAAGGGTCAATTTCTATGTTTATTTTTTTAAAGAATCTATGGGACTATTAGGTCAGTTTTAATTTTCCGTGACAATTATGTATGTTTATTTTGAAATATACATACATATATTTGTCATTTCATTTCATAGGATTTGAGGAGGGGAAGGAATTACATGAATTTATTAAAACATATGTTTAAGCCAGATCTGACATTAGTGATTTATTTATAGTGACATAATTTTCTGTTGAAATGAAAGACATTTTGCATGGCTTTTGAATCACTCATACTTTGTGTAGAATAGCAGCTTCATCACTTAATATTATATGTCCAAATTAAACTCTGTAGGACTTAATTTTTGTATATATAAAACATAATAGTTTTAATAATTGTACATTATCAGGTTGTGAGGATTAAATATATAAAGTTACGAAGTTCCAGCAATGTGGTAATAGTTCAAAACATTAATTTTTAGGCATTGTTATAGGTACAATCTTTACTATTTAGTGTTTATCTTGCATATGTTTGGTGGCATGTTTATAACAGAAGTGTCTTCTTCCACATTGTTTTTTGTAAGCACCAGATGTAAACACTATATATATGTATTCAATCCATATTTTGAAGACATTTAAAGTATATATGATTTTTTATTATACATATTTCAGTTAATAAAATAGTAATCATTCAAGAGAAACTCATCTATTATTGTATTTTAAATTACACCATGTCCTCCCCTTTTCCCTAAAAATTACATCTTAAATCACTGACTGTGAACCAAGGTGAATGTATGCTGTAAAGGGCCTTGCAGAGCACTGAACATAAGAGAATTCTCATGGGTATGTATCACTTGTATCTGAGAATTAAAACAGGAGATCTTTGTTTTGATTGTAAGAAGCTGATTCTGTAGGAGACAGACACTGCATCTTTAATCATAGCTGTATTTGAAAAATACAAAAAGTATTATTTATGTATTACTTTTGAACTCATTTTTTGAAGTTCCTATTCTTTCTCATTCATGTATATATATTCATGTAAAATATTAATGCTCTAGAAATAATAAATTAATATATATTTGTGTTGAACTTTATGCATTTCAAATACAGATATAAGAATAATTTTACATTCACAAAAAGAGTTTATGAGAAAAGTATTCCACTAGTTGTGCATGGATAGAAGAAAAAACGATAATTTTCTGTCTGTTTTCATGGAATCTTGATTTTTGATGTGCACATGTTTCTATGAATTCTTATCTTCCCATAGTAACAGTGATATATTCAAATAACAGTAGTAACAATAATATTAATAGACATTAATCTCATCTCATGTTAGAGAATTAGGAAAAATGCCAATTGTATAACAAATATGTAAACATACTTAATTATGCATATTTAGACTGTACTAGATTAACTCTTGAGTGCTTGACTAGACTACAGTTATGAATTTCAGAAAAATATTTACAAAATGATTCAGATAATCTTTTCTGTATTTCTGTATTTTTAGAACTGATTTCTATAGCACATGCATTCTTTTTTTTTTTTTTTAGATGGAGTCTTGCTCTATTGTCCAGGGTGTAGTGCACTGGTGCTACCTTGCCTCACTGCAATCTCCACCTCCCAGTTGAAGTGATTCTCCTGCCTCAGGCTCCAGAGTAGCTGAGGTTATAGGCATATACCACCACACCCAGCCAATTTTAGTATTTTTAGTAAAGACAGGATTTCACCACATTGGCCAGGCTGGTGTCAAACTCCTGACCTCAAGTGATCCGCCCACCTTGGCCTCCCAAAGTGCTGGGATTACAGGTGTGAGCCACTGCACCTGGCCCTTACTTGCATTCTTGACTGAGAAAATACTGCCCACAGGAAAGAAAATTATTTTTCACGGAGCTGAGAGAGACATTTATTTCTTGAGGGTGGAGGTCTTGTGGTCCTCCAGAGGGCCACAGTACATAAACAGATATACGGTGTATCTATGATATTAAAATTTAATGGGAAGGACAATTGGCACAAAATATTTGTCAATGGGACAAGAACTAAAATAACATTGGGATTGGGAATAGGGGCAAAAAGTAAATTATTATAGAATCTAGAATCACTTTTACTGAATTAGAAGAGATTAGATTACGATAAGCGTAATCAAAGCAAAAAAGGACTCCTCTGTGGAATAGGAGACTTATCTATCACTCAAGGAGTAAGCACTAGAAGGGACATTTAATTCAACCTGTAATAATGCTTCAGACTTAGAGGTGGTTTTGTGTGTTTTGTTTTGTCTTTAAAGAATGAGATGACATGTGAAAGACCACATTACTTATTACTAGAAGGTTTTAAGGAAAGGATGAGTGAGAAGCTTCACAAATTTTGTCAGAATTCTGTAATTTGGTGGAATATTGAACTGAATCATGTCTAAGCTTCCTCCATATTAGAAATCAAATTTCATGATCTTTCAGTTCATAGAAACAGATATGTTCCAGATATTATATATGCCACTGGATGAGAGACTTCTCACGTGTAATAATTTTTCAAAACACCATCTGCCTTAAGATTCTATTACTACGTCACCAATGATGTACTGACATGAAAATTAGTATTCTACATGGCTTACATATTTTTTGAATGAACTCTTCAATACTTTGTCATCTGGCAAACACAATGACCCAGTTGTGCTAGACAGCCACAGGCCATTATGTCAGTAACTGTGTTATGCCTAGCTCCTGCTTTTATTAAACAGAAAAACAACCAGCTATGATTCTCATTAGTTTCCTGATCAATAAATTGTAAAGACCACTCGTAAGCCCAAGTATATTACTCTATTAGTTGTTACTGCTTTAAATATATTAAGTAATAAAAGGTATTATGTGAGTTGGTTCTAATATTCCTTTTGCATTTGTATAGTTTCAGTTAATGACTATAATTTAAAGCCCTATTGTTACGTTTAGTCATTATAATTTATTAGGTAACATTTGTTTAAATTATCTAATCAAAATTTTAAAATTATTTAAAGTAGTCAAAGTTTTAATATCAGTTGATGGTAGTGACATACTATATAATAAATTTTAAGAAGAAATCATATTTCAGTATTCATAAACATATATACTTTGCTTTTCTTGAGATTACATAGTCAAATAACTTCATAATGGTAAGAAAATATAAGTAAACATATTAAAAAGTTGAATGCATTTTGGCTTGAAATGTTATATTTTAATAGAAATATCATGTTTGTCACATTTTCAACTTATGCTTTTGACACTCTGTCACTATGAAGCAGATATGCAAATATAATAAAGTTGAGAAAATTTTAATGTAGGGTGCTAACAATGACAAAATTGCCCTTTTTGAGGTGATAAACTATTTGAAAGTTACAATCGCCAGATTAGTTGTGTAAATGTTATCTCTAACAGCATTTCACAGGAATGAAGTAGTCACAATAATCATAGCTAGCTTTTATTGAGTGCTTATTATGTGACAGTTACTATATACAGCACTATACACATATTATCACATTCCCCAAGCAAACTTAGAAGGAAATTATTTCTATCATTTTTTGCTATCTCCTCTCCCTGCTTTATGTATGTGAATATTGAGGTTAACTCAAGTAAACAGAATTATTGTGTTATGGGGCAAGCAGGGACCTTGATTTTGAATAATTGCATTATAAAGTGAAGGAGTTTGAAATAAGGAAGGGCGGTGATTAACTGAATTTAGACAGAAAGGTAGGTAGGGCCAGATAATAAGGGGCTCATATGCCATGGTAAAAATGTCAGCTATCATTCTGTAGATGATCAAAAACTATTTTAGGGATGTGAAAAATGGAGTTGTAGGATGAGATTTTAATGAACAAGACAAATTGAGTCCATAATATTAAAAGCGATAAGTTCTACGAAGAAAATAAAGCAGGCAATAGTAGAGAGAGTGACAAATGGTGATGACATTGGGGAATATAATTTGGATATTGTAGTTAAGAAGGAATCCTTTGAAGAGGTGACATTTTAGCAGAAGAGACTTTAATGATGAGAGACATTTCAGGTGGGAACTGAATATTGGAAAGGAATAAGTCATCTGAAAATTTGGTTCAATGAAGTTGTAAGCAGAGGTCAAGGGCAAGGACAAGATAAAATATGCTGAGACTAAGAAAAGGTTAGTGTACTTCAAGAACAAGCAAATGCTGCATACATACAAAACACAATGAAAAAGAGGAAATATAACATGATATGATGTCTGAGATGAAGGAGAAGATAGGTCATGTATATTTTCTTGAAGATACTTTCACAACACGGAGTTTGAATTTTATTCTAATAATAATGAGAGTGGAAAACACATGTGATGATGGTTTCTCAATGGCTCCCCTTTCCTCAGTTATTAGGTGTATGATAAAACTCATCAATCAGAATTAACGCAAGGGAGAACAGCAGACTGGGTCCATGCTGAAATTTGCAGGTTAACAACAAAGAAAATGAGTTGTTTTGAATATATTGAGTTTTAAGTGCCATTGAGGCAATTAAGTAGAAATCTCCTAAGGAGAAATTACATTCTCTGTAGGTCTGTAACACAAGGAATGAAGTTTGAAATTTTGGAAATGTGAGCAAATACCCAAGGAATGAGATCTGAGGGTGAAACTTTCAGGAATCCAATTTTAAGTAGTATCAAGAGAAATGAGGAGTTAATTGTCAAAGAGGTAAAAAAAAAAAAAAATCAGGTGGAGTGTGTAGAGTGAAGAAATACTGAAAACAAATACATTTAAAAAGAATATTAAAAGCTATTGAAAGCTAAAGAAATTTTAAATAAGATAAGGCAAATATTATTTGCCGATTTTGGTAATAGAGGATCAGGAGTGAGCTTAGATATTTTAAGAAGGTACAGACATTAATAATAATCTAAAATATCACTTCTTCAGAAAATTTTCAGAACTTTTAACAATTCATAGGGGAATCAAGAGGATTTTTGGCTCTGTTTCATCTAAGGCAAAAAAAAAAAACATGGGGATAGGTATGGAGAGAGCTGTTTCCTGGCCTTGGGAATGTATCAAGCTTGTTTCTGTATTATGCTATAGAGAATAATACAGAATAATACATAATACATTTTATTATGAAAACTAAAAGGGTGTCAATTTATGTCTTAAGTATAAGTAGTTTCACTGTTTGCTTAAGTCATATATACACAGACACACACATACACACACATATGCATACACACACACACACACACACACACACACATCTTCCATCCCCCATTCTTCCACTCCCTCTTATTTTATTTCTGTAATTCTCTAGCTTCATATTTTATCAACCTAAATACCTGTTATGGGCTGAATTTGTCCCTTCAAAATTCATATGTTAAAGCCTTAAACCCTAGTACTACACAATGTGACCCAATTTGGGGACAGGGCTTTTAAAGAAGTGATTATGTTAAAATAAAGGTCTTAGGGTGCAACTGAAACTTCTCACTGATATCCTAATAAGAAGAGACAACAGAGACACCAGAGATGCATGCACAGGGGAAAGGCCATGCGGAAGAGGCAGTGAGAAGGCAGCCATCTGCAAGGCAAAGAGAGAGGCCTCAGAGGAAACAGACTCAGCTAGCTCCTTGGAATTCCAGGCTCCAGAACTGTAAGAAAATAAATTTTTGTGGCTCCAATCACTCAGTCTGTAGCATTCTGTTATGGTGGCCCTGGAAAATTAGTACATTGTCCTTCCTTGTTTGTGTGATATTTCACATTATTGTCTCTGGTTTCAGCCCATATTTGCCCCTACTTGTCTCCAGCTTTTGTGTTTTCTACTCTGCATGTTAGTTAATTCTGATAATCCTAAATATTTGATTTCATTTATTTGGATCTTCTCCTTTTTTATATTAGTCTGGGTAAAGGTTTGTCAATTTTGTTTAACTTTTCAGAAAACCAACTTTTTGTTTCATTAGTCTTGATTTATTTCTCTTCTAATCTTACTTCTTTTTTTCTACTAATTTTAGGTTCAGTTTGCTCTTGGGTTTTTTTTTAGCTTTTTAAGATGCATCATTAGACTGTATATTTGAAGTTTTTTGGTCTTCTTTGATGTAGTCACTTACAACTATAAACTTCCCTCTAAGTACTCTTTTTGCTGTATCCCATAGAGTTTGGTATGTTGTGTTTTTATTATCATTTGTTTGAAAAAATTTTTAAATTTCCTTCTTGATTTATTCATTGACCCAGTGGTCATTCAGGAGCATATTGTTTAATTTCCATGTATTTATCTAGCTTCCAGAATTCCTCTTGTTATATATTTCTAATGTTATTCCACTGTGGTCAGATAAGATGCGTGATATTATTTCAGGTTTTTTGGATGTTTTAAGACTTAATGAATTAACATATGGTCTATCATGAGAATAACCCATGTGCTGAGAAAAAGAATATGTATTCTGTAGCTCTTGGATGAAGTGTTCTTGTAAATAGCTATTAGATTCATTTTGTCTATAGTGTACACTAAGTCTGATGTTTCTTTGTTTATTTTCTGTCTGGAAGATCTGTTCAATACTGAAAGTGGGGTTTTGAAATCTGCAGCTATTACTGTACCGCAGCACATCTCTCTCTTTGGCTGGTTCTAATAATATTTCCTTTATGTATCTGGATGCTCCAGTTTGGGGTGTATATATATTTCAAATTTTTATATCCTCTTGCTTAATTGACCCTTTTATCATTATATGGTGATCTTCTTTTTCTCTTCTTATAGTTTTTATTTTGAAATCTATCTTGTCTGATAAGTATAGTGACTCCTGCTCTTTTTTGGTTTCCAGTGGCATGGTATATCTTATGCCATGCCTTTATTTTCAGTCTATGTGTGTATTTATAGATGAAGTATGTTGCTTGTAGACAACAGATCAGTGGGCCTGGTATTTTCATTCATTTATCCAGTCTACGTCTTTTTATTAGTCAGTTTAGTTCATTTCCAATCAATGTTATTATTGATAAGTAATGACTTAAATCTGCCATTTTGTTGTTGTTGTTATTTGCTTTCTGGTTATTTTTTCGTCTTCTCTTCCTTCTTTCTGTCATTCTTCTCTTCCTCCAGTGAAGGTGATTTTCTCTGGTGATATGATTTATTTTCTTGCTTTGAATTTTTTGGGTACTAATTGTATGCTTTTTGGTTTGAGGTTACCATAAGGCTTGCAACTACTATCTTTTAAACTATTATTTTAAACTGATAATAACACTATTTGCATAAACAAACAAGCAAAGGGAAAAATAATGAAAGCTTGTCTTCACTTTGTCCTTCCTGCTTCTTAACTTTATGTGGTTTCTATTTATATCTTGTCATACTATGTCTTAATAAGTTGCTGTAGTTATTATTTTTGATTGGTTCGTTGTTTCATCTTTCTACTTAGGATAAGAATAATTTACACACCACAGTTATAGTGTTATAATGTTCTGTGTTTTTCTGTGTACTATAACCAGTAAGTTTTATTCCTTCAGGGGATTATTTATTGCTTGGTAATGTCTTTTTCTTTCCCACTGAAGTACTCCACCTAGCATTTCTTTAGGATGAATCTGGTATTGATAAAATCATTCAGCTTTTGTCTGGAAGTCTTTATTTCTCCTTCATGTTTGAAGATATTTTTGAGAAATATGTTACTCTAGAGTAAAATACACTTTTTTCCCTTCAGTACTTTAAATATGTTATGCCACTCTCTCTTGGCCTATGAGGTTTTCACTAAAAAGTCTGCTGCCAGACATATTGAAGCTCCCTTTCACCACTATGACTGTGCTGGGTCAGACCTGAACCCCGCACAGTTCTGGGTCTTGCCCACAGCCTGCTGTACGTACTCCCTGGCTACTGCCTAAGCTTGCTGTATGCCCTAGGATTATACAATCATCAGGTGGCAAAGCAAGCCAGGCCTGTGTCTTTCCCTTGAGAGCAGCAAGTTTGCCAAGGCCCCAGAGTGCCTTTGGGAGTCAGGGAAGGGAGCCATAATCCTTACACCTGGTTGTGTTAGTCCATTTTCACACTGCCATAAAGAACTACTTGAGACTGAGTCATTTATAAAGAGAAGAAGGTTAAATGACTCACAGTTCTGCATGGCTGAGGAGGCTTCTGGAGACTTACAATCATGGTAGAAGGTGAAGGGGAAATAAGGCACATCTTACATGGTGGCAAGGAAGAGAGTGAGAGCAAGGGGATAGCTGCCAAACACTTTTAAACCGTCAGGTCTCGTGGGAACTCACTCACTATCATGAAGACAACATGGGGCAAACTGTCCCCATAAACCAATTGCCTCCCAATAGGCCCCTCCCTCAACACATGGGGAATAGAATTCCAGATGAGATTTGGGTGGGGACACAGAGCCAAACCATTTCACTGGTATTCTATTGTATTGTGATTGAGCTGGCACTCCAACCACAAGACGCAGCCCTTCCCACTCTTCCCTCTGCTTTCCAAAGGCAGGGGAGCCTCACCCCATAGCCACTGCCACTCATGGCCATGAGGACTATGGCCAGACTACCACCACTGTTTCCTTATGCCCAAGGTCTCTTATGTCAGCTTGTGGTAAATGCTGCCCACCTGGGACTCACCCTTTAGGCCAATGGGCTTTCCTCTGGCCCAGGGCAGGTCCAGAAATGCCATCCAAGCGTCGAGTCCTGGAGTTGGGTGGGTGCTCTACCTTCCTGTGATGGTGTTGGTACCTGAGGTGCAAGACAAAGTCTCATTTATTTTTCCCTCTGCTTTTCTCAAGCAGAAATTTTGTCCTATAGCCAGCACAGCTGGGAATGTGCTGAGTCTCACTTGAAGCCAGCAAGTCTTAGAGGCTTACCAAGGTCCTTGTAGTACCTGGGTATTGCTGCTGGTTATTCAGGGCCCAAGGGCTCTTTAATTAGCAGGTGATGAATGTTTCCAGGACTGGGTCTTTTCCTTCAAGGCAGTGGATTTTCTTCTGGCCCAGGGCATGCTTAGAAATGTCATCTGGCAGCTAGGGCCGGTAACAGGAGCCTCAGGACTGATCAGTGCCCTGTCTTTCTGTGGCTGAGCTGGTATCCAAGATGCCAAAGTTCTTTCCACTCTTCCCTCCCCTCTCTTTAAGGGTAAAGAAAGGGTCAATTTTGGAGCCACAAGCTCTGCAGTCTGGGTTTAGGGGAGGGGTGATGCCAGCACTTTCTCGGCTGCTCCACCTGGCGTCTTAGTATGTCACATTGTCCCCCCAGTCCACTGTTTCTGGGTCTAGTTCAACCCTAGGACTCACTAAGAATTGTTGCAATCCTTATGTTTTGACTGCCTTTCAAGCTTACTTAGGGACTGGGAGTACTTTGGCCCTTGGTTTGCAGGCACTGAAGTTCAGAGTGCCTCCCTAGCAATGCCTCTCTGACTCCGGCTGATTTAAATACTCACTTTGTGGGCGGGCATCAGCTGTGTTTACATGATGTGTCTGTTACATCAGCCTGTTTCTGCTGTAACAGGACAGCACTAAGTTCAATGTCTCACAATTGTTATGCTCTTCCTCCCCCAGTGCCCAGAAATGCTCTCCACACCATGTCCCACCTGCAGAAGAAGAGGTGGCAGAGGGGTGGTGGTGGGAATTCAGGACTGTTTTTTTTTTTTGTTGTTGTTGTTGGTGTTTATAATTTTCTCAGAGTTTCAGCAATATGAAATTAAAATCAGATGCTATGAATGCTCACCTGATTTTGGTTCTTACGGAGGTGTTTTTCTCTGTGTATGTAGCTGTAACTTGGTGTCCTTACAGGGGACAATCAGTGGAGCTTTCTATTCTGCTGTCTTGCTCCATCTGCTCCTCTGAATCTGCACTGGTGTTTTGAGCAATACAGATTTTAAGTTCCTGATGTCATCTAAAGGTAACCATCTATAAATATTTTAGATATTGACTATGCTGACTGAGATGGTGTTAATAATTCCATGATGATAAAATATACTGATTCATGTATTTAGATATAGCAGTGTAGGGAATATGCTACATGACTGAAGATGTATCCAATCTGGGAAGAAGCCAAATACAATAAAGTAAGATTAAATAAGAATAAATGTAAAACCTTATATTTAAATCTAAAAACTCAATTTCTAAATATAAAGTAGAGATGATACAACCAAAATACCAACTGTGATGCCAAAAAATCTAAAACAAAATTAGACATTTTAATTAACTGTTACTGAAATATTTATCAATGCTGTTAAGTTTGCAATAAAGGTTAATATAAACTTAGATGCAAGAAAAGTAATTTTCTAGGCTACTCATAGCGCACTTAAGTACTTCTGGTTGTCAGACTTTAAGAGAGATTAGGTCTAGATGACAGACCTAATGGTACTAGGAGCTATGACTTTAACTTGAGTTTTGGATGGACACAATTTAGCCCATAATATGTGCTAAGTTTGACAACAAAATATGAAGCTAGAGAATTACAGAAATAAAAGAAGGGAGAGAAGGGGAATAAGGAGAGAGAGAGAGAGAAAGAAAGAGAGCGAGATTAATGGCTTGAGCAAGCAAAAAGTCAGAAAACTAATTGAGTAGACTTAATTCCATTGTATGCAAGGAAAGACCTAGGGTAATTTTGTATAGAAGATGAAAACAAAATAAAATAAAAAGTCTCCACAACAAGTGTCTTGACATATTTAAGGGTCTTTATGCAAGAGAGAAATCCATTTTTTTTTCCTAAGCAGTTGCAAATCTTTAGACAACTGGGGAAATCTTATAATAGTAGGATGATATATTTAAGAGTTTATTAAGAAATATTCCAAGCATTTTGGGAGGCTGAAGTGGGCGGATCACTTGACACCAAGAGTTCAAGACCAGCCTGGCCAACATGGAGAAACCACGTCTCTACTAAAAACACAAAATTAGCTGGGAATGGTGGCACACACCTGTAATCCCTGCTACCCAATCACTTGAACCCAGCAGTTGAAGGTTGCAGTGAGTGAGCTGAGATCACACACCACTGCATACTCTAGCCTAGGTGACAGAGGAAAACCCTGTCTCAAAAAAAAAAAAAAAAAAAAAAAAAAAAAAAAAAAAAAAAAAAAAAAAAAAAAAAAAAAAAAGACAATAAATTTGCTTAAAGAATATAATGGTCTAAAAAGTGAAGAAGTTTTTCCATTGTCAGGACTCAAATTTTCATTGGACAATGTTGTTGCTCAGGTCCAAGGGTATATTAAAACATCTTTTGAGTATTTTAAATTATGGTCCATGGCACTTGAGTGATTTTCTAGAGCTGCTTAACAAACCATACACTACTGCGGGAGCAATATGAAATGGACTTAGTAGTTTGAGTTCTTATTTCTCAAATTTGTCTTATCTAAGACATAACAGGCTAGGTTTTATTGGCATTGCATATCAGGCTTCTGAATATGACTATATCACACTCGCTTCTCTTCCTCAGGCTTCATACATTATTGTAACTCTAAGGATGCAGGTGAAAAAACAGAAGCTACCACTCTAGGTATTTTGAGCAGAAGGGTTTTTTTTTTTCTTTTCTTTTTTTTGTAAGGGACTAGGTTGCAACATTGTAGGAAGAACTGAAATATTTAAAAAGGAAGGGTAGTGTTACCCAACAGTCAATAACTTTAGGAAACTGCTATACTCCTGAAGGAGCAGAAGTTTGATGCAGCTGCCGCAGGAACCCAAGCTTGTATTTTATGCCTTCAAAAGCTCTGCTTCGGCCGGGTGTGGTGGCTCACGCCTGTAATCCCAGTATTTTGGAAGGCCAAGGTAGGCGGATCACAAGATCGGGAGTTTGAGACCAGCCTGACTAAAATGGTGAAAACCTGTCTCTTCTAAAAGTACAAAAATTAGCCTGGCGTGGGGCACGTGTCTGCAATCCCAGCTACCCAGGAGGCTGAGGCAGAATTGCTTGAACCTGGGAAGGGGAAGCTGCAGTGAGCCAAGATCCCACCTCTACACTCCAGCCTAGGCGAAAGAGTGATTCTCCTTCTAAAAAAAAAAAAAAAAAAAAGAAAGGAAAGAAAAGAAACAAAGCTCTTCTACTGCTGCCTGCTCTTGTCACCAGCACTGGGGATCTCCCACTGCAAAAACATACCAAAACTGTGATGGCAAAGATGCTGGAAAAGAGCATTGAAAAGGGAAGAATTGTGCTGAAAACACAGGAAATGATTTGGTTTCAATCTCACTTCCTAATCTCAGTTGACAAAATTTAATCTATTATGATGAAAACAAAAGTAATCAGACATGAATTACTTCCTGTGACTACCCAAAATGCCTCAACCTATGACCATCCTTATTCATGATCTTACTTCTTTGCTTTTAGAGTGTAAGAACCATTCTAGCCATAATTACAAGTCAATTCCTTCTCTGCTGCTATACAGGACAGCCTCCTTCAATTATCCCCATTATCAATATTTTAATTTCTCTTAACAGTTATTCTCATATGGAATGCAACATACAGTAACATTTCCTATATGAACAATGTCTTTCACAGTAAAATCCCTCTCTGCCTACCACTATGTATCTTTGGACTCTTGTATTTTAAAAAAAGTTCTTAAAAAAGTTAACTATAGAAACTATATCCATGTCCTCATTTCACATTCTCTCCTTAATCTACCATAATCACCCTTCCATTCCATCAAAATCAAAGAACTTTATGTTTCCAAATTCAAAAGTTAATTCTTGGTTTTTGTTCTTAATCTGCCATGAGCATTAGAAACAGCTAACTCTTTTCTTTATAAAAAAAATCTTTATTCTCCTGGCTTTCCTTGCACCAAATTCACAATTTAGACTGTTATATTTCTTGCACTTTGACCCCAATTTTTGTACTAAGTTTTTTTCCTTTGATCCTTAAATGCTGTATGTGTCATTCTGGGCCTCCTTCTGTTTTCTACCTTAGCATAAATTTGATTTTATCTCATCTAGTCCCACATCTTCCAATACAACTTTCACAATTTATATCTCTAAACAGATCTCTTTGGAACTGCAGATGAATAGCAAATTTCTTAAGCAATTTCCCTACTATGATATAAATCAGGATTTTCTGATATTTTTCTTAATATTGAAAGAAAAATCCCTGATTTCTAAATTGCTCCTGTAAAAACCATATGTTATTATTTGTGTATAGTTCTTATTCCTACTTCATTTAATCAGCAAATCCTATTACCACTATGTCTTAAAAAACAAATAAACAAACCTTAAAAGTGGTTCAATTTTCTCCATCTCTACAATACACTTATTCTACAACACACTCAACTCTAGCTTGGGAAATTGCAATAGCTTTCTAACTTCTCTCCCTGCTTCTCCTCTTAGCACCTGGAATCTATCCTCCACCTAATCCCCTACAACTCTACATAGCAGCCCCGGCAAATAACTTCAAATTCAATCAGAATGTTTTGCTCACTGACTTTAAATAATTCAGTGGCCTTCTATTCTAATTGACCTAAAATTCTGTTGGCTATCCTGATGTACTAATTACTACATGAATTAACTTTTGTCTATCTGACTAAGCTCTTCTACAGCCACTCTTGCACTCGTCTGATAATTCCAAGGAACAGATCTGCTTTCTGTTTCTGGAATCTGCCAAGCTTCTTTTAGTTTCAGGGCCTTTGCTCTGGCTCAACCCTTTCCCTGGAAGGTGCTCCCAGCCCACTGAGCTCCTCAACCTTGATCTCCTCTGCTAGGGAGGTCTCTCTGAAACCCAAACTAAAGTAACTAACCGGTCAGTTCTCTCTGTTATCAGTTTTTAACTTTCTGTTCAGCATATATTCATGGCTAGTTATCTAGTATGTTTACTGAGTTTTTCTCTTTTTACTAAAATGTAAGCTTGTTAAGTACAAACACTTTGCTTGTCTTGTTCACTGTTAACTATTCAGTGTCTGAAAAGGTGCCTGACACTTCAATTGGGCTTAAAAATATATGCTGAATGAATGAGTTACAAGAGTTTATGTGAAGAATTAATTATGCATCTAAAAATAATCTGTAAATGTATTATTCTCATGGTTTTAATTTAGACAGTTTATCAGCAAACATTTTGTCTCTGTTTCCAGATACTAAATATTTTAGTCTTTGTAGGTGGTAGAATTTTTGTTGTTAACTGTTCAATATCAACATCGTATTGCAAGAGTTGTCATGGACAATATGCAAATGAATAGGCATGGATGTGTTCCAGTAAAACGTTATTTACAAGCGTAGCTGACAGGCCAGATTTAGCTCATGAGTTCTAGAGTTTGCCGATAACTGATTTGGATTTATAAATCATATGTACAATTATGTCAGGTGGACTGATGATTTGAGGGAGTCAGAGAAAATTCTGCTTTTTAATATTTTCCCAATAATATTTATTTTCATTTTTAAAATGTTATCTATCCTTTATAGCTGATGCTCCAGTTTTAGATCATCACGCCTATGTTTCTGTGCATTTGACTTTTAAAGTTGGGAAAGACTACACCTTCTTCTCTGAATATTTGTGTGCAGAGTAGTGAATGGTGATTAATATTTATTGAGCTTTCATTATTTCCAATCAATTTTGCTCTTTCTTTTGACAGCTTTTTCTTCCACTCTCCTGAAAAACAATATAAAAATATTTTCAACCTTCTCATATATCTCATGTCCCTTATTCCCACTGTCTTGTCAGAAGAGTTTTGTTTTCTTCATAGACAAAAATAGAAGTCATCAAATGACCATTTCCTAGTCTCCTTGACACCAATTTAGAATCATTTTTCATCTGTGATTATCCTTCTATCCTGATGCAATTAGACAAAAGTGTTCCTTCAAAGTCTAGTGCATTGACTTTTTTTTGCTCCTTTTCCTTCTCACCTCTTAAAACTTTGTTCTGTTGATTATTCTCTCTCATCTAATCTATGTTCAACATTTTCCCATATACTTTCTTTTTGTTAATACACATCCTGATTTATCACATTAGTCAATAAATAAAATTAGTAAATAATAATTAACTATACATTGCAATTAATACTATTAGTAATAAATTAACAAAAACAAGCAAAACACAAGTCACTCATTCATATACAATCTTCCATCAGTTCCACAAACAGCTCTACATTTCCCTTTCTCTTGTCCCTTATTTAGTATTAACTTTCTGAGAAGAGGTTTCCAAAGTCCTAATAAAAGTTTCTCTACTGTAATTAATTTCTGAACATATTCCAATTTATATATCTCTGTTAAAGTCATCAATGACATGCTGACATATCTAATTAGCATATCTTAGTTGGTAAACTGTATTTTCCTCAACTTACTTGAATCTTTTCATGCTCAGGACAATTTCTCATGCCTCATTTATCCCAGATGGAAAATTCCAGTCCCTTTAAGTAAAAGCAAAATTACCAGAAATAACAACTTGTGCCTTTTTCAAGGAAACTGCAGGCGCTTTTGTTTTGCTCAAATCAGCTACTCTTCTGTTTTCCTGAAAAGGTGAATATTAGGATACTGAAAACCTGGCAGTTTCTTTTCCAGGAGTCACTACTACTTGTCTTTAGCATGGCTCCATCGTCAGAAGCCCCATAAATCCCCTTTCCTGTTTAATCTCTTTGAAACTGTTTCTTCAGAGGCTGTTATCCCTGCTATGCATCAATTTATAAAGGGAAAATGTTATTCTTTCCGATATCCTTGTTTATTTAAACACAAGATTAATTATTTTTTATTTCATTTGACGTTTTTTAGGTTCTTTGTATTATTGGACAATACTAGACACTCTTTCCTTAAAGCATTTCCCTATGGAAGAAAAGATATCACACTTCTCTGGTTTCCACCTTTTGGCTACTGTTTTGGTTTCTACTTTTTGGTTTTATCTTTTCTATATGATTCGTATATCTTGACTTCTTCTAGATTTGCTTTAACATGGCTATATTGTCATTTTAATCATTCTTTCTAAGATGTATTATTCATTTTCATAATGTCTAGTATAAAATAAATCTCAGTGGATCTGCTATAAAATAAATCTCAATGAATCACAAAAAAAGGTATATCCAGAGCAGTCCTTCATACTGACCCTCAAAATCATGTGCCTAGTGTGTGTTTTTAAGTGAATTTTTTTTATTTTGCCAGACAAATGAAAAAAATCTCAACATGTTCAGAATTTTCGTCATGTTTCCTCACAAGTTTTCTCTCCAGTTAACCTATCTTAGTAAATAAACTGCCTCCAAAGATCTTGGTAGCAAGAAATATGATACCTTCTTCTCTCTCTCCAGTTGTGACCTTTCACTCTGACTATTGGCTAGATTTTACCTCGACTGGCACTACTCCATGCAGAACCATTACATCTACCCAAATAGAGAGAAAGATGCTTTTCTTTTGTCATGAAGCCTCTGTGTTTTGTTTCACTCCGTTCTTCATAGAGTAGGCTGACCATCTTTTAAAATGCCAACTGAATCCTCTCTTAAAATACTAACACATCCTCTCTTAAAATCCGCACAATGTTTCAGCATCTGCCTTATTTATGCTGAATTTCCCCCACTGAATGCAATATTTGGCACATAGCAGGCACTCAACGAGTTGTTATACTCATCATTAAACTCAATGAGTAACTGACTGAGTAGACTTATAGTTCTTGACAGTTTAGAGAAAATTTAAATATCTGGATGCTAATGAGGAGACGCAGTCAGTGAACCAAGGGGTAAAGTTATCAGTGATCAGAATCTGCACCCTTTACAAGTAACACTAATATGTTCATTTAGGGAAAAACCCTGTAAAAGTATAAAACTATATCTATGATTTTAAAAATAAAAGATTTTGCAAAAGATACCATTTGTTACCTGTGTGACTTTGATATTGAATGAAAATATTCAGGATCTAAAGACTTATTTATAGACTTTATTATAAAATACAAAATCATTTCATATATTAAATATATTGATATATTTAACATTAAATATAAATATATTAACATATACTATAAAATATAAAAGATTTCATAGGGAAAACATTCTAATGGTTCTATAATCCACGTAATTTCAAAATTTATGCATAAAATGATAGTGCATTATATGCTCATGCCATTAGGTTCGTATTTAAATTTTCACAAACTCTTAAGTGAAAATAAAGGAAGAGTTTTTGCTTACAAAGCTGACTCAAGTGCATTGTGGTTACATGCTCAAGCCATTTGTTTTCCATTGAATTGAGTGCACTTTTCTTTGTCCAAGAAAGGTACTGTCAGACTCGTGATAAGTGAGTAGCAGAAGAGTAGTGCCCTGAATTTAATGCTGATAAAAACATGTTTTCTTTTTTTCAAAACTCTACATTTCTTCAGCAGCTTCTGTTGAAAAGCAAAACTGCCTCTAAGCAGAGAAGGGGCTCAAAAGTCTTTCGCTTCAGATCAGACTGTATAAAACCTTATCCTGCCACAAGGGAGCGCTTTGCCTTTTCTGCAGATGACATTGTCTCACTTTTCCTCTGCATTACCCATTAATGAATTCCCTGCACTATAAGTGAGATTATGCATTATTTGAATACCAAGTTGTTCTCATGCGTAAAACCAGGGTATGGGGAGGAGGGAAAATAGTTTTTACTGTGAATGCACTGAGCCACTTAAGTGGCTGTCAGGTGTCCCTCAGTTCAACAAAATCTTTTCTCGGTGTCCCCTGGGAAGTTCAGAACATTTCTTTGGAAATGAAAATGTTTTTCTTCCCACTCCTACTGCATTTCTTTGAAGCCCACATACAAGCCATTATTCAAAGAATGAATAATCCTGAAAAGTCCCCTGGGAGATCATCCTAATGCATACTGAATATAATGTAAGACAGAAGAGAGACTGAAATACTTACTTTTTTTTTTTCTTTTTTTTTCTTCTTTTTTTTTTTTGGTAAATAGCTTGCGCAGTTAGAAAAAAAGTTAAAACAAAAAAGTTTTTGCCTCAAATTGTACATATGTTTATTTCAGCATTAGACTGCCATTTTTTAAAAAGACATTTGAGGTTGCTAGATTAATCTTTAACTATATTTTATAAACATCATAACCCATATCACATTTCAACCTCACATTTTTACCATCCTGGGCCATTAAGATGTCTTATGGGGTTTCATAAAGTATATATAAAATACTTGAAAATGACTGGATGGAGAGTGACTGAGACTGTGTTTAGAAAAAGGAAAAGAATGTTATCAAAGCCAATCTAAAACATGCTACACAGCATGTTTACAAAAAGATTCTTGACAATGCAAACTTCAAATGAATCAGAATAAAAGGAGAAATTCATCAGTGTTTAATCATTAACTTGATGACCATAGATCTTCCTGAATTTAACAGTATGGTTTTTATAGTAAAATATGAGAAAAGTCTCTAGAATGTTTAAAAATCATAAAGGTTATACTCCATGGTAGTAATAACAAGCAATATTGAATTTATTTTTATTCAAAATAATTGAAAGCATCAAAAACTTTTTTCATAAACAACTCTTAGGTTTTTGCTTATGGCCATATACTCCATTCTCAGGTACTTTCTATCCCCATTTCTTGCTTTATATCTTGACCATAAAAATGATCTTAATGTGACGTACTACTTTTACTTATTTTTTATTGTTTAATCAGAATGTCTTCAGGCTTTCAGAAAATGGACAGCTTCTGAGTTCAGAGAAAGATTACTGTGAGAGTTAGAATAATGAGGAATATACAGATGTATCAGGATTTAATGCAGATTCCAAGACAGGTTAGGTTTTGAAAACATAATTAATTTAGAATGAGTTTTTTTTTAATCTCTTTTTTATGGCAATTGTGTAATATACTTGTTAGACTTTTGTGGTTCCATCACAATAGTTATGATTTGGGGAAGCAGTGTTGCCTAATGGAAATGATAATAACCTGAGGGCCAACACCAGAATTATAAATACACATAGAATATGAACTACTTTTGTCATTTGGAGCGTATCATTTACTTACTGCCCCATCTCTTGAAATACAGATTTGGACTTGGTGATCCTTAATATACTCCTAACTTTTCTTGACTCTTAACTTTTTATACTCATTCATTCATCTACTTTCTCTTTCAACAAGTATTTAGTAAGACTATGCTATGTGTTGAGGGCCTAAAAATAGTGAATAAGCCAGAAATAAATCTAACATGTAGTCAAGGGAAATAGTAATTAAATATGTAAACAAATATATAACATAGTAGTGATGAAAAGAAATCGGAATAAGGGCATAATGTGTGTAGAGGTTAGTTTAGTGTGGATGTCAGAAGAAATATGAAGAGACAATATTTTATATGAGCCTGGAATTTTAACCAAAGTAGCTGCAGCCGAATTCCCTGGTTCCCACGCTGGGAGGCTGCCACGCCGAACCTGGCCACCTGCTGGAGTTCTAACCGCTAGGCCACCAGAGAGGTGGAGTAGCTGCAGCCAGCGCTTAGGTTCTTGGCCTTCCTAACCACAAAGAATGGGGAAAAGGGCCTCCGTGTCGCGTGTTACGGCTCAAATAGAACTCGTGGACCCAAAGAGTGTGCAGTAGTGCAATTTATTAGGCAGAGCGAAAGGACAGCTTCGACGCCATGGAAAGGGACTAGGAAGAGGGTGCAACTCCAGGTTGGGGTGGCTACAGCTTTACCTCTGAGTTATTTCCTCCCAGTTCTTGTTCTCTTCCAATGAGAAGGGTTCTTTCAAACTTCCTCTGGATTGATTGATCTTTGAATCCTTTACTGGATTGGCTACTGTTTTACAACCTGGAGTCACAGAGCCCCCACCTCCAGGTAGCCCGCCAGAGGCGGGAAAGTGGAAAGGAAGTCCCCTAGCCTGCCGGAGGCGGGAAAGTGGAAACAAAGGGCCCTGGCAGGTCTGGGAATTCCCTCTAACACAGTCCCTTAGAATGATGAGGTTGGGTAAAGATTAAGGAAAAAGAATATTTCATGTTGATGAAACAACAAAATCCTGAAGGCCTGGAATAGGAATCACCTCAGAGTATTCAAAGGAAAGAAAAAGTCTGTATGGTTGATGCAGAGTATAGTAGTGGGAATTATGAAAGGTAGACAGGGTCAGACCATCTTGGGTCTGAAATAAAAGTTAAAGATTTATTTTAAATGTGAAAGTAAGCCATTGGGCATGTTTTACCAGGTGGAGGGTCACTTTTGATAGCTAAGTAGAATGAATTATAGGGAGGCAAGGAGAGAAACAGAGGTTAGTTAGGAGGTTATTGCAATAGAGTATAGGCCACAGAGGTAGCTGTAAAGATGGTGAGGAGCGATCGATTTAGAATATATTTCATAAGGTCACCGTGGTGGCTCACATCTAATCCCAACACTTTGGGAGGCTGAGGTGGGCAGATAACTTCAGGTCAGGTGTTGGAGACCAACCTGGCCAACATGGTGAAACCTTGTCTCCGCTAAAAACACAAACACTAGCCAGGTATGATTGCACACGCTGGTAGTCCCATCTGCTAGGGAAGCTCAGGCAGGAAAATTGCTTGAGCCCAGAAGACAGAGGTTGCAGTGAGCCGAGATTACGACACTGTACTCTAACCTGGGCAACACAGCAAGACTCCAGCTCCAAAAAAAAAAAAAAAAAAATTCATAGGTAGAGTTTATGGAATTATCTCCCCTGTGAAATGTAATGGAAAGAGAAGATTTCAAAACAACTATGAGTATGTTTTTCCAGATAACTGCTTTAGCTTTGGAATTAGGAAAGAATTCCAGGTAGGGAGATTGTGAGAGCTTTGGGCAGTCATTAATATTTAGCATGAGGAGGTGTTTTATTACCAGCTAGCAAAGTACATGTGAGGTGCTAGAATAAATCTGAATGGCAAATTCTACTGTACTTTCATCATTATGTGACTGACAGTTAAATATGTCATTTCCGTGCTATAGTCACTTTATTTGGTCTTCATTTCCTTGCCTTCCCTTTCATTTCTTTCATTTAGTTTAGATTTCCTTTGTGGTATGTGTTATAAATACAGGATATTGATGATATTTAAAATCTGAAATATTGCACTTACCCTGAAAGTTCTTCTGATCCATGCCTCCAATCTTGTGAGCTGGTTGGGAAGTCCAAAGCCAGATGCTTCTCTGGACAACCAATTTAGTCTGATGTTGCAAGAAAAAAAAAAAAATCATTTAGCATATAAATGGCTCTTTATGGGAGACATTTGTGAACTATATGAGTTCTAGACTGAAGTCTTTTCTATGACCCACCAGCTACAGCCATAAGCAAGAAGATACATGCAAGTGCTGTGGAGTATACATTCTGAAGGTTACTTTGGTATATGTGTTTGCCAAGAATCTTAGTTGAGATATTCTCTAGCACAGGCCTAATTTTTCTTCTTTTCAAATAAGCAATGATCTAAATTCTCAGGAAATCATAAGACGTAGTGACTTTGTACAGAGATATTTTGCATAACATCTGGATTTTACTCATGATTTATGATTTAAAATATTAGGCTATTTCCTATGCATTATGAGATTTGTTGCTGGCTTTTATTTGGTTAGGGGGACAGGAGAGACAAGAAGCTTTAAAGGAGAGAGGATCTCAAGTTCCCTTCATACCTGTTATGGAGACAAAATGTTAGCAATGGTGAGATCTCATTCCAGCTTGATAACACCAAGTAGGATCTCAACAGAATATGTCATTATTAATTAATAATAGTTCACACTTATGTAAGATTTAATATTTTTCAAGGATTCTTCTGTGATTTCCATATATGTTAACTCATTTAATCCTTATAATAACTGTAGGAGATAGGCATTATTAATCCAATTTTAGAGAGGAAGAAACCGAAGCACAGGCAAGGTCAAATAACCTGTGCAAGTTTCATGGCTGTTAAGTTTTAGAACTGTGAATAAAACCCAGCACTCTTAACCATTATGAGACCTAGAAACATTAAACAGAAGGCTAGCACAAGTTTGGAGACACCTTTCTTAAAAAAACCTTATAAGCATGACATATTTCAGTTGTAGTAAAAATAAAAAATATGGTTCTGTAATATATGCACACAGACATTAATATGACTTTGTTTTTAACAATTGAATCTTTTAATTTATTCAGTTTACAAATGTTTACTGAAATGTTTGTTGTAGGGTTTTGCAATTCAACAGTTAACAGAAAGACAATAAATCCCACCTTCACTAAGTTTACTTTCTAAAGGCAGAAATTTTTGAGACAGCATTTTGCTTATTTTTTTAACTTTTTCCTAACAGACAACGAATAGACACCATTGACCTAACAGTGAGTTTGAAGAGGATCCTAGCCCAAGAGTGATATGACCTGTACGTCTCAGAATGTTTAAATGTGATCTATTTTTTTGGCTATATTGTCAGAGGCGTTTGAACTAGAGGAATTCCATCTTGAATAGGGACTGGGGAAAATAAAGCTGAGACCTACTGGGGTCCATTCCCAGGAGGATAAGGCATTCTAAGTTACAGGATGAGATCAGAGTTTGGTACAAGGTACAGGTCATAAAGACCTGGCTAATAAAATAAAGTGCAGTAAAGAAAAACCACCAAAACCAAGATAGCAACAAGAGTGACCTCTGTTCACCCTCGCTGCTCATTATACATTAATTATAATACATTAGCATGCTAAGAGACACTCCTACCAGCTCGATGACAGTTTACAAATGCCATGGCAATGACTGGAAATTATCTTATAGGTGTAAAAGGAGAGGAAACCTCAGTTCTGGGAATTGCCCAACCACTTCCTGGAAAAACTCATAAATAATCTATCCCTTATTTAACATATAATCTAGAAATATCCATAAAAATAGGCAACCAACAGCCCCCGGGGCTGCTCTGCCTATGGAGTAGCTATTCTTCATTTCTTTACTTTCTTAATAAACTTGCTTTCGCTTTCCTCTATGGATTCTTCTCCAATTCCTGTTTGCAGGAGATCCAAGAACTCTCTCCTGGAGTCTGGATCGAGACCACTTTCCAGTAACAATACAACACCTTTACAAGTTGGTAATAATTGATTTTTTAGTGCCTGAAAAAGTAAACTGAAGTTTTAACCCACTGGAAATCTAAGAGAACTACATGAAGGAGGCCATTCACTAATTAAATCCCAGTATCATTTCATGGGAAAGGATTTTTGTTGTTTCTCTTTCACTAGCACTTCACAGCATCTACAGAACATTAAGTCAGCTAAGAATTCAATAGCACTTGGTTGGCTATGCTTCAGAGGAAAAATCATTAATGACAATAATCTTCGAAGGCTTACTTGGAATGAAGAAAGCCAAATTTTGGCACTTCTCTGAATTTCTCCCATTTTGAACTAAGCAGGACCAATGGGCTGCTGAATGTTGTTATTGCATCTTCAGCCAGCAAGAAAATGGTATTCTGTGCTGCTCACTTACATAGAATATTGGGATATGAAATAATCAGGCAATCTTTGTGTCTAGAATATCTTCCTTCAGGTTTTACACAATCAGCAATTTGTTGTGTCCATTGGACAGTGGTTTCACGTAATGTTCTGCCGCTGTTTTGAAGTGATAACATTTTAAGTGCTGGTTGTCCTGTTTGGATGGGGTGCTTATTTATGAATGTTTTCAGAAGACCAGGTAGAAGAGTTTGTGTGTCTTAGACAAATCAATAAAAATACACACACATAAATAAATGAAGCACATCTGTAAAACACTTTTACTATGACCTAGTTAGGGCTTTTGTTTTATCACTGTTAAAGTGTTTTCAAAACATTTATGATCATTAGAATTTGATATCTGAAGTTCGCAGGGTTTTATGCTGTTGGTTGTTTGAGAAGGATAGTGTGTATTGTTAGCAGTACAAACTCAGACATCTCAGAGAGCCGTTTTTAGACATCTTTTCTTCCTATTTTTATTAATAACCTTGCAGCTCAGTATGAGAGCTTCTCTGTGTGAATTCACGACGTGCCAATGCTGTGGTGTGAAATTGCAATATGCAACTCTGCCCCAAGGAATTTAGCAGCCTGGAGTTGAACTTTGATAAAAATGAATGCATTACTTCTCCCAAATGGGAAAAGCTGAATGACCTGGTGTGCAAGGCGTTCAATGGTGAATCAGAAGTCATAGCCTTGTCACTTACTTGCTGTGTGACCTTGGGCAAATCAATTAACTTCTCTGTGCCTCGGGTTCTCCATCTGTATAATGAGGACTGTGATACCTACCTTAAAAGTAAGGGAAAAGGATTAATGAGCAATGTCTGCAAAACACATTAAGCTCCACGGAAGAGAGGTGTTCTATAATTACAAGCCATTATTACTGAGTGTAAAAGACAGTAAAATGGAACCATTATTTTATCTTCTCCAGCAGGAGTTATTTCAACTGATGCAGTATTTGGTAGAATCTTAAAGCCAAGTGGCTTAAAATGCTTTAATTTTTCAAGAATTTCTCTTAATTATTTAAAATCTCAGATTTTCAATATAATAGATCTGAGGTTAAGCCAATTCAGTACATTGGCAGAATGCAAATTACTAAATATTGAGCGTCAGATGGCCTCAAATTTATTCTACTGCCTATATACCACTGAGCTTAATTCATCTTGGGGAGATGGTTATTATTTGATTCTTAGAGCCTTATAAGAGGTCTTCTAATACCTCTTCTACTAACCTGCTCTTTTTTGAGCAAAACAGGCTTTCACATTAAGTAAATAGTTCATTCTGAATTTAACTGCAATATTTTCATTCTCAGTGGAAAAGAGAATAGTTATTTTACATATCATATTAAACTTCTGTGTGTTTAAGGAGAGTTACTAAGTGGTATTTTTCTCTCAATGCTAAATAGCCCTATCATTTTCCATTATTCTTCAGAGGTCCACCTTCAGCGATATTGCTCTTTTCTCTCTGAGTCTCATTCAGTATTTTGCAGTACATTTAGTATTGCAAGGCCCAAGCTGTGAAGAAGCATCGCTTTTTTAAACTTTTTTTTTTTTTTTTTTAGACAGAGTTTCACTCTTGTTCCCCAGGCTGGAGTTCAATGGCGTGATCTCGGCTCACTGCAACCTCTACCTTCTGGGTTCAAAGGATTCTTCTGTCTCAGCCTTCCAAGTAGCTGGAATTACAGGCACGTGCCACCACACCCAGCTAATTTTTGTATTTTTAGTAGAGACGTGGTTTTTCCGAGTTGACCAGGCTGGTCTCAAACACCTAAACTTAGGTGATTCACCTGCCTCAGGCTCCCACAGTGCTGGGATTACACATGTGAGCCACCACGCCCAGCCACTTTCTTTTTTATTATTTTTAGAAATGGGGTCTTACTCTGTTATCCTGGCTGGAGTACAGTGGTGCAATCATAACTCACTGCAGCCTCAACCTGGGCTCAAGTGGTCTTTCCGTCTCAACCTTCTGAAGAGCTGGGACTGCAGTGTGTGTCACTTACCCAGCTCACTATTCACAATTTTTTTTTTTTTTTTTTGGAGCGATAGGGCATCTCTATGTTGCCCAGGCTGGTCTTGAACTCCTGGCCTCAAGCAGTCCTCCAGCTTTGGCCTCCCAAAGTGCTAAGATTACAGGCATGAGCCACTGCTTCTGATCCCAGTACAGCTTCTATTATTTGTACCACCTAGTTGTTTGAATTCTTTGGAAGTCACTGAAACTTTCAATTGCTTAGTCAATTTATTGGCAACCTAAAAAGGTAGGACTAAATCCCAAGGGTTGATTCTAATACTCACAGCTTACATTGCTATATTATTTTGTTTTTTATTTTTCCTTAGTTTATTGAATTAGTTTATTGCTGTTCCAAATCATTCATATGATTTTATATATTCAATTTTATCAACAGCCCTGTTCAATGTAATTAACTCTTTTTATTGATAAAGGAAATGAATTCAAACAGGAAGCACCATGTTGCTTGTACTTAAACGTCCAGCCATTGGAGTCAGACAGGATTTTGAATTCAATTAATTCATTTCCCGGGACCTCAGTTGTCCATGTGGTCTAATACTTATTTCAATGATTTAATGAAGATTAAACTAGATAATATGTGGTAGGTGCTTAACATACCATCTGGTATACTAAACATCTGGTAATTCTCAGCTTTTTGGTGATGATTGTGATTAGGGTCATAGTTAATTTGCTGATTTCTTTTCCTAGCTAATATGTGTAGTAGGTAGAGCCACAATTTTGATGCAAGTTTGTCCAAAGCCCAAATTTCAGCCACTTCAAAGTCTTTAGCTAAGTTTTAATTTTATCAGCAAAGAAGTTCTTGTTAGGAAGAACAGGCAATTTCTGTTTCCTTTTGTCTTTCTTTGAGGTAGCTAAGATTACTGGGTAAAGTTCTTGTTGAGAAATTTGTTTTATTCGTCGCATATACATGCATACGTATATATGTATATTTATTACAAATTACTTACAATGCTTTGACTTACAATTTTCTCAAGTTATGATGGTTTGAAAGCAATACATACTTAATAGAGACTGTATTTCAAGTTATGTAGCTTGATCCATTTTCAGGCTAGCAATATGGAGTAAGATGCTCTCTTGTGATGCTAGGCAGCAACACTGAGCCACAGCTCCCAGTCAGCCCCATGGTCACACGTATAAACAACTTGATATTCTACAGAGGACTGTGTTGCTAGCATTTTTTTTTTAGATGATAATATAAAGGAGAAACAAGCTGTACAGTTAAAACTCGAGGCCTTCCTAAAGAACACTATGCCTGCTAAGCCATCAGCAAGTGATCATCAGTGCCTTCTACCAGCTGTTCTCGAGTCTCATCAGAAGAGAGAAAAATTGATGACCCTGTGGCTGTAGCATCCGCATCATCCAGCAATTACTTTTAGTTAAATACTACGAACATTCCTCAGGCTCAGTGTGCCGTCAGCTGTGTACGTTAATGGTGAGCACCCATACAACCATTGTGTTTTTCACTTCCAGTACAGTATTGAATAAATGACATGAGATGTTCAATACTTTATTATAAAAGCAGCTTTGTGTTGGATGGTTTTGCCAAATTGTAGGCTAATGTATGTGTTCTGAGAATATTTAAGGTGGGTTAGGCTAAGATATTCAGTAGATTAGGTGTATTAAGTGCATTTTCAACTTAAAATATTTTCAATTTATGATGGTTTATTGAGAGGCAACTCCATCAGAAGTCAAAAATCTTCTCTATTTAAAACATATTTACACATATATTTCAAAATACATTTGTAAAAACTTAATTACTTAACAATTAGCTGGTTAATAAAGAGTGTGACAATCCTGGCCGTAAATAAGCCAAATAACCAATTAATTCATTTCTTTGTTCATCCACAGGGGAGTACTTAAATGATGTGTTACCACTAACATCGTGCTGGGAGTTGAAGGCTATAAAACTGGCTTAATCTTACCAGACTGTGAGATGTTTTATAGCATGTTTTCTGCTTTTTTTCTCTGAATCTCTACTGACCTAATAAATACTGACTCTTAAGAAGTTCCTCATGAATTTTGAACAACACTAAGTTTTCATGAGGAGCCAATTGCCAAGTAGGAGGTTAATACGTGTATCAATCTGATTCGGATACAAAGTAAAAATATCATGGTCACTATAAAGGTATAGACAAAAGGCTTTCAGAATTCAGTAGTGGGTGAAATGTCTCCTAGAGTGTAAAACACAGATTTCTGAAGGAAGAAGGCATATAAGCGGAGCATTAAAGCATAAGTAAAATTAGAAATAGAGAAACAGGATGAGAGGCTAGTGAAGGTAAAGGGAATATACAGGAAAGCAAGATTTTTATTAGATTTTTTCCTCGGTGTGGGGCACTGTCCTGTTTGCACATGTCTACATCCTTCCACTACTGTAAAGTATCATTTTAGAAAGAGGAAAATGAGATTAAAAGAAGATAAGACACTTGGTTAGTAATGAGAAAACTGGATGCATCAGGGTACGTGTTGCTGTCCAGTCTCGTTTTAGGTCCTGAGGGTCTAGGGATAGGGTGGGAAGTCAATAGCAATCAGATAACAGTTGAATTTGCCTGGAGAAAGGGGTTCTGAATCTCTTTGATCTTAACTCCATTCATAAAGGGCCAGGCTGTAACTGACTTTGCCTTCAGATAATATAGACCCAGATAACCTTGGTTTGCATGCTTTGAATCACTGTGTGACCTTGGGTCTTTCTCTACTTCTTGCTTCATTTTTCTATTTGCACAAATTTGATAACTAAATTTGATATTTTAGTTGTAAAGTCAGGGAGATCTTGGTTTAATTCCTGATGACAATTAGAGATATGTGGCCCTAGGCAATTTTTAAAACTTTCTGAACTTCATTTTCTGAATCTATATAATTTTGATAATGTTATTTATCATGTCTAATTTTATGAAGATTAGAAATAATATATGATAAAATTTAGTGAACATTCTGTCAAGCAGGGATAATATCATTTTCTCCTTAGGATTATTTTGGGGATTAAAATAGATAAGGCAAATGATGACAGTGTTTTGTAACATAAGCATTTAGATATTGAGAAAAAAGTACCACTTCTACAAGAAGTTTTATTTATACATGTGTATATATATATATATATATATATATATATATATAATTTTATACCCACATGTACCCACTCACTTCTCCCACATACCCATATTTTTATATAAAGCCACCACACATTTCCTCATTGAAAGCAGCTATTTGATAAATATTAACTCAAGGGCCATGCAGCTCTATAATAATGCTAGAAGTAAGACTATTTTATCAGTTTGGGCATCCAGCTTTAAATTATATATATATATAATATATATATATATGTGTATATATATATATAAATTAATGATTTCTGCATGGAGTTAATAGAAACAAAATGAATTTCAACACAGATATTCTAATATAGATGGCACATATATATGTATATGTCATATCATAATATTGATTCAATTGAATTTTTTACTTAACAATTTAACAGTGTTTATTTCTCATGACATCTAATTGTTATATGCAACATATTAGTTTAATTAAGTAATCATTTATTCTTAAGTGTTTGAATTATTTGAATTTTTAAAAAATTACAAATAATGGGATCAAGAGTAAATATTTGGCTCTTGTTTCTGATGGTATACCTTTTTCCCTTTTCTTCTTAAAAATTTTTTTTATATTTATGGATTTAGGGATATAAATAAGTTGTTCTACACAGATATAGTGTATAGTGGTGAAGTTTAGGCGTTTCATATACTCATCACCCGAATAGTGTACATTGGACATCGTAGGTAACATTTCATCCCTCACTACCCTCCCACCTTTCCCCTTCTAAAGTCTTTAATGTCTATTATTGCACTCTATGTCCATGTGTACCCACTGTTTAGCTCCCACTTATAAGTGAGAACATGCAGTTTTTTACTTTCTGTTTGAGTCATTCCACTAAAAATAGTGGCCTCTGGTTCCATACATGTTGCTGCAAAGGATATGATTTCATTTGTTTTTGTGGCTGAGTAGTATTCCATGATATATACCCCATTTTTAAATCCAATCATCTGTTGATGGGCACTTAGGGTGATTTCATGACTTTGCTGTTGTGAATAGTTCTGCAATAAACAGGACTACAGGTGCCTTTTTGATTTAATGATTTCTTTCCCTTTGGAAGAGATACCTAGTAGTAGGATTACTCGATGGAACGGTAGTTCTATGTTTAGTTCTTTGAGAAGTCTCCATACTGTTTTCCATAGAGGTTGTAATAATTTACATTCCCACCAATAGTGTATAGGTATTCCATTTTCTCTGCATTCTCACTAACATCTGCTGTTTTTTGACTTTTTAATAATAGTCATTCTGACTGGGGTAGCGTAGTATTCCACTGCAATTTTAGTTTGCATTTCTTTGATGATTAGTGCTGTTGAACATTTTTTATACATATGCTGGCCACTTCTATGTCTTCTTTGGGAAATGTTTGTTTGTGTTCTTTGCCCACTTTTTAATGGCGTTATTTATGTATTTGATTGTTGATTTGTTTGAGTTCCTTCTATATTCTGGATATTAGCCCTTTGTTGGATGCATTGCTTGCAAATATTTCCTCTCATTCTGTAGGTTGTCTATTTACTCTGTTGATTATTTCTTTTGCTGTGCAGAAGCTGTTTAGCTTAGTGTTAGTTGTCTATTTTTGGTTTTGTTGGATTTCTTTTTGATAACTCAGTCATAAATTATTTGCCTTCTAGGATTTTTATAGTTATAGGTCTCACATGTAAGTCCTTAATATATCTTGAATTAATTTTTGTATATGGTAGGCATAGGGATTCAGGTTAATTCTTGTTCTTATGGCTCCCCAACTTTCCTAAAGCCATGTATTGAATATGGTGTACTTTCCTTAGAGTATATGTTGTTGACTTTATCAAACATCAGTTGGTTGATATGTGTCTTTAATTCTGGGTTCTCTATTTTATCTTGTGGATCAGAGTGGTTTTTGCTTTTTTTTTGTTTTTTTCCAGTAACATGCTGTTTTGGTTACTATTGCCTTATAGTATAATTTGAGGTCAGGTAAGGGGATACCTGCAGCTTTATTCTTTGTGCTTAGAATTGCTTTGGATGTTCATACTCTTTTTTTTTTATTATTCCATATACATTTTAGGATTGCTTTTTCCAATTCCGATTACAGCGTGTATACTTCTTAGAAAAAGATGAATCTCATTTCCAAAAGTTAAATTCCTAGACTAGGGGATATGTACATTTTCAAAGATTTTTGTACATGATATCAAATTGCCTTTTGGGAATATTGTCCTGTCTCTTTAATTAACATTCTCTACCTGATTTGTAACATTTGGAAAAGACACTCATTTGTCTTTTGTTCTTTTCCTTTCTGGCAGCTACTCTGGACTCGCATGTAAATTATTCTACTGAATGTCAAAGCTCTGAAAATCATTCACATAATTTTCTATGTATTATGCAAGTCTTGTCATTTATTAGAGCAGAAAAAATGGTTTATTTTTATTTACTTGTATCTTAATTTTTATTTTCTCAAAATTATATATTAAAAGGCATGAGGAGAGTTTCCCTGAAATTGAGGGATTTAAATTCATCTTTTAAAATCTCAAAGTGATTTAATATGCCAAATTTAACAAACTATACACACTTATTTATATCCACTTTATTGCGCTTAGAGTTAAAATATTTCTGTCACTAAAGTGACTATCAGTGCTAGTGCCAAAACACTAAACTTACCATATGAAAAGTATTTTGGAAGTTGGAAAACCTGAAACCTTGAAATCTATTTGAGCAATAACTTTAGTCTTTTGGGATACAATTATTTTATGTGCTTTTGTCACTATTCTGAAACTTCTTTCATCTATTGCTCTCCAAACTTAAGTTTTTATTAGGAACTAAAAGAAAAAAAGAATAGTGTACCTACTAATTCATTGAAAATAAAATTATAAAAAGTGGCATAGCCAATATGTATTAATATGTTTCGAAAAATGGATATTTGTTTATCATTTTAGGAACTAATTACTTATGACTTGTAGGCACTAAAATAATCAAAGATACCACTAAGATATGTAATGATAATTTCACATTTGTGGGGCAATGTTAGCTTTTATGTAATTTAGCATTTTCTGGAAAGAATAACTGGGTACTAAATTGAGATAAGCCTCTAGCATATTCATGCTGGTTTCTAGCTTGTAGCAATGATGTTGAGTTAATATATCTGTGTAAGTCATATATATTCAGTGTTAAATAATTTGAGGAATGCCTACTTTTTTAATGAAAATCACTTTTTTCAAATTTCTTTCTTATAACTCTATTTGATCTCATCATTAACTTCTCCTTTAAGAGGTACGTATTGCATGTCAAAACTCATCATTCCTGAAGTCAGTTTCCTAATTCTTCTAGACAAGTGGACTTTTTCTTAAAAAATAGAATAACCTGGCCAGGCACAGTGACTCACACCTCTAATGCCAGCACTTTGGGAGGCCGAGGTGGGAGGATCACCTGAGGTCAGGAGTTCAAGACCAGCCTGGCCAATATGGCGAAACTCTGTGTTTACTAAACATAGGAAATTTAGCTAGGCATGGTGGCATGCACCTGTAATCCCTGCTATTCAGGAGGCAGAGGCAGAAGAATCACTGAAACCTGGGAGGCAGAGGCTGCAGTGAGTTGTGATCATGCCACTGCACTCCAACCTGGGTGACAGAGCAAGTCTCTGTCTGAAAAAGTAAAATAAAATAAAATAATAGAACAACCTGATGAGATGTATGACCATGAAAAGTTAGAACACTGGGCAGGTTCCCAGAGCAGTGGGCTTATTCAATGCATCCTAAGTCAAACTACTGAAGAATGGCGTGAAATTGTGCATGGTTTATTATAATTATTATTACCATTATTAAATGTTATAGCAGAATAAGACTATCTGTGGCTCAAAAGAATTAAAGAGGCTTCCAGGAGAAGAGGTAGATAGAATCCAGTGAAAGACAGAAGGTTGGCACAAATTGAGAAAAGCACAATTCAGTTGTTTTTAATGCAATGTTGATATAAGTGAAAATGTTTCAATATAAAGGCACCTATGTTATTTGCCACACAAACTCATTTAAGTAAAAGTCAGCTAACCATGCTTACTGGCAGTATTATTTTTAAAGAAAATGATTTATAAGGAATTCTGTGTGGAGATAAAACTGTAAGGAAAGGAAATATATGCAAAAAAACCCAAATACAAAAGTGGAAGTCGAGAATTCAGGAACAGCTTGAACATAAAAACAGGTGATGAGGGTAAATGTAAATCCTTCTAGATTTCCCATATTTATTTGTAAGGATAGCAAATTTCCTTTGAATGCACCGGATGAAGGTGATGTAATTGTATTTAAATCTCAAAAGATGAGGTGACTACAATCATGTTGAAGACCTTAGGGGTGATATTTGAATTTTTTCATAAAATGATAACTTTTACCAAATTCAGTTCTGCAGAAAATCATTATACCTGTTTCTAGTATGTATGATTTTTCTGCATACAGTGTTAAAAATATTAATTTATTCATAAAATACTGGTATTTGCTAGCTGAATGTCTGGTTGGATGATAAGAGAATAAAATTTGGCATCTGTTAATCAATTCCTTTTCTTATTTTCTCATTCATTAAAAATAAACAATAAGTTCATATTTTTCATTAAAGTATTGAAAACATAATTCAACAAATATTAAGGTCTTAGTAAACATAAAGAACTGGTGATAAAATGTTTTAAGAAATAGGCATCATAGAGATCCTGTCTGCTGAGAGAAACATTAGCCATCTAGTAAGAGAATTAACTAGAAAAATGCAACCTTTCTGAAAGCCGCAAAGAAAATCCTTATGTGTTATGAAAGGATCAGATTTACAAAGTCAGAGAAAGCTTCTTCCAGTAAATTTTGCCTGAACTTCAATCTGAATGCTACATGAGAGGTAACAAATGAAGAAGAAAAAGAAGTACATTTGTAAATGAAAGGACTCATAAGCATAAAGTTTTTGCTACAAGAAGGAACAGGTAGAGTTTTGCAGAATATAAGACACTCTGTATTGCTAGAATAGATACTGAAATCGAGTATGTAGTATGATGTATGATTATAGCTACAGGGCAGTGGTAGAGAATTCCATGCTGGCTCTTTCTGATCTCTTTAAATAATTTAGGCTTTATTTTAGGAGCAACTACGTATCATTAAAGCATAGATGTAGGAAAAAGATGTAAGGAAATGAATGATTATATTTTTATTTTTAAAAACCAATCACTATTTCTTATTAATAGAATGCAGAATGGAAGTGTGAACCAGTGAAATCATCTAGGTGTCTATGACAGAAATCCAAATGAGTGAAAATAGTAACTTGATTATGATGATTATTTATGCAAATGGCTGTGGTAAATACATTTAAGGTAAATAGTTATACCTCAAAACATAAAAATAGATATTTGGAGGATTGGGTAAAAGAATGGGACTAGTGTAGAAAGACTTCATCTCTCTTTTGTGTGTTAGTCCATAGGTGTTAAAATCGTTCAATACTATAAGCATTTCTGCAAAAAGTCAGACTAGGAAGGAAAGACAATGAATTTAGTTGGCACAGGTTGATTAACTGGTGGCTCTCAGCTATTTAAAAGGAGTTATTGGTTGGCAGTTGGACATAATTATTTTATATGGAGGAAAGAGTCTAGACTACCTGCCATGACTTCTGATACCAACTACCTGGATTTAGTCCAAACTTCACAGTTTAAGGGCCCAGTCCCCCATAAGACTATTCTCACTTCATGCAGTTGCTAGTTCGGGGTACACAGGCCATCCTCACTTTGGACCAGGTGGCTAATAATTTGGGGTAATCCATATCTCATCAGCTCCAATAAGTTAGAGTTCATAGAATTTAAGAAAGTTCTAAATTTATAAATACGATTTTATTATAGAAAAACTCTTCAAATCAGAATATGCCAAAGGGAAAGGCACACAGAGAAAGGTCTCAGGTAGTTTCAAATATGGAGTTTCTGTTGTTCTCTCCTCTTGGGATCAGGACACATTAACCTCCCAGCACACTGACATGTGGCAATATGCAGAGTACTGCCAATCAGGAAAACTCTTCCAAGCTTCAGGATCCAGAATTGTTATTGAGTTTTATTATGTAGGTAATATTGATTGAATCATTTGTCACAGGGCTCAAACTCCAGCTCTCCTCTCCTCTCCAGAGGTCAGACTGATGACTCTTGTCTCAACATCTCAATCCTGTAATCACATGGCTGGTCTTTCTGGTATAGCCGGGTCTCATCCTGAGTTACCTAATTTGCACAAACTATTTAAGGTCTGCCCTGAGTTACCTTGTTAGAATTAACCATCAAGTGTCCTCCAAAGGGCTCATAATGAATAATAAATTCACTCCTATCACTAAGGAAATTTCAAATATTTGAGGGCACCATCCAGGAGCCAAGGACAATGATCAGCCAGATATTTTATTACACATTAGCAACATTAATCTGTGAAAAATCTGCATCTAGTCAGTTGTTGCAGGTATGGGTATGAATAAACTATTTGCATGTTGAGCTTGGGAATGGCATTAAGATCTATACTTGGAGAAATCCAAAATTTACTGTTTAGGTTGAGGAAAGTGAGTAAATAGGAAAGTGGTTAAAGAAATAATGAGAACCCAGGGTGGATATCTCCAGATTAGAAGAGATCAGACATGGAACATTGCAGAGAGGTCTTATAAGAGAAGGCCTATTTTTTTTTTCTGACAGGTGTAAAAATTATTTTAGCAATATCGTTTTTATAGCTGGATGGGAACTGAAAACTCAATGAGCAGATGGCTAAGTGGAATTCAGCAAACATGGGCTGTGAAGGAAAAGGACAATTACTCCCATAGCTGGAGAAGTGTAAAGAATCTGGAGTTTAGATTTAGTTGAGTTTGCTTTGGTTTTACGGACGGCCAATGGAAAAGATTTAAAAGTTAATAGGAAAGAATTAGTGAAGAAAAAGAGATTAATTTTAAAAGGAAAATTGTGTAGTTTCTAAGGATTTGGAAGGAAAGGCAACAAAATGCAGATGGAAGAAGAGCTTTATATAAGAGGAGAAACAGGAGGAGAGTGGAGCAGGATAGGCAAAGATAGAATCACTGCATGCCAAGTCTTCATCTAAGCATTGGTGCAGAGCAATAAACAAACCATAATAACTCTATCTTAATGGAGCCTATGGTCCAGCAAGGCAACTAACATTAGTCAAATTCACACATAATTACCAATAAGAACAGTGTTATTGAGGAGATAACAGTACCTGCAGATAGAAAATCCACAAATAAACTAAATCAACAAATGATTCACCTTACATAGGCTATTTTGAGAAATGCTGAAAGTCAGTATTTAGATCAAAAGTTGGAAATGCTGTTACCATACCTAATAGGTTCACTCACCCAGCACAGTAAAGTCAGACACTGACACCAAGATTTGCAGTGAAAACAAAAGTCATTTATCGCAGGTACCAAGCAAGAAGGATGGACAGCTGATGCTTAAGACCCAAACTCCCCAGTGCTTTACAAGCAGGAGATTTTGAAGGCAGGGGTACATCTTAGGAAAGCAGAAGTTGCAGGCAAAGTTTCAAACCAATACACAGAGGTTGACCATTGGTTTGCCCTGTGGGTATGACCCTCTTCAGGCCCCTCAGAAAGAAATGTAGAGCAAAGAACTGCAGTCAGAGTTCAGTAACCAATTCCTCCTTATCTGTGGTCTGTGTTACAGCAGTCAGCATTTTCCATCTGGTGGGAGTTTCTAAAAAACAGCTCAAGAAAATATGTTAAGATATTATTTTTTAGTTGCTGTGTCTTGCTTGGGAGACTATTGTTATGTGAACCCCCAAAATTGTGAATTTGAGACAGGCTTCAGTTAATTTAGAACGTTTATTTTGCCAAGGTTGAAGACGTTCCCCGTGACACAGTCTCAGGAAGTCCTGATGACATGTGCCCAGGGTTGTTGGGGCACAGCTTAGTTTCATACATTTTAGGGATACATGAGGCATCAATCAATATATGTAAAAAGTGCATTGGTTCAGTCTGGAAAGGCGGGACAATTTGAAGCAAAAACAGAAAGATGCCAAGCAGGGAGGGATTTTCCAGGTCATAGATAGGTGAGAGATGAGGGATAACATTCCTTTGAGTTTCTGATTAGCCTTTCCAAAGGAGGCAATCAGATATGTATCTATCTCAGTGAGCAGAGGGGTGACTTTGAGTAGAATTGGAGGCAGGTTTGCCCGAAGCAGTTCTCAGCTTAACTTTTTCCTTTAGTTCAGTGATTTGGGGGTCCCAAGATTTATTTTCTTTTCACAGCTACTATCTTCATTCTTATCAGGTTGCTCATTTACTTTTCAAGACTAGTTAGGTGCCTGAAATTTCCCTGGAACAGACTCGAGATCTTTTATTTATTCAATGATTGAGGGACTTGGAAGCCCCTTAATAAGGGTTTCTGCTCTGTCTCAAGGCCTGGTTTGCAGAGGGATAGGAGGGAACAAAAGAGCGGGAAGATGTCCCCACATAGTGGGTGCACCTTGTGCAAAAGCCCTACCCAAGATAAGAATGAGGGTGACATAGTTAAGAAAGGAAAGAAAACCAAGGAGACTAAAATATGATAAACAAAGGTGAGGTATAGCAGTAGAGTGAGCTTATTTAAAATGCAGAAAGAAAAAAACAGTCTTTTATATACCCATGTATCTTTTCTTTTTATAGTCCTCCTTTCTTCCTGATGCTCCAAAATTATCATTCTCTCCTGTTTGATATGGTTTGGTTTTGTCCCCACCCAAATCTTATCTTGAATTGTAGCTCCCATAATTGCCACAGGTCATGGGAGGGACCCAGTGGGAGGTAATGGAATCATGGGGGTGGGTCTTTTCCATGCTGTTCTGCTAGTGAATAGGTTTCATGAGATCTGATGGTTTTATAGGTGGGAGCTCCCCTGCATACACTCTCTTCCCTACTACCCTGTAAAGTGTGACTTTCTCCTCATTCACCTTTTGCCATGATTGTGAGGCCTCCCAGACATGTGGAACTGTGAATCAATTAAATATCTTTCTTTTATAAATTACCCAGTCTCAGGTACGTCTTTATTAGCAGCATGAAAACAGACTAATACACTGCTCAAAGAACCTCCTGTGGCCATTCTTGAAGAATAGGTCTGCTGGCAACAAAGTTTTAAAATTTTCCTATAGTTGAAATGTATCCATTTCCCCTTCATTCCTGAAGGTTGAATTAATATAAAATTTGCGGTGGACAGGGTTGGTTTTTTTCTGTTTGTTTGCTTTGTTTTCTTTTTATTCCAGCACTTGAAAAATGTGGACTTCTTCTGGACTCCATGGTTTCAGATGAGAAATCTGCTGACATTACAATCTATGTTCCTTTTTAAGTTGTTTCTCTCTGGCAGCTTTCAAGATTTATTTCTTTATTTTTCAAAATGTTCAGAAGTTTGACTATGTTATGTCTTAGTATAGATTTCTTTGTCTTTAGTGCCTTTGAATTTCATTCAGTTTCTTGAAACCGTTGCCGGGTGTGCGTGTGTTTGTATATGTGTGTGTTTTAAACAAACTTGAAAAGTTTTCAAGCCATTATTGCTTTCAGTATTATTTTGTCTCATACTCTTTCCCTGTTCTGGAAGCTGATGAAACAAATCTTGTATCTTTTGTTGTCCCACATGTTTCTACTGTTTTGTTCATTTTTTCTTGGTCTATTTTCTCTCCATTGTTCAGCTTGGGTAAAGGCTGAACTGGGTACATTGGATCAAGTTCATTGATTCTATTCTCTGTCATTTCTAATTTATTTCTGTTCTATAATTGCCAGTAGGCTTTAAAAATTAACTTCTGTTTCTTTGCTGAGATTCTCTATTTTTTCATTTGTTTCCAGAAAATGTGCAATTGATTGTTGGATCATTTTATAATGGCAGATAATTCCAAACATCTAATCTATCACAGTGTTCATGTCAGTTGTTTATCTTTTCTTATTTAAAGTATGATTTTCTTCATTCTTGGTATGACAGGGGATTTAATTATATGTGGTGCATTTTGTCTATTCTGTTAGGAGACTCTATGTCCTATTTAAATCTTTCCTTTTAGAAGGCAGTTACTCTGTTTATGTTTAGCATTTAGGTCCTGGCTTACTTTCGTGGATTCTGGTTCAAAGGGCAGTTGAAGTTTCCGAGTCTTTCTGGTATTATTTTGTTTGGCTTGGTTTATCCATTGCCGTTAGGGCATCTATTGGTCCCTGCATGTGCTCCATGATGGATCAGAAGTTTTTCTGAGCTGGACCTCCGGGTGTTTTTCTGCTGGGGAAGAGAGTCCCAGGCCCTGGGAGATGAAGATATTTCTTTAGTCAGAGACTTGCTGTGGTGGAATCTCCATACCAACGGCCCACAGTTGCCCCACGTGTCTAGACAGAGGAGAGGATTCTCAGACCAGAAGAAACAAGGGGACTCTCTGGGCCAGGCTACCAGATATGGCTGGGTCTCTCCTGCCAGTTCCTCATACTTATCCCACTGACCTCCAATTAGAGGAGGGAGTATCACACCTAAGAGGACTTCCCTCTCCAGGAATTTGTTATGAGATTCTCTCTGCCTAGGAGGGATGAGAGCACTTTCTGGGCTAGGATACTTCTGTTTTTTTCCCAGGTTTTATCCTGCCCACCCCACTATTACTAGTGAGGGGTGGGAAGGGAGTTTCAGGGGGCCACTGAGACTTCACAGACAAGGCTGATGTTGTGGTCTCTCTTGGCAGTCCCATGTGCCTTGGTGTTTATTACACCACTTTACAGTCTCAGGCTTTGTAGGAAAGAGGAATGCTTCCCCTGACCCTTTCCACTTACAGAGCTTCCCAATGTGCATACAAACAAGTCTAGTGTTATTGGAAGGGCTCCCATTCTGTCTGGGAAAAAATAGACCTACATGGAGTGCCTTTTATTTCAAGTTGGGATAGAGAAACACTGGCTCTGGTTAGCTGCCTTCTGGTGGATTAGTGTATATGTATATAATACCTCCAGTCACTCTGTTGTTCCTCTAGTTTTGGAATGCAAAACCAGTTAATACCCTTCCTATTAACATTCAAACGTTTTTCTTTTTCTTTTTTCTTTTTTTTTCCTGCTTGCCTCTGGTAGTATTTCAAAGGTTTATAATTGTAGTTAGTTGGAAGGGAGGGCAAGTAAATGGTCAATACCATCTTCCCGCTACTGAAAATTCCAATAAGATTATTTACTGTTTCTTGCTAGCATAACCGGAGATGCTACAGTTGGATTCCCTGGTTCCCATACTGGGAGTCAAACCCGGGCTGCCTGGGTGAAAACCAAGAGTCCTAACTGCTAGGCCACCATAGAAGCGATGTAGCTACAACCGGAACTCGGGCTCTTGGCCTTCCTAACTCTGAAGAATGAGGAAAGGGGGCTCGGCATCGCGGTGAGTGTTACAGCTTAAATAGAATTTGCGGACCCAAAGAGTGTGCGATAGTGCGATTTATTAGGCAGAGTGAAAGGACAGCTTCCACGTGTGGTGAAAGGGGACCAGGAGAAAGTTCCAACGGCTAGAGCTTTGACTCTGGTTATTCCCTCCTCATTCATGTTCTCGTCCAATGAGGGGTTTTTTCAAACTTCCTCTGGATTAATTAAACTTTGAATCCTTTACTGGATTGGCTACTGTTTTACAACCCTGAGTCACAGAGCCCCCACCTTCAAGGGCCAGAAGCAGAAATTCACAGATGAAGCCCCTACCTGTCCTGCCAGAGGCGGGAAAGTGGAAACAAAAGACCCTAGCTGGCCAGAGGTGGGAAATCCAGAGAAGTGCTGTTCTGGAAACAAAGCCCCCAGCCGGCAGTCCCCCTAACACAGTCCCTCACTAGAGATATGAATCCCCTTGATAAACATTTTACTATCAACCTATGCCTGCGTGGACGATTTCAAATTTTCGCGTGGTAGCTTCTTTATCTATAAGACTACAATGAAAGAATATAAACATTTATTTTTTCATATAGGTAAGAAAATTAATGACAGTATCAACAAGGTACTTTTAGTATTTGATAGTATTTAAATCATGGTTCAAGCCACATGAATACAGATGCTATTCAAATACATTCACGATCTAAGGCCTCTGAATCTGTTTGAAAATATTTTTTACATTAAATGAGTTAATTAATTAATTAGAGAAATACTTCAGAGCCTAACACGTGCTGGTCTGTATACCAGAGATAAAACAATGAAATAAGCAAATAAAACTGTTTTTCTCATTGAGGGTATGTTTTGGACAGAGGTACAGTATTCAGTCTCTGTTCATATTAACACAACTGTTAAACCTTCAGTCGCATTTTAAAGTTATTTTAAACCAATAGACCAAACTAGTCAGGTTTATGTAAAAAAAAGTCTATTTAGATTGTTTCAAAATTTTTAAGTTAGCTGCCTATTTTAAATTCTATTGTATGTACACAGGGATCTTAACTTTATCTTGAAGAAACTTATTTTAAATTTCTTGGTTGGATTACTCAAACAAAGACATTTTAGGGTAATTTCCTACTAAATATGAAAATAATAAACTAGTCACTGGAGGTATCATTAATACTACATTTATGCCCAAATAAGAAGAGACAATTTTGCAGATTTTTTTTCATAGATATTCCAAATTCTTCTGTATTTATCTTCAAATAAAATTGTGTTTCTCTTTGGTAATAAAGCATTTGTTAGTCTTCCTCATAAATAATAGAATTTATAGAGGATAGATAAGCAATTAATAGTAGACGAATTATCAAGACAAACTTAATTTTGCCCTTGGGCACTAAACCCTATTAGCAAAGATGCAAATCTAACATTTTTAAATTAAAAATAAAGTTCTAAGGAATTTGATTTTGTATTGGCACATCTACTTGCTGCCTCATGGATTATGACACTCTCTAGCTGCTGCCTTCTACACCATAATTTAACATTGGGAACTCACTCTTTCCTAATGACACCATCCTTTGAGCAATACACTAATAGATCATGGGCTGATGATGTTCATTAATGATGAATCACACTAATATATCATTTTCTCTGTCACACAGGTGTTTTATCAGATTAATTTCATCGGTGCAATGACCTGTGATGATGATGCATTGCTTAAGGTTAGTGCAATTTAGAAAGAAATGAAATTTGGAATTAAACATGTATTCAGCAGCTTTGAGACTCTATTGGAAAACTTGATAGCAACAATAGATGTGAATGAAATATGTATTCAAATGCAGAAAGCAAAGACACTCATATATTTTGCCTTGGAAATTAAAAAAAATAAAAAACAACAGATTAAAATCCTAATATCATAGTTTCTAACTTCTTAAATAGTAGTTTCTGTTTGAGTATGAAAGCATCAAACTCATATCAAATAGCTTTGGGTAAAATTAAAATACTGCGGCCTTGTCTTTTTTTATACTTAAGCAAAATTACTAAAGTCAGTAATTTATCTATTTTCTTTTTCTTAATTTGGGCATTTAGCAACGTATGTGCCTTGTGCTTTACAAATTAAATAAATAACAAAATATTCTACATAATGGATTTAGGTCAATGTGAAGAGGTCTTTGAAAGTTCACTGTAAATATCTAGCTTAAAAATATATATTCAAATTGTATTTTCTTTTCTTACTCTTTTCTATTCTAAAGGAATAAAAGTTGGAAAACATCATTAAGAAAGAATTTAATTAGACATCTCATGGTGATAATGAAAAAAGTGTTAACTATGTTCTTAATGTTACATTTTTATTTTCAATTATAAAATTGAATCTCAATTAGTATGCTATTAAATTACTTTTATATGATCATTACCTACATGGTATGAAGACATTTGGATATATTTAATCATGTATTTAAAAATTTTCTTTTACAGAACAACGGTTACATTTTCCTTCGAATTATACTGTAGTACTCAAAGTATCATTTAAAAGTATGCTTGTACATTACGATTCCTGAATTCAATTTTAATCCTTCAGTATTTGTCATAATGATCCAACTGATGTTGATTTACGCCTGATATGCATGACTTCTCTAACATCAATTTACAGAAAATGCTATCCAGTTGTCCTATTCCTATTTAACATAAAAGACCACTACACACTGAAATTACGAAAAAGGAAAGGGAAAAAAAGAAAACAATAACATTGATGATGTGTTAAGCCATATGGTTGCTTTCTTTATTTATTTTTTAATGAAAGTAATTGTTTGGGCTCCCTACAATGGGGTCAGTATTCTTAAGAGGGGAGGGGATGTTCCTGGTAGCAATAGTCTTCCGATAGGTATATTCCTCTATTTGCTGCCTCTTGTAACTTGCTTTCAGATCAAATACCCATAGTACATTTTCACAACAATACCTTGGTATCCAAATGATTGCAAATGTTTGATCAATTGGCATGGTAGTTCATATAACATTGATTAAGAGTAAGGGGTTCACTTTGCAGCAAAGAAGATGTAACTATGAGCACATGATCATGGTTTCCACTGATCCTACCATAGATCCCACATATCTGAAGGATCTAGCATAATATAACAGTGAAACAGCCTTTTAAAGACTCAACTAAGATGTCAGCTTAGGAATATCAATTTATGGATGAGTAGTATCTTGTCAATTGCTCATGAATGGTGATGGGTCCCTAATGGCTAGAATATGAGTCTTGGAACTGGTGTGCTCATTTGCATTATTGTAGTTGAATACTGAGACTGGAAAATTTATAAATAAAAGAGGTTTATTTTGATTCATGGTTCTGCAGGTTGTATAAGCATGACACCAATATCTGCCTGACTTCTGGTGAGGCACCAGGAATCTTAACAATCACGGCAGGAGGTAAAGGAGGAAGCAGGCATATGACATAGTGACGGAAGGAGTAAGAGACAGAGGGGGAAGTTCCAGGCTTTTTTAAACAACCAGATCTTAGGTAAACTCATAGAGGGAGAACCCAGTCATTAGCATGAGAATAGCACCAAGCCACTCATGAGGGATCTGCCCCCAAGACAAAAACACCTCTCACCAGGTCCCACCTCCAAAATTGGGGATCACATTTCAACATGAGATTTGGAAGGGAAAAATATTCAAACTCTATCAACTGGGTAATGGAAACATTATAGGCCCCTCTCACAATAATTTTTAAAAACTAACTTAGGAAATGCTTTCTTCCCCCATTACATTAAGCTCTGCTAATTAGATAGAGGTCCTTGCTACTACTGGCAACAATACTTCCTCCATGTAAGAGTTCCACAGAAATCGAAGTTACATTATACTTGGCCACTTTGTGTTTCTCCTTCCAGTTAAGAAAAAACAAATAGTTACTATATAGAGGGAGATAATAGCCAGTTACCAGAGGATCTATAAGCTATATGGTTTGGGAGGGTAACAACAAATGGGCAGTTGTAACAACCCCAGAAAGACAATGACAAGGCAAATAAAGGCTCAGAAATTTTGGGGGAGAAGATCTAGGTCAACTCCCTAGTAAGCAACCTAGACCCGCCAAAATACAGGCCAAGAATGAAGAAAATCTATTATGAGTGATGAAAGAAGCGGATGATGAATATTAATCACAGCCTTGGAGTTGTTCGCTGCTGCTGGAGAGAAATTGTTTTGTCCTATTAGTTGACTTGCATTATGTCCTTTAAGAGATTGAGCTACAACCAAGAAGAGGTTCTGTTGCTGACTGACTTTAATGTAAGTATCTGAGTGGTGTGAATAGATGACTGCATTGGATAGCTTTTGTCACTATTGTAAATTTGGAGGGCCTTTCCTTGCCCCAGGCATTGATGAGGCAACAATTTCCAAGTAGTCTTCTGAAAAGTTGTGCAGATAAAATGTATTTTCTCAACCTGAAACTCTCCCTGCCTTTTGCTTTAAGCCCCAGAAATTCTCACTTCTCTGATGTATCTCTGTGGAATGTCTGTGGGAATCCACTTAGCACCTGTACATATGCAACCTTAGAGGTTAGGGGATTAAAATGTGTATAGAGTTTTCATTAACCAATTAAGGAATAAAAGTAGCAGAAAAATATTTCCCCTCATGTCCTCACCTGGGATGATTTTGAAGTGAATTTCAAACATCCTAAAAAGGTCAAGCCCCTGTCACCCATTGTAGTGGACAACAGTAAGATATTTCTAAATGGTTTGTCTCTCTTTTCCAGTTCCTATCAATCAAATCCTCCTTGCAGCTCCCTGGGACTATATACCACATTATTTACTAAATTGGGGGCCTTTGTCTCAAGTTCTCTTGTAGGGGTAATCCAGGACGAGAATCTTATAAAGAAGGTAATTCACTACTTTTTCCTTTGAAGAATATTCAGTAAGGTGGTGTAAATAGGTTAGGGGTTTTTAACTGAATGATGAAAACATAAAGTCAGGGAAAAGGTGTTTCCACACTCACCTTAAATTTTTAACACAAAGGAGGAGCAACTCAAATACAACACAATGTAACACTCAAATACAACACAATGTAACAAAACAGTTTTATGCTAGGAATGAAGTGTTGGTTTAATATTAAAATCTCTTTTAAAACACTATTATGTTATTGGATTTTTAAAAAGTCATATAAATTATCATGCCAGAAAGACATTTGGTAATATTCAGTGTAATTCTTTATAAAGTATATTCCAGAAATATAAGGTATTAAAAAGCATATCAAGAATGTACTAAGAAAAATTTATTTTGCTTGAACATAAGCCTAGAAATGTTTTACTTAGAGTGACCCAATCAAGATGCAAAAACAACATAAACATTGTTAAATTCAACTACATTTTAAAAATTGCACATGGAAAAGGATACTGTGTACAAATATTAAAAAATGTAGTGCTTCTTATGACAAGTTGCTAATTTGTATATGTGCACATATATATACATGTGTGCATAAATATATGTATATACATGCATTATAAATCAAGAAGACTAGAAGAAAAATCTTTCGGGGAAATAGGCCATGAACTAGAATTAAATGGTTAAAGAAAAGGATATAGGAAATAAAAACAAAATGATTCACACAAAAATGCATGCACATCCTTTATAAGTTATATAAAAATGAAAGAACAATGAAATGCCATTTTGAAATATTAGGTTGGTCCAGTGTTAGAGTACTATGGAATAGTAAAAAAATAAATCTGGTCTTTGTCCCCATTTCTTGGCTCAAATAGTCAAAAATATTTGGGAATTTCCTGAATGATTGAAGTTTATTTGTTAGAGTAATGAGGTGACTCATGGCGGACCCCTACATAGTTTCCAGATAAGGACTGGTCTCCAGAAAGGCAGCCTGCAATTAGAGGATTGAAACTTTCAGCTGCCTGACCTCAAGGTAGAGAAAGGGGTTTGCAGATGAAATTCAATCACATGGATAGTGATTTAATTATTCATGAATGCATAATAAAACTCCAGTAAAAATGATGGACCCAGAGCTCAGTGTAGCTTCCTGGCTTGTGAACATATTGACGGTTTGTGAACACTAACTCCAAGGGAGAGAACATGGAAGCTCTGCAATATGGACCCTTCTAGTCCTTGCCTATATGTATCCATTAGAATAAAACTGTAAAGTATTTCTAAGCATAGTGCTATCCTCGGCTCTCTGAGTTGTTCTAGCAAATTATTGAACCTAGGGTGAGTTGTGGGAATTTCTGGATTTATGGCCTTTCAGTCAGGACTCTAGGTGGTTACTTTCAGAATTGACTTTTATTGCAGTATTCCATTTGGGATTTGAAATGGGATTACATACTATGTTAAGGATATCACTGAGTAACGTAGATACTCATAGATTTCTCGTGGGTATACAAAATTCATAAACCTCTACCACTAACAAATTGGCATAACCTATCAAATACAAATATATCCCCTTTCACCATTTAAGTTTTGGAATTTAGGCCATACTTACAAATACACTTGAAGAAGTATAAGGCTAACCCATTTCAGCATTAGGTTTTAGGAACAGCATAACTAGTCATCAACAGAGTACAGTCAAATACATGAAAATAGAATCCTACAATGGAGTACAATTAAATTGGAAGGTATAAAGATAGTTCAATCACTAATGTATATTAACAAGTGGAAAAAAAAGTACAATGAAAAAGTGTTCATAATTCATATTAAATATAATCTGCATATTACTTGCATATACATAGAATTGCTGCAAAGATAATTAGTGCCTTAACAATAGAGAATGTTTCAGGGAGTGATTTAATTGATAAGGGAACAGAGGTGGGAAGAAAGCTTATTTGTGCTTTGCATGCTCTCATGATTTAGTTATAAATCATGTGGAGGATATAGCAGACTGTTCATATATACAGTCTGTTACTTTGGTAGGTATCTCTTCCACATGATTTATATATACACACACATATATATACACACATACACACATGTATATGTTCATATGTATATACACACACGTATATATGAACAGACTATATATATACACACATGTATATATACACACACATTGTACAAATAACATATTTTTTGTAAATCATTGTGTAGAATAAATAAAATTTGTCATTTTGCATAACAAAATGCAAAATTTGTCATTTCGCATAACAAAAACGATGATACATAATCACAAAGAAAGGAGTTAAGTAAATAGGAACAAAAATTTAATCTATCCTGCCAATCCATTCAGAATAGTCAGTTCACCAAAGCTCAACATTGCTATTGACCAAATGAAATTGGTTTTAGAAAAGCAATCAGTGATTGAGAATACATCAAATCAATGTTTCCAAATTGCTGCTTATTTTCACTCTATAATTAAATACTTTTCAATATCTAAATATTTGAACTGAAATTAACTATACTAGTTAAGTAAACAGTGTGTAAATTTACTAGTTTCTAGTTTTAGCCTGCACTGGCACTGTGTTCTGTGGTTGGAAATAAATAAAGTTTTTCCTGTTTAATTTTATCTCAAATTTTAAGTTTCACAAATCCTACTTTATTGTTTTTTATTAGAGGAATAAAAAGCACATAGAGAGAAATTTATTATGAATCAAGAAAATCATGCAATAAACTTTAGTTGAATTTGAAAATGTATGCTTTAGTATTCAAGTACTTTGCTTTAGAAAATTGGAAAATCATTTTAAACTGAAAATTTGTTTTTCGTGCCTTAGTGTATTATTTTTCTTAAAAGATAAAATTACAACAAATTTAGGTTAAAGATCATAATTGGATTTTATTTGCAATTCATGAATCTGAGCAGCCTCCATATATTCTAAAAAATGGAATGAAAGCTTCATTGTACAGTAGAACAGTGAATTTTGTAAGGTGTGAACAAGCAAACAGAGCAATAAAAACAATAGCAGATAGTTTAACATCAGGTTACTTCAGGTTACTTTTTCATCAGGGTTAAAGTAGAAGGAACTTCTTTATCATTCTGGCTAATCTTGGCCAGTTTGGCTATTACCTCTCCTCTGATATCGGGGAAAGTCAAATAAATGAATTAGCTTTGGCTTGGTGACATGGAACATCAGCATAAGTGACTCCATTTTGGTTTGGTCTGGTCTGTTGGGGCCAAGTACAATAGCTCAGTTCAAAACAATAGACTTTCACATTTTTATTTAACATTTTTTTATAATAATTTTTCTGTGACACTTATCTAAATCCATTGCATTTATTGACTAAAATGTCATACACTTATATTTAAATTTTATTCTATCTTTAAATTACACATATTATTTATTTTTTAAATATCTGTGACTTATACTTTGAGTTACTGTGACTATTTTTATGTCATTTATATAGCCTGCAAGAATAAAACTTATGGGAATAATTGTTAACTGTCAGATCACGGTGTATTTCTAATCATATTCAATCAGTGACACGTGTTTTACATTGTTAAGACATCCTGCCTGAAAAACAAAATTCTGAAATGGAATGTAAAAAGCCCATTCTTTTAGATGATTTGAATTATTCATGAACACAATACCTTGTCGGCACTTAGAAAGTAATCAAAATATAAATGATGCATGTGCATGTCATGTCCAAACTCCATACTGGGTGTTTCTAGGTTATACAGAACTGTCACTATCTTTTAAAATAGCAAAGTAAACTTGCAGCCATCTAAAATAGTTTTGTCAAATCTAATTAATTAAAATATTTTTTAGATTTAAATCCATCTATCATCTTAACTGTGAACTATTCCCAATGTCTCCACTAAAATGCAAATATGTTATCTAGTACTTGATGAACTATTTCACATTCTTGTTTTATATCCTTTTTTAAAAAGTTTATAGCACTCACAACATAAAAATAAAATGTGTTGTTTAGAGGAAGAAAAATTGAGATATCTAAGCTGATTTGGTGAAATACCAAGGTATTATAAACTGTAAACCTATATGACTTACTAACTCATCCAGACATTAATACCATAATAAACAATTATCTAGGTATCCGATGACATAATTGTCTGTGTAGGATAAATATAAATTTTGATGGACTGTCTTTTTATTTCTTTGGGGAGCTCTCATGAGGTTTTCTGCAATTTCAAGTTATAACAATTGATTATCCAAAAGAAACAGCTGTTCTATTTTACTATGGCTAGGAAATTTAAACAGAGAAACCCAATACTTGGATTGTAAAATATGAAGTCATAATTTTACATTAATTTATTTTGTAAATAGTACATAGGATATACTATATAGGTATAATGTTTAGTAAAATTAGTAGGTATATTTTATGAATATATGAACCTAAACTTTACATCCTCATTCTGGTATTAATTTTGGAACTAGGTCAGGATCTGTAGTAGAATATGTGATATTCACATATTCCAGTACATGAATATGTGGGTGTGTAATATACATATGTGCAGATGGATAGAGAGATAAATAGATAGACTTGAGCTCAATGTTCTATAGGAGAGAGAAGAATTCTGTGGCAAAATAGTTGTCATTAAGTAGTTTAGGACACATGCAGAGAACTGAGTATCATCCTGGGAGGAAAAAAAAAGAAATACTGTAACAAAGAAAGTGACAATTAATGCTAAAGATAACTGAAATAGGAGTTTATGATTTATTTAGCTATTAATTGAATTTTTTATTACTATTTCTTATATGCAAAATATACTGCTAGACAACTGGGTATGTCATGAAGAAGACAGACAAACGCTCTGACCTTATAAAGATACTTTACGGCTAATATTGTTGTACTGAGTTACATAATAAATGGGTTGAATACAAGACACATGCCTTAAATATAAGTACACAGGAATGTGAAAAGTATAAAGAGAGAAAAAAATCAAATAAATAAATCTGAATTTGTATGTAGGCAATGTGACACTTTCATAATATTAATATATCAGGGAAAAACAGCAATGACTGAAATATAAATAGAGAAATCCACAATCACTGTGAGATGCTTTTTAGTACTACTCTGATAATGGATAGAATAAGCAAACATAAAATTATTAGACATAGATGAATTGAATAACATAATTAACAAACTGTACTCTAATTGGCACGTATAGAGCAATGCATCCAACAATTGGGGAATACATATTTTCAAGTACACATGAAACAGTTACCAAAATTGACCATATACTGAGTCATAAAACAGCATTTCAACACCATTCTAAGGATTTATATTGTATAGAGTTAGATCCCTAATTACAGTGAACCTAAGTAGGAAATGTACTATAAAACATATAATGAGAAATGTTTTAAAATTAGGCAATACTGTATGTTTCTAATCTAACAATGGTTTAAAGAACAAATTTCAATGGAAATTATTTTAACTTTGGCAACAATACAATCTTATTAATAATACAATTATTAATAATAAAAACTCTCTCATTCCTCAACTGATAACCCTGTTATGTACAGTTTACCTCTTTTTGAGTCTCTTTCAACTGCTCCATTGATTCCAAGGCTACTACCAGCAAATCAGCTCAAGCTCTAATTATCTTTAGCTTAAAAGATTTCAACTACTACTGAAAAGTTTTCCTTACGCTTATTCATCCTTAAAATAACTGCCAATAAAATCTGTGTAAAGCAGTGTTTGCATGTGGCTTTCCCATTTGCCTATATAAGTCCATTTAAACTGCTCTTTATGGATGTATAACAAAGGTTCCAAACTTATTGTGCAAGTATTCTGTGTCTATTTTTTTCAAAAATTTTAACTTATCCCAATAACCAATTGCCACTATTTTCCTCCCAACATTCTTCCTGGCCTCCCCCTCCTTGCCTCCTTTGGCCTCCTCTTCTCTCTGTTAACATCCTATCTGTATCATAGTTTAATTTCATATGTTAATATCTCAAGAAACCCTGATAAGTTACCTGAAAACATTTGTGATCTGCCAATTTTTTGATCTTCTTCTAAAGTGTATTTTATACTTCTCTGATGACACTTGTATGCTACCAAAAAGTGATTTGATTATTCCTCTCATATATTTACTTTACTGTGCTTTGACTTGATTAAATGATGTCTTACTTATCTTTGTGTCTATAATATGGTACATGAGAAATAGATAAAAATATCTAAGTTAAAAAAGCACTAAGATTTGTCTTCTATTGACTTGACATATTGAAGGCCATTTATTTTTTTGTTTATATCATGTAGATTTTTAAATTCAAGCTGAACTTATCACTGACTAATGTAAATATAAAGAATAAAACATTATGGAATAAGTATATTATTATTATTTGGAAATACAACAAATTAATTTTAATTTTGATTTATTAGACACAAATGTTACATCATTTTTCTAAACATTTTTATTATATAACTATAATTTGTGTTTTCCTACCAAAGTGTTTTGAAATTTATATTCTTAGGATATACTTGATCAAACAAGCAAATTTCTTGAATAAAGTCTAAGTTGGTGAAATTAAAGCTCCTACAAGAAAGTTTTTTCAGTGAATTTCCAGTAAATTTGACAAACTGCCCATATACGAACCATACGGTCTTGATTTAACTTCATGACAACTTAATGTAGTGTAGGTGGATATTAGAAGTTTGAAAGTGGTCGGAAATTGCACATTTCCCAGTGATTCAAAATATACCTAAATGACTTAAACGAATTATAATTTCATTGTAGAACAATTCAAATACTGAACATTTTCCCAGTTTGTACTTAATAAAAGTGTCTATATATTTTAGTCTTTAATTTTAAGGCGGCAAGTGTCATTTATATACAGTATGTTTACAAAAAGTACTTAATTTTAATAAAGCACTTGCACATATTCATTAGTTTCCTCAAAAGGTTGCTAGGAATATTTTCTTACTAACTCTTGAATTATCAACCTGAAAATATTATTACAAAAAATTGGCCATAAAAAATAAAATACATTATTTTTAATGACAAAAATTATAGAATACCACACTGACAGAATTTAGAAAGGAATAATCAAAAGGACATAAGTCAATCCATTTGTTTGTTTAAATTTTATTTTTGAGTGACTAAAATTAATTTTTGCTATTATTGTAGAAACACTGAAAATACATTCTTAAGTAAATTTTTGTTCGTTATAATAAAATGACTATTCTGTTTTTCTGCTAAATAATCTATTTCAGTTAATCTATTCTGTTTAGGGGTAGTCCTCCATGAAACTATTAAAATGTTATTTATAAAGCAAAACAACTAATATCAGGCATTAGAAAATTTTAATGGAGGTGATTCATTAAAAATATGTCTGAGGCAGGGCGTGGTGGCTCATGCTTGTAATCCCAGCACTTTGGGAGGCCGAGGCGGCTGGATCACGAGGTCAAGAGATCAAGACCATCCTGGTCAACACGGTGAAACCCCGTCTCTACTAAAAATACAAAAAATCAGCTGGGCATGGTGGTGCGTGCCTGTAATCCCAGCTACTCAGGAGGCTGAGGTAGGAGAATTGCCTGAACCCAGGAGGCGGAGGTTGCGGTGAGCCGAGATCGCGCCATTGCACTCCAGCCTGGGTAACAAGAGTGAAACTCCGTCTCACACACACAGAAAAAAGTCTGAATAATTTTGTTTTTTAAAACTCACTTGTAATGCCATCAAAATACCTTGAGATTTCAACTTTAAATCTATCAGAAAAAATGCTGGGAATTTTCTCCCAGAATAAATTTCAATTAAATTGAAAGTACACATTTGGTTCAAACTCTATTCTATGTCACAAGTGGATAGTAGGTCATCATGGAACATAAGACAAGAATAAAAGAAAAGAAAAAGGCATAAAACTAATGTCTTCCAATTTAGGTAGTTAAGGTCTGTTTTCACAGGAAATGGGAGCTACAATATATGGTTGTAATGAATCTGGAGGAGGATTGGCTTTTCAAAATCTTTCTGCATTGTTTTCTTATTAGACTTCTCTAGAGTTGCATAGACTCAATTGAGTGATAAAGAAAAAAATGCCCCATGATCAAGTCAGACAAGGTATAGATCTGAACATAGCTGATGAGAAACGTGACCAGTAATCTCCTAGTTGCTCTTCTTAAGTGTAGTAAAGCAGAAGAAAACCAAGTTACACATACATGAAAAAAATATGAGTGTGCTTACGAGTATATAGACAGGAACCTGCTAGGATTTCCTGCAGTAACCAGTTACTTTGCTTAAGTGATTTGTTCATCCTTCTTACAACCATGGATCAAACTGAAACCTGAGCAGCATCCATTAAGGGGACAGTGTACTTCCCATGCCTTTAACTGGAAACTGGGTAGTGATGCAAGTAACACCTAGAGGTAAAGTACGTGTCCAAGGTCCTTGTGCTCTTTCAGATAACTGAAGGCCTGAGCTTCTAAAATAAAGAAAGAATTTAAATGTTGCCTAAACAAGAGTCGCCAGTGCACTTAGACTATTATAAGCATTCTAAAGCAGTAGAAAAACTGTAACGTGGATCAAAAATACCAAAGTGCCACTAAAAGGAAGATTAATATATGATAATTTAAAACTGGATGAAATTTTCTACCTCATAAGGGTTTATATGACATTATTATAATCTGGATAAACTTTGAACATTTATTCTGAATTTTATTAAATGAAACAAACAATTACTAATAAAATTAATTTAACAGAAAATAAAGCTGAATGCAGTGGCTCCCATCAGTAATCCCAACAATTTTGGAGATTGAAACAGGAGGATCTCATGAGGCCAGGAGTTCAAGAGCAGCCTGGGCAATATAGCAAGATCCCCTCTCAAAAAACAAATAATAAAATAGCTGGGCATAGTGGTACATGCCTGTGATCCTAGCTACTTAGGAAGCAGAGGTGAGAGAAGTGCTTGAACCCCTAAGTTCAAGGCTGCAGTGAGCTAAGATTGCACCACTGTACAAGCTGAGATTGTCGCTGGGTGACAAAGTGCTACAGGATTCCTTCGGTGCCGCTTCGCCCACTGAAAATCTCTCCAGCTGCCATGACCTCTGCCTGGGTTCTCGCACTGTCCCACTAGGGTCGCTCTCCCCACTCGGCCCTGCAGGCTGCAATCGGCTTGTGCTGCTCACCCAGATCCTCTTCCTGCTGTGGCTCTGCACTCAGCCCACGGCTGGACCAGGCGTGCCGCCTGCAGCTTCCATGTTGGGCGCTGGCATCTAGATGAGGGGAACATGGTGGTGACTGAAAACAGAGATGCCAGCAACCGTGAAGCCTGGGGAGTTCTGAAGTCTGAGCCCCCAAGAAATATTATGGCTTTTGTAGTCAGGAAGCAGCAGGGAATGGCGCCCAGTGGCTTCTTCTCTCCCATTGGCTGGCGAGCAGGAGGGCGTGGTACCAGCGGCTTCACTTCCTGCTCCCAGCGTGGCGAAGGCGAGCGTGTTGCAGCTTTCTTGTTCCCGCCGCCCCTAGCTCGGTGAGCTCCAGGTTCTTGCCACGTGACCAAGAAGAATAAGATGAGCAGACACCAGTGAGAGTAGGGCAGAGAATTTTATTGAGAGACAGAAGGAAAGCTCTGAACTGTGAGAGGGGACCCTGAAAGCAGGTTGCCCTTGGCAACTAGATGGGGACCAAAAGTGAGTAGACCCATATGAGGCGAAGTCCAAGTTTTTTATGGGCCCAGAATGGTGGAGTGCATGCTCATTGGTCCACGGCGGTCTTTGGAAAAGCACCATTTGATTGGTTAAAAGGCATCATCCAGAAGAAATCAATATAGAGAGAGAGAGGGCAAGATGGGGACAGAAGTTCCTGCTGTGGCCTCTACCTGGAACTGGCTGCTCTGTTTTCAGGCTTTCGCCTGTCTTTGGCTGGAAGGTCAGGTTTCGCCAGGGACCTGTCTTTGTCTGCCTAGGAATATGTCTGTCTCCTGTTGCTGTCAAAAGCATGCCCCTGTCTCCTAATAAAATAAGAAATAAAAAGTTGAAAATAAAGCTAATGGAAATTTAAAAAGGGGAAAATGAACCATCAAAAGTTCAACTAAAGAGAAAAATTGGAAACAAGTCCCCAGAATACACATGAAAGTAACAGATAAATAGGTAGTTGATACGTAGATATATATTAATTAAAATGTTTTTAAAGGAATAGAATAAATGGAAAAGAAACCACATTCAAAGGTGTTTTTAGAAGAAAACAGCATTCTAAATTGAAAAAAGCCAAGCTGTGAGAAACTCTTGAAAAATTGAAAAGTCTCATCATTAACTATGCAAAATTAATAAAATCCAGTAAAGCTGAAGTACGGATTTTCAAAAGTCTATTTACTATTAAGAATTAGGAATAAATCCTAATTGGCATATATGAAAAATGGGACAAAATTAAAAAAATAAAAGTAAATACTAAATTAATAGAAGAAAAATGTTCTCGAACTGAAGAAAGACATAAAAATTAAATACCTAGCAGATTGCCAGCCAAGACTAATTGAAAGAAACAAATTAATGAAATATTTACATGAAAGGTATTGGTCAATTTGGATGCTTTTCCTCCTGCTACAAACCTATACAAATATATTATTAATGGAAAAAACATATATAGCTGAACTCTGAAGAAAGGGAAATTCACGTGTCATTTTTACACATGAAGATGGAAATTAAAGGCCTTGCCAGTTGTCAGCTGATGAGGAGATGCCACAGCAGCCAAAGTAAATTTGGTATATTGATATAGGCTTTATTAAATATACTTTGGGGACATGTTAATGAAACTGCAGAATCTCTGGCAGTGTCTACAGATTTCCTCACTTAACCTTATTCTAACCCCCTTTTAATGACTTAACTCAGATCAGAAAAAAGAATGCTAAAGTCTACTCTTTTCATTCTCTTCAACAGCTCAGGTTTGCAAGTGTTCTGACTTTTACCAAACAGATCCACATGATATATGGAAAGCAGGAATGAATAAGAAATGCACTTTTTCTGCTTCAGTTTTTTTTTTTTTTTTTCTGACAAGCACAACCATGGATGAATTTGAATTATCTGTAGCAGCAATGCATAGGACTTAGTGTTTAGTTCTTACCTTGTGGTGCAGGGCATAAAGCAACCATTTTGATAGCATGGATTGTGTCTATGCTAGTGTGCTTCCTGGAGCCAACAGCTAGAGGGGCCTCTTCTTTATCTCTAGCTCAGAAGGTTGCCATCGGTGAGTCAGAACAGTGGAAAACAGATCTGTTTTTCCACCTTTCCAAAACTCAGTAGAAGTCTAAAGTGAAATAAGTTGAAGTACTGAAAATTCTCCTGTTAAAAATATGAAAATGATTGCTGCTGATGATTTATTACATAAATAAATAAATCATCAGCAGCAATCATGTTATAAGATCTTCGCTCCACAGGTTATGGGCCATACTCCCCTATCAAGGCTCTGAAAATTACATGCACAAAGGGATTTGTAAAAATAGTCGACTGGGTAAGTACTTCAGTCAGAACAAATATAGACAGCAGTATTCCAGCATCACATAGAAGTACTGTACGGTCAAGTAGATGTTGAAGACATGAGAAAGTTGAGGGAGTTAATGACTTACCTCTTGGCATGCCTTCTCTTGCTACAGCACCATCCTGCTGTAACCACAATGCCTGCAAACCTATGGAAGCCTCTGTGACAAGATGACCGAAGCAAAAACATTGAATGAGGTTAAAAAAATAGTTCTGTGTGATATATTTGGACCATCTAGAAGTAGACTACAATCACACTCAGAAGTGTTTCTATAGAAATTCTATAGTATCCTATAGAAAAGCAGGGAAAGAAATTTCTTGCCAGAGGGCAAAAATGTCAAGAAATAATATCATAGCTTACTTGATAATAGTGATTGCCTGAAGTCATATACCTACTGCTATTTTAACATGATTATGACTCTCTAAGTGGTCAAAAATGTGGAAAAAACAATAGTGGAAGATTGAGAAGGAGAGCTAAAGGAAGGTATGTGGATGGGCCTTTCAGAATGATGGATTTCGCTGCTGGCATACCCACTAAAATGTTTTCAACAATCAGGCAGACATTGGGACCCAAACGGGTGATTTTAGTCAGCCTCTTCTCTCAGCCACATTTGTGTTTGCTCAATAGGCTGATGAACCAAGTGGTTATGCAGGGATGCAACAGCATGCTACCTCTTATCAAGGGCATGACCAAAACTGAGTGCCAAACTGGTTGGTAGCCGTGAACTATCTTTTGTACCTGGCAGATATTGTTCTACAGAGTATAAGTCTGCCACTAAATCATCTATTGGAGCCAACAGTTTTTCTTTAGTACTAGAGATACAAATTCTGGAAATACATTTATCTTTTCCATAAGCCACTCTTTTGAGCAAAATCATTCTTCGACTTACCTAATACCTCATTCTTCACTTTAGTATGCCAAACAATTTTGTTTCTAACTCTACAGTGAATGAAGTAAGGCAATATATACTAACACACACTGGATTCCCTGATTGTATCATGTTCCATATTGCCCAGAAATAGCTGGACTTACTGAGTGTGAAATGGCTTTTTGAAAACTGAGTTGAGAGCCAGAATGGACATAAATCTTACAAATCTGTGGTGCTTTCTTATAGGATGGTATTATGCGTTGAACCAGAATCCCATATGTGCTGCTGTTTCTTTTAACAGCCAAGATGTATTGTTAAGAGAATAAAAAAGTAAAAAATGCATTTCCAAATCTTTTCTTTGATTCCTGTAACATACAATACACATATTCTTTGTTGAACATGACTCAGGGATGTAATGGGTATCTTTAAATTTAGATGAAAACATGTATGTACTTACAGAAAATTTTAGTACGACAATTTTAAATGTGTGGCAATAGAACGGAGACTTTATGTATAATGATAATGGTTGTTAGCCCTTTATATAAATGTGACATATATAGAGTATAGGTCTATAATTCATTTAATTTGGATTAACTAATGAAGTAATATAAATAGTATTTACATGTCAATAACATAGAAAACAGTTACAATTTTGGCCGTTGACTTACTGGATCATTTCACTTCTTTCCATTTACATTTAATAATATAAAGTGCCTATTTTTTTCCATAAAAAATAGCGTGGTTGGGAATACATAAATTTTTTGTGTAAATATTTTCCTACATCATGATGGCCCTGCCTTGTAGATTTACTGATCATTCTTGAGGGAAGTTTAATCTAAAGATGTTTGCCTCCAAATTTCATACATTTTGTGATCATTTCTTCAATATTGACTCATGATATCACAAAAGAGTTTAGCTCTTTCATTTGATCATGGGACTTACTGTAGTCTTTGGAATATTGGAAATAAAATTATATTCCCTTTAGTCTCTTCCTCCCCATAATCAACTGGGTTTTCTTTCCATTATGATTGCAGTGTCCAGAAAATTTCTACTAAAGCTAATTTTTTTAATTCTGAAAGTGACAGTACAAAAGACCAATAGTATATGGGATTTTTCTTACATAACAAATTCTATAATAAATGTATATTTACAATCATTCTCTATATACACGTCACACACACATAAAGAATTAAAACCAAAGCACAGCTGTTTCTTTTTCTGTTCGGATATTTTATATTTTGTAGCATTTTGATTATGTCCTTCAGAGAGATGGCTAGATCTGTGTGTTGTTTTGCTTAATCATCACAGTGTTTTGGAAAGAGGCTCAGTTGCCATCACTGAGATGACTTAGATTTAGAAACTTTTGTTGAATGTCTTAGTGACAAAGGTAGTAAGTGTCATTAAAGGTTGCCCATGAATTTAGCATGTGGTATATTTTCTTGCTGGAAAACAAATTCACGAAGAAGAGAGATAGAACTGGACACTAACTGAAAATACGAAAAAAGGAAGGTACTATGCCAGACTAAGTGAGCAGCCTTAGCAAATTCATGAATTGACATGAAATTGGCATGAGCATGGTGCAATCCTGGGAAAATAAAACAATTTTCAATGGTGCATTTTTTTTTTCTATTTTCTAGGAAAGAGTATATTTGTTCCTGTTTTTGAGGTTTGGGACAGTAACAAGAAAAGAAGCAATTTTTACATTTAAATGGTATGAGAAATTCAACACAAATATCTGTAGCAAAGAGAAACATCTCCAAAAATCCTTATGAAAATTTATATTAAAAATCCTTATTAAAAGTTACTATAGAAACTATAGCCATATGATGACTCAAAAATAAACGCAATTTGGATGTGAAATGTTTCTTTCAAGTAAGATAGAATGCAATTATATGAAAAATGTTTCCACCCTTGACCCTGTATCAAAGATAAGCCCAAATCATTTGTGAAGCATCCCAGAAGTGTAAATGAAGCTAGAGTTTCAGTGTTACAATCACAGAATAGGGACTTTCATCTATAATTAAATTATGGATTATGATAACTTTATTACCCGTCAACTTGGCATTAAACAGCGTGAATCACAGCATGGGGTCTCTGTTAGCTAAAACTCCTGGGATGCAGATTCAGATGAGACCATTAGAGCTGAAAATAAATGCTAGCTTCCAGATCTCTGCCAAGGAGATAATGTCCTTCTGCATTGTTTAAAGAAGATGAGAAGACCCAGAACACAGGAAATAATTTTCTCAGGGGAACATATGTATTTGAAAACGTTTATCAATTTCCTTAGATGCTAAAAAGAAAAAGAAAAAAGTTTAATTACTAGATGTTAAATGTCTCATATTATTAGATATATTCAACATGAAACTCTCCCCCAAAGAGGAGGGTAATAAATGATGAACAAGAAGAACGCTTTCCTCAGGTTTTATGTCTGATATATTTGTAAAATAAATTAAATAACATAAATACAACAAACATATCTCTGTAAGCCAACCTCCAGATATGTTTTCTATTAAACATCATACTCATTGGTTGTTAGTGAAATTCACAAATTTACTAACTTAGTAAAAATAAAACCATTAAATGTTAATGATTTCTTAAGACTTCTGCCTCAGCATGGATTTACTATTAATGACTTTTGAATGCTTTATATAATAATTTCTTAACAGTAAATAAGACTTCCTGAGAAATAGTTGTTTTTCCTTCAGTAGATTAATATAACTATAGGCCTTATGATTTACTTAGTGTTTTTGATTGAAGAGGGAGAAGTGTTGCCATTTTACAGGTAGGAAACTGAGAAGAGGAAATTGAGAATATGAACACACAAATGACATAAAAATAATAGGCATTGGGAATGGAGGTCATCCTGCAATTCTGCTTCTGGGTATATATTAAAAAAAAAAAAAAAGGAAATGAGTTTATGGAATATATGTCAGCACTCCCATATTTATTGTGGCACTTTTTGCAATAGCCACGATATGGAATCAACCTAAGTGTTCATCAGCAGATGAATGGATACAAAAATATGGTGTATATACACAGTAGAATATTATTCAGCCATTAAAAGTATGACATTTTATCATTTGCAGCAACATGGATGGTACTGGAGGTAATTATGTTAAGTTAAATTGGCCAGGGACAGAAAAACAAATATTGCATGTTCTTACTCATCTATGGGCACTACAAAGGTAGATTTCATGGAGGTAGAGAGTAAAATGGTGGTTATGAGAAGCTAGAAAGGAAATGCGGAACAGGAGGCATGAAGATAAGCTGATTAAGGGATACAAAAATAAAGTTAGGTATAAAGAATTTATTCTAGTATTTGATAGTACAGTAGAGAAATACAATGATTTCTGTAAATAATCATCTATCGTAGATTTCAAAATAGTTAGAATTGTAATGTTCCCAATACAAAGAAAATAAAAATGTTTGAGATAATAGATATTACAATTACTTTGATTTGATCATTACATATTCTATGCATATATCAAAATATAACATGTACCCCAAAAATATATGCGATTATTATATATCAGTGAAAAAAATACCAAAAAATGGAGCTCAAACTAAAGTCTACAGATTAGTATCTGTGTTGTATGGTCTTTGTGATACTATTCATTTGTTCACTGATCATTCAGTTTTTCTTGATTTGTAAGGGTAAATAATGATGCAAAGAATTCAAAAGCCTAGATTTCCTTTTTGTTGTTGTTGCTATTTTGTTTTTGACAAGAAAAATGTTCTCTATGCATTTGTTTTAAATATCTGCCTATGTGAGAGAGGCAAATGTTTGTCAAAGGAAAAAAATCATAGTGTTTGATTTTCTCAGGTAAGAACAGCATCAAAATTACCTTATCTTTTGACAAGCACAATTTTAAAATAATAATCACACTGTAAACAACATGCAAAACTTGAGGAAAATGCCGGTGGTTGAAAAATGTAAGGTATAGTCAGTGCTGCTTCTGTATCTCTGCGTGTTTTATTTGTGCAGGAGTCAGTTCCTTCATATGTGATCCAAGGTGATTAAGGCATCCTAATATCCCCACAGTGACTGGTGCCACAAAAGGAAGTTGCAGAAGGTCAAGTGAGAATTAGAACTTGTTAAGATTTATTACAATCCAGAGTTATCTGCATGCAAACAAATTAGCTTCTATCCAGCACTTTCACCAATGTGCTTTGCCACAGCAAGAAACTAAAGAGCTCTAATAGCCAATTGATATTAATAATTAATCCAAACATTTCTACATGCCTTGCCTTTATCCTGTGATTGACATGTGAGCCTGCAGTTTATTAAAATGCACTACAGGCAATTAGGAGATGTCACTCTGATGCACCTTCGATTGCCTAGACACCATTTAATAAAGCCCTTTTAATATCCTTAATACCTTAAGTCTATGTAAGTTACACAAAACCCCACAACTTATTATTAAAGGGTAGGGGCGACAGTAATGTATCTAGAGTAGTTCAGTGTCCTTTAACTGCAAATGCCCTAACCACTTAACAAGAGCTGTAAAATGGAGGGAGGGAAGTGAAGGATAAGCCCATTTCTGGAGCACATATCATTAAGATTTAAAGACCCTGGGAACAGGAGTGCATTTGCCTTTTACTCCTAGAGACTCAAGTTTTAAATTTACCTCAAGCAAAATAATTTTGCTAACCGCAGGCTTTCACAAGATCTGATGAGATCTGCTTCCTATGAGGTAGAAGGAAATCTCAAGGAAGTGAATGAGTCATAGGAAAAATGAACTCTACAAATGCAAAAAAGCTCTCTAAAAATGTGATTAATGTTTATGTTAAAAATAATAAATCACTTTATTATCAAGGTTTATGCATTGTTACATTTACTAGAACAGGATATATATAGAGAGATAGATAGATTTTTTTCCTATTTTACTGAGGACAATCATTTTATATTAAATAATATAAGCAATTGTTAGAATAATCTCTTGTCTTAATTGTCAAAATAAGTTTTGCATCATGATGGCTTATTCAGGATTAACGTATATCATAGAGATCTCATAACTGCTTACATAATGCTGTGTAAAAAAGAAATGTCCAAAAGAAAAATCCAGTTTTGAAAGGCATGTTATCTGATGAAAATAGCATCAGGCAGTTTTTAATGATTTTAATTTAACGATTTCATGGCAATAAAATTGCAGCTTCACTCAAACATATTTAATTTATTCCATAATTCTATACAATTATTGCTATTGCTTTTGATTGGGTAATGAAAACTGCAAAATTACTTGCATTATTAAACATTACAATTACAAACCACTTAAACTGTTTATTGATGTCAACTTATACCTATTTAGAGAATTGGGTTCAAAGTATATTTCAATTAGTTATTTGACTCCATTTCTCCGTGCAATCTATACTCGACACAGGCTTTTCCAAATGTCCTTCAGGAGGCAAGCATCCTGTTCCAGTTCATTTTGATGAAGGTGAGTTACTCTACATCATCTGGAAGGGAACTTGTGCTATTCTTAGTTGCTATAACCAGCTGCATTACTGAAAGCGGGCTCTGTCCTTACACATTATAGATGGATAGCTTCAGATAAGAAAAAGCTATCTTGGTGAATGTTGGCCAGAATTTTGATGTTTCTGTCTAGTAGGTGATAGGGTTATCATTCACATCTCTAGGTGATTTGAGAAGATGGCTGTCTGGAGCAATAGATAAAGACTCATTGGACTGTTGCAGAGAAAACGAAATTCAAGAGAAGCATGTGAATTTGTTACTAAGAAACAAGTGCCATAGTTTTCAGGCTAAGGAAAAAAAGGATAGAACATGTGTGAAAAATCACCTGCATTTTCTTTTTGGTAGCATGTTCTGCGTTGTTGGATTAGATGAAAGAACTTAGCAGATGAGGGATCTAGCCAGCTTATTAATTATTTTCTCTTAATCAAGCAGCATGATGGCAAATTTGGAGTAAAGTTGTAAAATAGCTCAATTCAAATGGCAAGATTATAGAGTATATGAAATTATATAATATATTCAACATGCTTTACAGTAAGTAGAATGAAGGAGGTTGCAAGTGCTAGGATCCGCTTCATGCTGAGAGAATTCTTTTCTTTTTTAATATATTTATGTTTTAGTTGAATTATTTTAAACAAACTATTTAATGGCTTTGGGAAATATGTATATTATATAGATAACAGACATAAATGTAAGATTTATTTAGCACATATTTACTAAAATATATAAAGAGGAGTTTATTAGATAGGAATATAAAATCTAATCTACATTGTGAATTGTAACAAGAAAACTTCTATGAATGTAATGGAGTGAAACGTCTATGAATGTAACTTTGAATTGGAAAAATGTGGACGTTTCTGAGAACTCTTATTAGGTGTTTATTTTAGAAAATATACTTAATCTGCAACTCTTAAGTTTGTTTAGCAAAAACAAACAAAACATAATTAATTCTCCTTGACTCAATGTACTTATTTCAAAAGGGGATTAAAATAGCTACCACATGAGGTTACAGAAAGGAATAAGGTGAATGAAAACCTTCTATTGCAATATCCAAAGTAGCAGGCATTCAATAACTGCCAGTTATTTTCTTTTTTCTTTGTAGGAATTTTGTAATCGTTTCTCCTAATACGCTTACTTATTATAGCAGGAAGAAGTTCCTGAAGTAAGCTTTGGGGGCAGTTCACATTTCAGTTATTTATCACTTTAAAGAATCATAAAAGTAAGTAATTGAAACCTCCTTGTTTTCTAAAAATCCTACTTCTGAAAATCTTGGTGAAGTTTATATACATACTGAAGTAGCTAATCTGTTCTCACAGTTAATTAAGCCTCAGATTTTTCTTTTTGGGAGGTCATTGCTTTCATGATCTCTAATATTTATCCTCATTTTGGCTAATTCACAGTTTATTAATTATGGCTCTCTGAAATTTTTTTGTACACTTAAGCAGTGCCAACCTCTCTCTATAGCAGTGGTCCCCAACCTTTTTGGAGACCAGAGATCAGTTTCACAGAGGAGAGTTTTTCCATGGATGAGAAGGATAGTTTTGACATGAAACCACTCCACCTCAGATCATCAGGTATTATCATAAGGAGCATGCAAGGTAGATCCTTCACATGTGCAGTTTACAATAGGGTTCTTGCTCCTATGAGAATTTAATGCTGCCACTGATCTGAGAGGAGATGGAGCTGAGGCGGTAATGTTAGCTCTCCCGCTTCTCCCTACGGGCCTTTCAGCCCGGTTCCTAAAAGGCCACAGACTGGTTCTCGACCTGGGATTGGAGACCCCTGCCTGTTGTACTGTTGTCAATAGGATATGGCTTTACATTTGTCATTAATCGTCTTCATTCTCTTTTTCCTTTCTGACTCTGCTCTTATAAATTTGATTTAGAATTCTTATCCTGTTCCCTTAGACTGATGAATGGCAAGAGGATTATCACTATCAAAATTATTTCAAGGAGAAGATTAGGAGATTGTTAAAAATGTATGTTTTTACCTAGGCCTACTGAATGACTACCTCTAAGGATAGGTACAAGTTATTTATATTTGTATGTCTCTCGGGTGATTGGTGACCACTGAGTGTGAGAATTCTGTTCTAAGTGCAAACTTTCTGGGGTGTTTTCCCTACCCTCAGCCAATTTTCCAATTCTCGAGATACCAACTGTGTGTTCAATAATTTAATTCAATTCTGAAACTAACAACCTAGAGTTAGTGTCAGACTCTACAGGTTTAACGGCTCAGTTCATAAGACTGCCGTCACTTCAGAGGCCAGTCTAAAGTATCAGGCCCCCAGCTTACACACCTTTCTGTTCAACTTGGCTACCAACTTGCAGGTTCTCACTTGCCTCAGGTTTTGCTAGAACAGCTCCCAAACTTAAGAAAACATTTTACTTCTGTATACTGGTTGATTATGAAAGACATGAATGCAGACATGCCACCCTCCCAGCCTCTCACTGTGGTCATCTTAAGTATGAGGTAAAACATAACTATTGGAGCATTGTGCATTGTTATTTAAAAGTCCTATACTTTCAAACATATTTTTAATAACTTTGCTGTATGTCCTAATGTGATAAGTGAATAATTCTAAATTAACGAAGAGTTATAACTACATGCATTTAAAATTAGGAAGCATATTTCCCTTCTCATTTGGAGAGATTTGCTATATCTTCCCTTTTGCTGGTGAGTTTCTTCAGGGGAGGTAAAATTGTTTGTAATTGAATTAGCTAAAACTTCCATATTTACTTATAGGAATTATTTACTTACTTACTCTAGGAAAATGTGACATTTTCCTCTCCAAATCAACTTATCATTTGTAATATGTAATTATTAGTGAATTATCATTAAAAGACCAACACTTAATTGAACATGTTAAAATAACGAAACTATATTCCCAAATTGGACTAAATAGTAATATACATTCCAGACATTCTCTGGAATCTTATCATCCCTCAGAATACCATTATAATCCATTCTATCTACTTTTGCTTTTGTTTTTGTTTTGAGATGGAGTCTTGCTCTGTCGCCCAGGCTAGAATGCACTGGTGGGATTTCTGCTCGCTGCAACCTTGGTATCCAGGGTTCAAGCAATTCTTGTTCCACAGCCTCCCGAGTAGCTGAGACTACAAGCACCCACCACCACGCCTGGCTAATTTTTGTATTTTTAGTAGAGATGGGATTCCACCACATTGCACAGGCTGGTCTCCAACTCCTGGCCTCAAGTGATCTGCCTGCCTTTGGCCTCCCACATTGCTGGGATTATAGGCATGAGCCCCCTCAACCAGTCATTCTATCTGCTTTATAGGTCACTTGGAGAACAATTGTGAGCTTTCTATAATGGATTCCCTGGAATGTGACTTAAAGTTATTGGTATAATGTTCTAAGCTGTTAAATATTTGAGAATGAACTTGGAAAAATAGTAGATACATTCTATCTACAATTTCTCTTTCCCCTACAGCTAATCTATTGATTTTAGTTCTATGAGAATTTTGAACAAGTCATTTTACTTGTCTACTAAGGCAATTCTTGCTAGATTTGAAATAAGGCTATAATGTTTACAATGTGTATTGTATTATAAAATCAATACATATTCGCTATAAAAATGAAAAATGCATGCATATTTTACCATAAAGACATATCTACTCCAACCAAGCAAATCAGTTTTAATTTATATATTTGTGATTATTCTGGACCTACTAATTTTGAAGTTAATGTTATAATACAAATACTTCCAGTCAATAAAGCATTTTAGCATCATTTTTTAAAGTGCATAATATTTAAGGCATCATATGTTTTAGTTTGCCAGGTCAGTTCTGGTTTATACCTGTTGTATAGGCTGTCTCTGAAATTATCCTCATTAAATGTCTCCAATTGACAAAAGTTTTGTATGGTCACTTTAAAAACATTCCTTAGAAAGAATGCCTATAGTATTTAAGTTTTGTTCTATTTTATCAATTTAGATTGTTTTCTAAAATACCAACTGTAAAAAATATGCTATTTTCACACTTCTGTTGCATATTTACTGGTTACTGGTGCAGTGTATTTTCCCATGATGGAGGTGAGAACTTTTTCAACCAGTTTACTGCTACATGTACTCTATGTTCTAATGGCACCACCCTGTCCCAAACAGAAAACTCAGCACAAATATTTAACCATAAAAAATTTGAAGAACATCTAAATTGCTTTCTCTTTCGTAGATGACAATAACAATGTGGTTCTTATTTATCAAAGCTCTGCAGCTCAAACACTAATTAAGGATGTTCTTTAAAAATGTAGATCAAAATACATTTTAATACTTGTATATGCGAAATGTATACATGTTAGTGCATGTGTGTATAACACATTTCGCATACACAAGTATTAAAATGTATTTTCAGTACCAAGAAAAGTTTTAAGCACATGCACACACTAACCACCACCCACCCATATATGTGTGTGTGTGTGGTTTGTGTTTGTGTGTGTGTGTGTGTGTGTATAAACTGTAAGCTTTCCAAAGTGGCACAAGTAACTTTAGAACAGAGATTACATTGTATTGTATCCAATGTCAGACATCTATAATAAATACAATTTAATTGTACTATTTTGCCATAGCTTTGAGAAGGGTCAAACAATACACATAAATAGTTCACATTTAAAGCAAAATAATGTATAGATTTTTTATATTTTGATCAATGAGTTAATTACTATAAAGCACTTAGCATGTGCTTAAAACTTTTCTTGGTGCTGAAAAGCTTGCTTTTCTTTATTAAAATAACATTTTTGTTTTAAAAAATTATTAAAATATCTTTTGTTCATACTTAATTCTATCAATATTCAAAGCTCAATGTCAGTGACCTGATTCCTGATTAAAATTTTGATGATAGGCCATGTAGACACATTACTTTATCCCTTTGAATGTTTCTAAATTTTGTTTGTCTGCTATTATGATCTCATAGATTTTATTTTGAGGTATAGCTATTTTTAAAAAGCCTTATGTTTTTGTTCACAAAATTGAGTTCCTTCCAGATCTCACTCATGTTTATTTACTTTGCATCATTTTGTTTAGCTATTTATGTATTAGAGGCAATAGTGGCCTCTTGCACAACTAAATGAAACTAATAAAGTCTGTTAGTATTGACTGAGTGATAATCATGCATTTAGCAGATAATCATTGATGAAAAGGAGACAAGAAGGTTCGAATGTGTAAGTAGTGAGGTGGGACAAATAGGCAAAAATAGCGATAGTCCAAATAGTGCAGATGAGTCTTGCTGCTTATCCTATAATAGCCTAGCTACATAAAATTGGAAGTCTTGAAGAGCTTTTGGTGTTAGCTTCCTCATGTTTACAGCAGTAGGCGGCTACATATATCTCTAAAATACTTCTTTTCTAAAAGACTCTGCAATTTTAAATGTGGATATATTTTATCACAAACATGTTAATTCATTTGCATTTTGGAGTAAAAAATATCCTAGATGCTTTAGTTCCTAATAATTAAATAACTTTTCATGGAACTTTGTCTATACATCTTTTTCAATATAATGAACTTGGAAATCATATTCCATCTACTAAATAAACTGGATTGCATTAAATGTTTCTTATTACAATTTGGTCTCAAAATACTTTTATCAATTATGTGTACAACTAAATAAACAACAATAATCTTTGATGGAATTATTTACAGTTTATCCATTAAGGTGAGGAAGCTAGGTACAAGAGAGTTATTTTATTTAAAAAAAATTCTAATAGGAGAGAAGAATCTGTCGTCTTTCCGAGTGTTAGAGGTCGGCAAAGACTGCAAAGTTAATCACAGACTGAAATCAGTAGTCATGACTTAAGGTTTTTCCTTTGCATAAAAATATATGATTTCTACAAGAGTGACTAGAGGAGTAAGGCATTTACAAATTAGTTGCTTTATCAGGTTTCCTGCAATGTCAATGGTATGAAACCCATAGCAAACTTATTTCAGAAAATGTTGCATTTGTTCTTAATGTGTAACTTAGGTCAAAGAGCAAAACATGATATTAAGCCAAAAGTTAATATATTTTTTAAATCCTACATAAGAATCATTTAAAAATATTTATTTTAAACACTATAAATGTTTAAGCCAAATTATATACATTACATAGACATCAAATTCTACACTAGGCATGTGAATCCCTCTGTTTTGTGTGTAAAAATTTGCCCGCAAAATATTATTAAGTTCTGTACTTTTTTTGTGTTAAAGTGTTTACAAATGAATCTCCTATTATAACTGTCATCAGTACACTAGGGTTATAATAATCTATTTTTTAACTTTAAAATCCTAGCATATGTATCTATGTATAATGATGCATTTTGATGGAACAATTTTGTCATGTTGATTTTACTCTGTTCACATTGTAAAAGTTGGTTTTTATATGTTCACTACTTTAGAAAATCTCTATTTAATTTTATATTTTTACCATGGATGTTCTATTTAAAAATTGCAAAGGTTTGCAAGTCATGACATATCTTTTATAAGACACCATTTCTGCCATGGTTTTGCTACACAAAGTTCTTTAGAAATCTTGTCAAAGTTAAGTTATAATTATGTTTTGTGTCTTTATCAATTACATGGGTCTATAATTCTATTTGTGATGGGTTAAACAGGTGAAAAATATTGGCTTGCAACAAAGCTTCATTTTATCTTTTGACATATTCAAATAGTTAATTAGTGGCTTTTGGGGAGCTAGAAAGATGATCCCAACTTGTTGCAGTGTTATAATTTACTGAATATTATAATTGCCACCCTTAATGACAGAATCTACAAAGGCTAATGATACATTAGATAGTATAAGAATGCCAATTAAAGGGTAATGGTCGTTTCAAAGGTTAATGCTTATAACTCTCGAAAAAGAATAAATTGATCTAATACAATCTATTTTTAAGAGAAAACTTTCCTTCTATGATGCTGTGACTAATTATCCTACTGGCAGTTCAATGGACATATATAATCATTAAATATACCACTCTTAATTTGTCTTAATAAAAGCTTTGGAATGTGGACATTGTAAAGCTTTTCACAATCAAAAAGGAACTTACATAGATGATAATTATTTGGCTGAGAAAAAAGGCAAGCTGTTTCAAAGTTTGAGAGAATTTAGAACATACCCCGTAAAAATGCCACAACCATATGATGATATTAAAATGTTAAGCAAATGTTATCACAGTAGGTGCTGTTCACATACATGCACATATTTATATATAAACACTGGTCAGAATTTAGTTTCCTTTTGAAAAGCTCAAGAGTCTGTAGAGTGACACAGAGCAAAATTGATTGCTCTCTAAATAATAGGCTAGAAGAAAGAACTATCATATCTGAGCATTATGAACCTTACCTCATTCTGAAAAGGAGCTGAAGTAAAGTGAGAGAAATGGTCTGCTGGCTCCTAATTCATGAATTGACAATGATGAATGAATGGGAGTTAGCTCCAGCTGTAGCTGCATTTTAGCTCTTGGATACTTTAAGCTGATAGAGACACTGACACACACACACACACACACACACACACACACACACTGAAAACACACACACACACAATTTCCTAATAGCAACAACAAAAAAAAATCTTTTTCTAAAGTAGTGTCTAAACAGTCTCCATTAAGAAGTTTGTTCATTCACCTGTGAGGGAACCCTTTTTTGTTAAGAGCTACAAAAACATCCAAAGGCATGCAGCTCTTTCAAATACACATCAGATAGATTGGAAACATTCTAATTTGTCATTTCAGTTTTTCCAAAGTTAAGCAAGTTGGACATTCTGTGGAGAGATAGAACAAAAAAAATTGTTAGTTTGTCTCTTCTCAAGATTGTTTAAAACAAAAAACATGCAAAACACAAGGCTAAATTTAAGAAGAAAAAAGTAAACCCGTGATTTTTACCTGTTACCTTATTTTTCTCAGATCCAACTTTAGCCCCAATTTTATATAAAAATGATTCCTTAAAAATAAGCCACCAAAATCTTACTGGAAAACCAAAAGTCTTTTCTCCATCTATCCTCATTCATTTACTCAAGATTAAAATTAAACTGTTTCTACCTCCAGGAATCAATGTGCCTACAGTCAGTCTACTAGATCTGTCACACCTGTGCAGTAGATAATCACAGAGATGTGCAGGATTGCAGACTGGGAGAACATTGCTTAATTTCTCTGAGTTCAAATTACGCATCCAAAAATGGAAATTAAAATAACTACCACAAATTTTATTATGAATATTAAGTGAAAACATTTGAAACTTGATAAACCTTAGCCACTCTTAATCTATATACAACCTTTTGTCTCATTTATTTCCTTTTTTCTTCTCCTGGAATTTAATTAATTTTGAATGCTTGTAATAATTCTGATGCAGTCATGCACTGCATAACAACATTTTGGTCAATGATAGACCACATATATAAAAGTGGTCTCATAAAATTTTAATGAAGCTGAAAAATTTCTATCACCTAGTGACATTGTAACCATAATAATGTCCTAAAAAATGCATCACTGTGTATTTGTGATAATGCTAGTGTAAACAAACATATTTTGACATCAATCATATAGGAATATAAGCCCATAGAATTATGCACAGTACCTAATACTTGATAATGATAATAAAAGACATTACTGATTTATGTATTTACCACACTATACTTTTTATCATTATTTTAGAATGGATTCTTCTATTTATGAAAAAAATGTAACCGTAAAATAGCTTCAGGTCAATCCTTCAGGAGGTCTTCCAGAAGAAGGCATTGTTATCATAGGAGGTGACAGCTCCATGCAAGTTATTGCCCCTAAAGACCTTCCAGTGGGATGGACAAAATGTGAGGTGCCAGACAGAGACACTGATGAACCTGAGCAGGTTAACTAGCCTGCGTGTTAATTTTTAACAAAAATCTTTAAAAGGAAAAATATAATTAAAAATAAAACAGTCTTATAGAATAATGATATAAAGATAAAAATATTTCTGTACAGCTGCACAATATGTCTGTGTTTTATACTACATGTTCTCACAGAGTCAAAATGTTAAAAAAATAAAAGTTTATAAAACAAAGCAATTACAGTAACCTAAGGTTAATTTATTATTGAAGAAAACCATCTTATAAATTTAGTGTAGCCTAAATGTACAGTGTTTATAAAATCTACGGTAGCATATAATAATGTCCTAAGCCTTCACATTAATTCACCAGTGACTCACTGTCTCATGGAGAGCAGCTGCCAAACCGGAAAGCTTTATTCATGATAAATGCCTTATACAGATGTAGCATTTTTTATCTTTTATATTATATTTTTACTGTACTTTTTCTATATTTAAATACACACATATATACCATTGTGTTACAATTGCCTACAATATTCAGTAAAGTAACATACAGTACAGGTTTGTAGCCTCAAAGCAATAGGCTAGACCAGATAGCCTAGGTGTGTAGTGGATTATCACATCTAGGTTTGTGTAAGTAGACTCTATGATATTTGCACGAGAACAAAATTAACTGACACATTTCTTAGAATTTATCCTCCATCATGGCTGGGTGTGGTGGCTTCCACCAGTAATCCCAGAAATTTGGGAAGCAAAGGCAGTTGGATCACTGGAGGTTAGGAGTTTGAGACAAGCGTGACCAACATGGTGAAACCCTGTCTCTACTAAAATTACAAAAATTAACCAGACATGTTGGTGGGCACCTGTAATCCCAGCTACTTGGGAGGCTGAGGCACAAGAATTGCTTGAACCCAAGAGGCTAAGGTTGTGGTAAGCCGAGATCACACTATTGCACTCCAGCCTGGGAAACAAGAGTGAAACTCAATCTCAAAAAAAAAAAAAAAAAAAAAAAAGGAACTTATCCTCCATAAGACTGCAGTTATTGCAGGTATAAATTTAAGTATCTACCTATTTGTAACCTTTTCAAAAACATTTCACTACCACAGAGTTTAATAGATTTCTATGAGTGTTTTGTCAATTATATATACTTATAAATTTGAGAAAGGTAATATTTCAAATAACAATAAATATATTACATATTGAATATGCAATATGCATTCATATACATTAATATAAGAAAATATTGTTGCGGTCTTTCTACTCCTTAGCTCAAGAGTAGAAAGGTCCATGTTTTTGTCTCACAACTAGGAAGAATTAGTCACACGGACACTGGAGAGTGAGTGGCATAGAATTTATTAAGCAAAAGGAAAGCTCTTAGCAGAGAGAGGGGTCCTGAAAGCAGGTTGCCAGTTGCTCCTTTGCAGTTGAATACAGGGATTTTTTTATATAAGCTGATAAGGATGGGTTCCTTATTTGTATAAGGTGCAAATTCATGGCGGCTCCACACCATCCTTCCAGTATGCATGTGGGCTCTTAGTCTGATCCTGTCCATATTTATTTATGTCCCTTACTGCTCATATGTTAAGGAATGAAATTTTCCACTGTGGGCATGTTTAGGCAAGTCTCTTGCGTAAGTTCCCTTATCTGCACAAAACATCTTGTCTAGGATTTGTGGGGTGGGTCAGAGGTTCTCCAGGGACCCTTCTTTTACTTTCTGCCTACAACAAGCTGTTTAACTCTTCTCAATATTTTATCAATAAAATGGTCTTCTATACCTGCCTTTCAATTCCATTACTTTCTTCTTCTACCTTAGCTCCAAAAGAAATAGCTAATTTTAGTTTAAAAATGATTAATTTTTAATTTTTTCATTTATGATGTATGTTTATAACACTTATCTATAATATTTTATTAGTTTTTTTAAACTTAAATAGTATTATAGACATTTGTCTTGGGATTTTGTTTTTCAACTACTATTATGTTACTGAGATTCATTCATATTGCCACATGACATTATGCATCTTCCAATTATCTCTGAAATTTATCTTCCTTCCTTGAACCTACTTAAAGTATGTTTATCACCAAACACTCTTTAGCTAAATCTCTTGTACATAACATATAATGAGTTATATGTACACTAATATGTGCATTTCCAAGAACACAAGAAAGCTATACTCATTTTACAAATTTACGACTTCTTTATCTAGTGTGTTCTCTATTCTTTTATTAAGTGACCATAAAATCATAGTGAAGCTGGAGTAAATGGAATATGATAATTTGTGGTGGTATTTAATATGATAACATATTTTCACATTGTTATATAAATAAGTTTAAGACATAAAATGCTGTTTACTTATTCAGTGAGAAACCTAATTTTAAGTTTCTGGCTTTTAAATGTTTTCTGTGACCTTTGTTGCATTGTGACAGTTGTTGCGGATATTTCACTCATCATACAATGTAATTGGCATTCTGCCACAATCACTAAACCCAGCAACAATTGTTAGCTCTAGGGAACTGCCAGGATGGAGTAAAGCTTTTTAAAACTCCATGTAATTAACAGAAATGTTTACGCAGGAGAAAAAGTGGCATGCTGTATGAAACTTTCCTTTTAAACATTAGTGGTTAGATTTTGAACTTGCTCTAAATTTTAATACTTTAACAGTTGTAAAAAGATTATATTTTAAGAGTATCTTGTTTTATAAACCTGTCAGCACTTATTCATTTAGCAAGATCATGTAAGTTATATCTATACACAAAATGACATTTAAGAAAATATTATTATACCTTGTATAAGTGTATATGGAGATGTGAAGGGTCAGAATGATTGAATTAAGTATAATTGGGTCAATATAGAAGTTTAAAGTCATGTATGGAAGAAATTGTTGGTGACAAGACTGACTTTTTCAAATCTGGGTTTGGATTACTGCCTAAGATAAAATGGGCAAAAGTACATTGTAACTGTTCAATTAGGTCGAGGTTTCAGGGCACAAAGATTATACCTGATCTCTTCAACCTCACATATCATTTCTATCTTCCTCAAGTCCTAGAAAAATAAAAGTTACCTGACAGTTCTGATTGCTCTCTGAGTTAGGTTGACTACAATTAGACTCAATAAAGACACTGTGCTCAAAATTTAATAGATTTAAGCTTCTAAGTTAAAAAAAGTGCTTCATTATTTAAAAATTCTTCAATTTTGTATAAATTAAAATCCATAGAAATTTGAAAGTATTCACTAATATTCCAAAGTATTTGAAATGCCTATGAACTTTCCAGTGTAACTAAGTGTGCCTTATTTGTTTAATGAAACATTTCTTATAAAAAGCTTAAATCTATTTGTGTCTATATAGGGAAAGTATAAAAGAATATTTTGTTAATTAAATAGAACTATTTCATAAATGAGTGTGTAATTAATAAGGAAACTTTTTCTTTTTGCTTAAAATAGATAAATTTAGTAAGCATTTCTAATTTTAGTTTGTAATTGAGAATTCTATTTATAAATCTGTATCTCTCTATTAATTAATTGATATAAATACAGATTTGCTATTGAGCCAAAATATTTACATGTGGAGATAAAGTGAATTGTTATTCATTTACTAAGATTTCTTTCTCTAGCTAATATTTCTATCAATATAAACTAAAAACTTGGTCAGAATTGATTGCCTGGTCATGGTTTCCCATATAAATAGCACACTTGTTTGTATTCAGTATCTTTTAGAAGGCACTTCTTTGGTTTAGACTCTTAAAGGACATTGAATATAAAAATACATATAAAAAAAGATTGTCATAACAAGGGGAGAAACGCCAGATATAGGTGAAAGGGGGATGGAGGCAGCAAACCAACTTGCCATATGTGTACCTATGCAACAATCCTGCATGATCTGCACATGTACCCCAGTACCTAAAGTATAATAATAATAAAAAAAAAGATTGTCAAAAATGCTGAGTCCTCTGTGCTCTTAGTGCAAAGAATACCATTGTAGAGAAGATGTCATCTTGTTATGGGCCTAATTACCATGGCAGACACTAAACATTCAAATCATTATGGTTAAAATGCATATCTTTCATCAGAGAAGAAGTAAAGAAATATTAGAGGGCAGTTCTCTTATTTGTTTATGTATTCCATTACACATTAATCAATTATCAATTGTCAGGAACTGTTCTAGCCTGTCCTCCTTCCAGAATCATTAACAAAAATTAATTTTTCTGAGTCTATCATCATTTTTGGTAATTTGGAAGGCACCAATGATAATATAGTACAATGCAATATCATATAATATAATATGGCATAATGCAACAGAATAATTTAAGGAATGTTTAAATTCCAGGATATCAAAAAACTTCGATGTGCAGAGGACATCAAGGAATGTAGGGTCAAGTAGAATCAGTTTTGTTGATAGCTGATGAAAGTGAGTGACCAAGAGTAACAGCAATCTCTAAGATGATGTAGGTATTGCATTGTATGCTTAGAATAGACACTTAGATAGAGGACAGCTCTGTTATTGTTCCTTTCACTGCCTTAAATCTGGTTCCACCATTCTTTGCTGTCTTCAGAGAGAGATTATTTTTAAGAGGAAGTCTGTGCATTGTCATTTTTGTCAAGAACTAAAGCAAATTCTTAATAGGCTCCTGGAACAGAATGTAAAATCATTAGGAATAATTTATTTGGCACACAGAATAAACTGCAACTGTATGGCAAAAATCTGGTACACAATATGAGACTATTTTGAGCATGTTTATCCAAGAAAAATGAGACACATTTTTAGATGCAGTTTAAATTTCTCACAATGAATCACTTAAAAATATTCACAATTCAATGTACTATATCAGCTGGTTAATTTAAAGAGAGTGATAAAGATTAGGGAAGTTGAGATAGCAGAAATTTTTCTATAAGAGAAAATAAATTAAAATTATTGGGATGCAGGAATGCTACCTTGAAGTTAGAATGCTTGAGTTAAGTTCCTTTTTGGTTCTGCCAAGTACAAAGTTGGTATATAGTTAGCTATGATTGGAAATGATACTGCAATCATTTGAAAAGGTGCTTGTTAAATTTTAGTGTGATTAAAAATGTCCTGGAAAAGATTGTCAAAGATGTTAATCACTGGTCTCTATTACCACATCTTGATTCACTGGGTCAAGGTGATTCTGATGCAGTGGTCAACCACAACAGAATTTGAAGATAAGTTTTTTTAAATATATATTTTTTATTGTACTTTAGGTTCTGGGGTACATGTGCAGATCATGCAGGATTGTTACATAGGTGCATACATGGCAATGTGGTTTGCTGCCACCATCCCCCTGCAACCTATATCTGGCATTTCTCCCCATGTTATCCCTCCCCAACCTCCCTACCCACCGCTGCCCCTCCCCTTATCCCCTGCAAAAGACCCCAGTGTGTGATGCTCCCCTCCCTATGCCCATGTGTTCTCATTGTTCAACATCTGCCTGTGATTGAGCACATGTGGTGTTTGATTTTCTGTTCTTGTGTCAGTTTGCTGAGAATAATGGTTTCCAGATTCATCCATGTCCCTACAAAGGACAGGAACTCATCATTTGTTATGGCTGCATAGTATTCCATGGTGTATATGTGCCACATTTTCGTTGTCCAGAATATCATCTATGGGCATTTGGGTTTGTTCCAGGTCTTTGCAACTGTAAACAGTGCCACAATGAACATACGTTCTATTATAAATTGTCTTTATAATAGACCGATTTATATTCCTTTGGATATATACCCAGTAATGGGATTGCTGGGTCAAATGGAATTTCTATTTCTAGATCCATGAGGAATTGCCACACTGTCTTCCACAACGGTTGAACTAATTTACACTCCCACCAACAGTGTAAAGTGTTTCTATTACTCCACATCCTCTCCGGCATCTGTGGTCTCCAGATTTTTTTAATGATCGCCATTCTAACTGGCATGAGATGGTATCTCAATGCGGTTTCGATTTGAATTTGTCTAATGATCAGTGATGATAAGCATTTTTTCATATGTTAGTTGGCTTCATATATGTCTTCTTTTGAAAAATGTCTGTTCATGTCTTTCACCCACTTTTGAATGGGTGTGGTTTTTTTCTTGTAAATCCGTTTTAGTTCTTTGTAGATTCTAGATGTTAGCCCTTTGTCAGATGGGTAGATTGCAAAAACTTTTTCTACTCTGTTGGTTGCTGATTTACTCTAATGATTGTTTCTTTTGATGTACAGATGCTCTGGAGTTTAATTAGATCGGATTTGTCTATTTTGGCTTTTGTTGCCATTGCTTTTGGTGTTTAAGTCATGAAGTCCTTGCCTATACCTATGTTCTGAATGGTTTTGCCTAGGTTTTCTTCTAGGATTTTTATGGTGTTAGGTCTTATGTTTAAGTCTTTAATCCACTTGGAGTTAATTATAGTGTAAGGTGTCAGGAAGAGGTCCAGTTTCTGTTTCCTGCACATGGCTAGCCAGTTATCCCAAAATGATTTATTAAACAGGGAATCCCTTCCCTATTGCTTGTTTTTGTCAGGTTTGTCAAAGAGCAGATGTTTGTAGATGTGTGACGTTGCCTCCGAGGCCTCTGTTTTTTTCCATTGGTCTAAATCTCTGTTTTCATACCAGTACCATGGGCCTTGTAGCATAGTTTGAAGTTAGGTAGTGTGATGCCTCCGGCTTTGTTGTTTTTGCTTCGGATTTTCTTAGCTATGTGGGCTCTCTTTTGGTTCCATATGAAGATTAAGGTGGTATTTTCCAGTTCTGTGAAGAGGGTCATAGGCACCTTGATGGGATAGCATTGAATCTATAAATTACATTGGGCAGTATGGCCATTTTCACAATAATGATTCTTCCTAACCATGAGCATAGAATGTTTCTCCATCTGTTTGTGTCCTCTCTTATTTCCTAGAGCAGGGGTTTGCGGTTCTCCTTGAAGAGGTCCTTCACATCCTTTGTTAGTTGTATTCCTAGGTATTTTATTCTCTTTGTAACAGTTGTGAATGGGAGTTTGCTCCTGATTTGGTTCTTTTTTAGTCTGTTATTGGTGTATAGAAATGCTTGTGATTTCTGCACATTGATTTTGTATCCTGAGACTTGGCTGAAGTTGCTTATCAGTTTAAGGAGATTTTGGGCTGAGACAATGGGGTCTTTTAAATATACAATCATGTCATCTGCAAATAGACACAATTTGACTTCCCCCTTTCCTAATTGAATACCCTTTATTTCTTTTTCTTGCCTGATTGCTCTGGCTAGAACTTCCAATATGGTATTGAATAGGAGTGGTGAGAGAGGGCATCCTTGTCGAGTGCCAGATTCCAAAGGGAATGCTTCCAGTTTTTGCCCATTCAGTATGATATTGGCTGTGGATTTGTCATAAATAGCTTTTATTATTTTGAGATACATTCCATAGATACCTAGTTTATTGAGAGTTTTTAGCATAAAGGGCTATTGAATTTTGTTGAAGGCCTTCTCTGCATCTATTGAGATGATCATGTGGTTTTTATTTTTGGTTCTGTTTATGCGGTGGATTACATTTGTAGACTTACGTACGGTGATCCAGCCTTGCACCCCCGGGATGAAGCCTACTTGATCATGATGGATAAGCTTTTTGATGTGCTGTTGCAATAAGTTTGCCAGTATTTTATTGAAGATTTTTGCATCTATGTTCATCATGGTATAGGCCAGAAGTTTTCTTTTTTGTTAAGTCTCTGCCCAGTTTTGGTATGAGAATGATATTGGTCTCGTAAAATGATTTGGGAAAGATTCCCACTTTTTGTATTGTTTGAAATAGTTTCAGAAGGAATGGTGCCAGCTCCTCTTTGTATGTCTGGTAGAATTCGACTGTGAACCCATCTGGACCTGGGCTTTTCTTTTTGGTTGGTAGGCTATTAATATCTGTCTCAACAATATACTTACCTTTTTCTCTTTTAGGGAAGCAGATTCATTTTGAATTATTTAAATATCTACTAAATCAGCTATTGAAAGAATTGCTCCTACAAAAAGTGGATTTATACTGAAAAACATAGTAATTGTTCAATTACTAAAATTAATAAAGCAAAAAAATTTTCTCTGATGATTTGTATTGTATGAGTTCTGTATGCACAAAATTCAAAATCTATGGTTTGGGAGTATGCTTTAGCCTTTTTTTAGATAAAATTTTCAATCAATATTTAATAGGACCTTCTTTATGTGGAATGCACATTAGTAAGCTTGATGGGAGATAAAACAATGAGGCAAACTCATTATTCTTGAGGATTTTACAATTATGCTATTTTTATTAATAGCTTGAAAATATGTTCTAGGTTTGGGATTTTGAAGTGATACCTTTATTCAATAGCCTTGACCAGTAAACCGCTAATTAGATGCCTTGTATCCCCAAGGTAGAGCAGGAAACTATCCATTGTGATATACTGAAACAAAATCTCTCCGTTTCACACACACATATATTGAATAACATAAGGATACTAAAATATACAAACATTTCATTAATAGATTTATATTGGTACCTTGTCATATCCTCTTAATAGAATGTGATATATCACTTGATATATATGTGATGGTTTATTGCTATGGTAAGCATAGAAGGGAAAATTTTTCACATTGTTGAGGCATTGACAATAGTGTCCTCATTTATTCATTGGTTTTCAAAATTTTAGAGTTGTCATGCTTCTGAGAATTTACAGGTATAACATGTAACTAATCTAGTTTATAAAATCAGCACAAGATTTATAGAACTTTTCCAATAAAACCATCTTTGAACATAAGCACAAGAAATGGCAAAGCCAGACATGCTTGATAATTTTATGACTGTCATTGGCAAAATTATAGAATAAAACTACTGACAATTTATATCATGCTACTTAATACATATGTTTTTTAAATGTTTTATCTTCATAAGATTTAAATAGTATTTCAAAATATGAATAAGGTAATAACAGGATTTTTAAGGAAAAATTCATTTTATGAAGAGAGAGAACTTTGAATATAGTTACTTGGATTTTATTTTTGGTATTTCACTTTGTTGGCTACAATGATATTTTTGTCACTTATAATGACTCTTTGATTGTCACATATTTAACAATTATCAACAAAGAGTTTTCCATTTATTTAACAATCTTTCAAAGAAAGGTGTACTCTAAATATAAAAACAAAAAAGCATTGTATCTAATTAATTTGTAAGAATAATTGAATGGAATTAGGGAAAACAAAAGTTTACAAGTTTAACTTTACAAAGCCTTGGCATAATGAGTGGACTGATTTGGAATGTGATCATCATAATTCAGGAAGAACAGCTAATCATGTCTTCCATTTACATATATTTATCTTTGAAATATGTTTTCTAAGTAGGATAGTCATCAAATAGAATTATCCAAACAAACCTCTGAAGTATAAAATTTTATACCCAAACTTTAAAATATAGTGAAGTATATTTAATCATATTTTCATTATTTATTAATACAATTCACATAGGTTTGAAGATAAATTGGAATATACATACAGAATGGTATGTGGAGTATAATAAATTACATCTTAAACCAAAGCTTTAAAATTCAATAACATTTTTATAATTGGAAAACAAGTATCTTATATAGTAGGAAATACTTAAAAGTTCTGTTACTTTTATCTCATCCATCTTAATTTATATTGTTGATTATCTTTAATAATGTAAAAATACTTTAGCACAGCATTACAAAGTATAGAGTAAAATTTTTGAAAAATAGGCACATAAATAGACATATTTTGCAATTGTAGCTTAAAATATTTGTGAATTCAAGATAAAAAAAGTTTAAAGTCTATTGATTTTTGGTATGAACTTTTTCAGTTTGTGACAATGATTCAATAATCGAAAGTTATTTTCTAGGTTTTCAACTAACAGACATGACCACAATAAAAAACAAATTATCAGTATACAGGATTTGGTTTACTTTTGCAATCATAAACCCTAAAGGCACTCATAATATAAAAGAAATGTGAAATAGACATGCTTCTCAACTAAATTAGCATGTTTAAGTATAAGCATTAAGAAAATAATTGAGAAACTATTTTCATGCACTGGTACCTATTTTGAATATTGGTAGACACTGATTAAAAGGCATTGCAGCATTCAGTGTGAAATATCACTGTTAAAACAAAGTGATTCTAATACGTGGCGATTTCCTACAGCATAATGAAACACAGAGATTTTGGCTGAACTTTATCTTAATGCTACCATAAACTAATTAATATAAATACAGATAGTCACAGCAATATGCAGAGTATCTGTGAAGGTGCAATCTGTGTTTTACATGTAAAATATTTTGGCAGATTTTCTCTTCTACATATCTGTATTCCTATATAAAATCTACAGACTTCTTTATGTCGGCTCAAACTTTTACTATAAGCTGAAGGACAAACAATATATTCTGTTGACTGCACTTAATTCACAAACATTAGTTTGTGTTTTCATTTAAATCTTCTTAAATTACTAATTGATGATGTTTTTCTTTTCGTGAAAAAGTATCAGAAGTTTTTACATCATTTGCAACAAACATTTTTCTCCAAAGTAAAGGATGAATAGCTGCCTATGCAATATGGACATGCCATTGGTCAACTGGGATGGAATAAAGAGTGAAGGAGGGAGGGAGAGTTTCCCCAGGATAGCTTAGAGAAATACTTAGAAGAGAAATTTGCTGGTTGTAAAGTTACAAATACGGTAGAGACCTACTCCAATTCTATGTAGGTGCATAGTTATAATACCAGTTTACTGGTATTATAAAAAAAGAGAAGTTTACTTCTCTTTCGCTTTAACACTTTTCCAAATCCATGAGAAAGTGACGCTTAATTAGTACAGAAAGGCTATAGGATGAGGCAAAAGAGTATCAACCCTGAAGATATATATCCTTGAGTTTGAATGTAATTTATTAGTTATAGAGCCTTAAATAATACATTAATCCTGAATAAACTCCTATTTTATTATCATACCTACTTCTTAGGTTTGATTGTTATGGTAAGTATAAGAAGGCTCTGCACCATTGATTGTTATGGTAAGTATACGAAGTCTCTGCACCACTCAATGTTGATAAGGGTCTTTGATGAATACCTGCCTTCTCCCAAAGAGGAAGGCTTATTTAGATACCTATAGAAACTCAGATTTTAAAAGAATGCACATTTAAATACTATTAGGACATATATTCATATATAGATATTGGAAACAAATATTCAAATTTTCTATGTGACCAAGATAGAAGTGTAAATGATGAGAAAGTAATCTGTTTACTTACTTTCATTCATTGTTCCTGTTAATGTAAAATCATACAGTCACTGTTGAAGTTGGTTTGTCAGTTTCTTAAAAAAGTAGACATAATCTTACCATAATGATCCAGTATTTATGCTCTTAGTTTTTACCCAACTGAATTGCAAGTGTATGTCCACAGGAAAAAATCTTACAAACACATGTTTATAGTCATTTTATTTATAATATCCCCAAATTGGAAGCAACCAAGATATTCTTCAATAGGTGAATGAATAAAGTGCAGTACATTCATACAAGTGTACTATTCAGCAATAAAATTTAAAAGAGCATTATCAGCCCATGAAAAGACATGGAGAAAACTTAACTGTATTTTACTAAGGCTAAGAAGTCCATCTGAAAAGTCTACATACTGTAATGTTTAACAATATGGCATTTTGGAAGAGGCAAAACTCTACAGTCAGTAAAATTTTCAGTGATTGCCAGGTAGGAGGGACTGAGAAAGAGAATTGAATAGATGAATTAATAAAATATAAAATGCCATTTTTTGATATTTTACTGCTGACAGCATTTAGACTTCACCCCTCCTTCTCCCCCTTCTGCCCCACATCTGGGTACACTGACAAGAAAATGCAGTTGCTTTCTCTTTGACATTCATGAGAATTTCAAACAATGAAAGTCCTTGCTTTTGGGATATACTCATTCCTGCCCCATCTTCTAACCACCATAAAAACCTCAGTGCAATTTCCTTACCCTTCTTGAGGGAATCTATTCTCTTTCTGGGTCCACAAGGGGCCCTAGTTTCAAGGGCAAGAATTTACCAATGCCCCCCTCCCCTCTCTCCATCCACAAGACTTAATGGTCTTTGTTTAAATTTTCATGGGCACAAGAAAGGACCAAAGTGCAATCACTCCAGCAGAAGTTTAAAGAAACTCTTTTCATTCGCCAGGGGCCTCGGAGAAGGTGGGAATTCCTCCCAGGTTAAAAGTCTTCTTCCACACCCCTTCAGATTCCATACTTGGGTCCCCTTGTACACTCTTCGTAGAAGTTTTCTCTCTCATTTTTTTCTCTCTACTTTTTCTCTTTCTCTGCCTAAATAAATTACTTTTCTGCAAAACATCTTTGGAGTCCAATATTTTCTTACGAGCACACCCGACGTGGTCTCCTCTCCCATTCTTGGGTGAGTGAGAGACCAAGAGCCTGGAAAAACATCCTCTCAGAAGAGCTGAGGGCTTCCCTGCACCCCAAAACCCAGCAACATTCTCTCTCAAGCCATTTTTTGACCTGCTTGGGAGCTGACCCTCTCTCCCTAGAAAGCCTCATTTTGTGAGTAAAGAACCTTTTTATAATCTATTGTTATGTGTATGGCATCATCGGTCGTAACATCCAAACCAAATTTTGGTTAGCAGTGCATTCCGTATTTGAGAGATGTTCACAATAATTTTTCTACAAGCAAGATGTATAGACAATGACCACCACTACTTACAAAAGGTCTTTCTTGTTTGTCTTGTTAAATGGTCTGCTGCCTGATGGCAAACATGCTTTCTGAGTTACCACTTGATAGCTATCTTGTCTTTTGGGCTGTGCTGCTTTACACTGCATTTTCTAAGTTTTGTCTAGATTCTGTTTTAACTGAAATAAGCTGAAAGTTCAAAAATTGACATTTAGCAACAGTGGTGTAGTTTTGTTCCTCCTTAAAGTGTCCTAGCATTGTGTGTCTTGCCTAAGACCTATCTGTGTGTCTTAGATTGAACCAGGTATTCTGGTTTCAGGATAAACCATGACTGAGTCTAGGTTCAAGGAAATAACTGTTGGCTTGTGACTGCTGGTGAGTAAGTCGACCATTGCCATTGGGTGGTCCTAAACCCCGATAATACTTAGTTGAGGTTCTCTGGAAGAAAAAAAAAAACACCTGTAAATATGAGGAAGGTAGACAAGAATCCCCAAAGTCTATTTAGTAAATGCCAAAAAGAAAAAGAAAAAAGTAAAGAAAACTGAATATGAAAATTATGAAAAAATACCTCAGCAGAAATTCATAATTTTACCCAATAGATTATCCAAAATTTGCTAAAGTGATAATCTCTACTGCTTTAGCCTGTTCTTAAACTGGTAAAGAATGAAGGGTGCCTTACTGTGGCTCACCACTCCTTAATGCTGTGATTTCAACCATTCAGTCCTATGTAGCAAAAAGAAAATGGGGCACAACAGAGTATTGGTAACCATCGGCACTGTGTTGTACAGCAGACCTCTACAGCTTACCACTTTATTTGACTAAAACTTTGCACTGTACTCACTGAACAACTCCTCATTTTCCTCTCCCTCACACCCCTACTCCATGTGTCTGCATGTTTGACTATTTTAGACACTTCAAATAAGTGGAGTTACGCAGTATTTGTTCTACTGTGACTGGCTTATTTCACTTTTATAATGTCTCCTAGGTTGCAGATAACTCTTATGTTGTGTTCTTATAAAAAAAAAAAGTGTGGCACAAGGAAACTTTTGGAGGCTATTTTTATTACCTTGATTGTGGTTATGATTTCATGGGTATGTTTATATGTCCAAATTCATCAAACTGTATACATTAAATATGTACAGGTCTTTATCTATCAATATCTCAATAAAACTTTGAAAAAGATAAAAGAATGCTAATTGGCTTTTGCTCTTCTACAACACTGGTCCTGAATTAATTTTAAATCTGTTAACATTTACCAAATCGCAAACTTTCATGGCCATACTCAATACTGAAGCTCCAATCACTGTTATATCTGCGGACCTCACAAAATGTAAGTAAGGTAACTTCCATAGTATTAGAAGATTTAGTGAACAAATATAGAGGATAAAATGGACTGCCCCAATTTAACCATTGAAACAATTCCCTTGTTTAAATGTTCCCATGGTCATAGCATCCATTGCCTTAAAAAAAAAAATGGGCATGAATCCTTCGACCCAATGAATAATATGTTAAAACAAAATTAAATCTTTGGTTTTTGAAAATTGGATTTTTTAAAAAAAGGAACCAATAGACTTTTTTTCTTCCTCCTCCAGAGTTAAAATAGGAGTTTTATGAGTTAATGCAGTCGTATATAACTTAAAAGAGAGTCTTCAAAGACTGAAATCCATACACAAGACCTATTTAAGAGAAGCAGTGATAATCTCCACTGCTTTAGCCTGTTCTTAAGTGGGGAAATAATGAAGGGTGCCTTACTGTGGCTCACCACTCCTTAATGTTGTGATTTCGAACATTCAGTCCTATACACACAGGTTTTTAAAATGAATATCTTCATGCAATCATCCTCTGGTTAATATTTTGAGATTATACAGTTGGCTTATATGCCATGAGCAGTGCCTGTTTTAACAACCTATTAGCTGCAGTTTTTCTTTACCTTCAAAGTGCACAATATACCTTTGCCCAGCAACCCTTGGGGCACCCTAACTGCCATACCATCACACACAAACTTTTCAGGCAAAATCTTATTCTGACTCAACTTTTTACAGAAGCATAGATGCCTTTTTACAGAAGACATCACACTGGCCGTATTCTCTTCAGAAGAGATATTTTTGACACTTATTCAAGACATACAAATACTTACAAAGGACCTTACTAAAAGTGGGTTTTCCATTGCTTCACACCTATCACAAGGCCTAACCACCTTGGTTAAATTCCTGAAAAACTCTTTGGTAAAATGAGGTCTGTTGCGTCCATGACACTGTTAAGAAACAGCTATTGACCCTCTGAGAACCTACAACATTAGCAACAAGCCCTTTTAAAAAACCTTTTAGAATTTTTTGCATTCTGTAAGAAAGGCATTTTTTACTTAAAAAATTAAATCAATTTCATTTCCACTATTACTTTGCAAATTGACCCCTAGAATGGGGCATCATATAACAAAAGATATTGACTGTCCAAATTGCACTTCAACAAATATTACTATTAGTATCCCTCACTGATTACTTCAACATGGAGTGTTTAGTAACCTCATCTCATGCCTCCTGAAGCTTCTGGATCAATCATTCATCTTGCCGTAGTCTCTGGTATTGTGATGCAAGAAACTGTTCTTGGCACCATGCTTTATGCCATTACAGGAAAAACGGCTGGCCTCTTTGCAAGCTGTCTTGGAAATTGAGGCTCTCCAAGGCCCTGAGACCTTGATCTTTTATACAAGTTGTTGACTATGCCTTTGGTTATGGAGAAAGTATCCTGCAAGTTTGGCCTGGGTACCAAGGCCTCCTTGTACAGGGTGTAGCCAAACTCGGGCCCTCTGACATATTTGCTCTGCAGGAAGAGATGGTCTCTCCTGTTCTTCGTTCCTTGCCAGATGTCACATGGATGGAGGAGGGTATCCCTCTCAGAATCCTTGGCTACCTGGGGAGCCCTTGGGATCAACTGAATGAACAGTCCAGGTGCTCATACTCAGCATAGTCCCACATGATAGAGCTTGCTGGGGAGCTGCTATTTTAAACCCTTTAACTAGGAGGAATATAAACATACTTGATAAATCTAACTTGGCCATTGATCATTACTTAACCATGTATCTTACTTCATGCTTCTCTGCTGACCACTTCTTGGGATTTTATCTGTTGATGACCCCACTATATCTCTGTTCTGTTGGGATCAACTCTCTTGGCTGGTGACAAATGGTGAAGCCTCGCACCAAAACCATGGATTGACATTGCTCTTTAAAGAACGGTCTCAACAGTTCTATTACATATATTGAAAGGTTTTGGAAACTGCTTTTCAAAGTTTATGCACCTAATTCTGATGATGTTACCAAATTGCCTACCAGTGGGCAAAAAAATTCACACTATTGTCTCTTATTCTGGAATTAACGTCAGCCTAGCTGGGGGATAGTTTTACTTTCTACCCATAAGAATACTGCAGCAATCTTTGGGCATGAAAGCAGAAAGTCTTCATTCCTCAGAGAAAATTCATGTTGCCCTCACCCTAAGCACAAAAAGCTTTTCATCATTTTTCATTCAGGGTAATTGGCAGTGGAAAAATCTATTTCATATAAGAAACTTTCACCCCAACATCTCATATTAGCCTATATGTCCCCCCATTCCAAAAAATCCTCAGTATTGATTTATTCATTCACAATAACTTTATATTTTCTTCACTAATAAAATATGGCCATTCTATGCAAGTTAAGTCAATAATTTCCAAAAACAACTCTGATAAGTAAAATAGAAATATTTGGATGTTTGGGGGCCCAAATATACTGTATTTCAGGCACTTCTAGAACTCTAAGTGAGGGAATGCCAGCTGAGTGCATGCGTCACGCAAGGGTTCTATACCACCAGAACTATGAAGAGAAGCTCTAGAACAGAATTTATTGGAGAAAATTTGAAAACTCAAAAGTGGTAGAGCATATAATATTCCTCCAACTCTTTATATCTAAAATTTAGGGAGAGCACTGATGATTTGTATATAGCATGACCTATTTTGCAATAAAGAGTTCCAGTCAAAGTATATTTAATGAACAGAAGGCAGGATATATTTTCAGAATATGTAGCCATGGAAGCACCTTGGTTAGTGATGCAACTTTCTTAAAAAGGGGAGTGTCTTGGCAACATAGTGACTGGCACTAACTTCTTTTTCTGTTGAACAAATTCAGATCTGCTCAGCTACTAAAAGGAAAAGCATATGGATCTCCAACTATAGCATTAATCAGTTCACCCTATAGCTTTTGAGAACTCTGAATATATAAACATCTGATTTAATTGATCACCAGTTTGTATAATGGTTTTTGTCTCCTAATAAAGAAGGCTATGCAGATTTTCTGAGTTAAACATCAATAAGATCCTCAAAATGCTAGGCCAGAGAAGTGATATATCCATCAGATGTCAGAGTTAACATTATGAATCAATGTTGAAACAGCTGTGGGAGGCTATTTGTGGTAGCTCATCCACACCCGTGAAATAGGGAAAGAGTTATTGGCTCCATCACTCTCTAGCCTCCCTCAATGGTTGGTCATGTTTATGTTCAACCTGTTGAAGTCTGTTATCCTCCCTAGTGGAGGATATCCCTCTCAAGGATAAACCAAGCCATTTTTCTTCCATTTTTTTCTTAGAATATAGAGTTTCCCAGGAATCTGGGAGTCTCAAATTCATCATCATAAACAACTTTTGGGTACAGAAGAAGGGCGTATATCACCAACAGAAGAAAAGTCAGTGTCCAAACTCATATTTATCCAGGCCTTCCTGATCTGAGCAATGTGAGCTCCCCAATATTCCATAAGATTATATGAATGACCATTCCTCTGCTCAGTTCAATGCAATGAAGGTGAGGTGGGGGTGGTGGGAAGAAGGAGAAAAAAAGACAGAGACTTTCAGTTACCTGAAAGCTCATCCAAGGCAAGAACATAGGTTCATATCAAGTACAAAAATAAATACTGTTAGAATTGGGGTTCTGATGAAGGTCATTGCTAGAGAAGTTTGTATGGTTTTCAAATGGTGTAGCCTGTGGGATAGCATGGCTCCCATGCATGTAAAAATAATTTTCCATTGGGTATTCTAGTCCCTTATAGTTGGTTTTATTTTAATCCAATGGGCTATAGAGATAATGGTCACAAATATTTTATTTGGCTTTTTCAATCCAAATGTTTTTATTTAAGTGTGCTCAAGTTATAAGAGAATGTACAGCCTGGTGTGGTGTCTCAGTCCTGTAATTCCAGCATTTTGGCAGGCTGAGGCAGGTGGATCACTTGAGGTCAGGAGTTCAAAACCAGCCTGGCCAACATAGTGAAACCCCAACTCTACTAAAAATAGAACAAATAAAATCAGCTGGACGTGGTGGTGGGTACCTGTAATCCCAGCTACTCGAGGGGCTAAGGCAGGAGAATCATTTGAACCCAGGAGGCAGAGGTTGCAGTGAGCAGAGGTCATGCCTCTGCACTCCTGCCTTGGTGACAGAGTGAGACTCCATCTCAAACAAAAAAAAAAGAAAAAGAGAGAGAGAGAGAATGTACATGTACAACATAAAGATTCAGCATATGAATAGGCAGTTTATCTGTTTTCATAGGGAGAAACCTCATGTAGGTGTGTCTTGGTGATTCAACACCTGTTGATCCATCGGCCTTTGTATGCAGTTAGGCTTCTTGCGTCTCCCTACAGGTCTGCATAAAGGGTCCTTATAAGATATAGGTCCATCTGTCTTGGGTCATGTGCTCCAAAGATAAGAATAACAGGTGATATTCAGCTGACCAAAGAATTCAATGTTTGCTCTCAGCAATTGTTATGATGGATGGCTGCAGCATGCCATTGATGTGTCCACCTCAGATTTGGTCATTGCAAGACTGTCTCTGCTTCTGAGAGGTGTTTAGCTACATGTTTACAAAAGTGGCTAAGGCCTTAGAGGTTAGATTTATCTCATAATTAAAGGCAGCATTTTCTTAACAAAGTAGAACTTTTAGGGATTTTTTCCAGACTATGTGATCTTAAACAAGAGAAGACTAATTTCAGGATAAGACAGTTAGGTTAAAAAAATTATGATTTTTTAAAAGGAGGCTCTAAGTCTTCATTAAAGTCATGTAATATCCCAGTTAGTGACTACTTAGCAAAGTTAGGAAGCCCTGGATTCCACAGACCCAAAGCCTGGGCAAATACCTGTTGGATCTTGTTGGCAAAAGTTCTAGTCAACTCTGAGGTTGGCAACTAATAGCTGCAATTCCACAGAGACTAAAAATGTTAGTATACTGCAAAAAAAGAGCTTAATTTGCTGTTGTCTGAACTATATTTAAAGGTTATTCGTCTCAAGATTTCATTCAATTTGGACATGTATGTTTATTTGGTATAAAGTTTGCAGTACATTCCCAGATGTACAATATGCTATCTTCAGTTTTCGAAGAGGCCAGTTGGTCTTGGGCCAGTTTATCTGTAGTTGGTTCTGATGGCTCAGCAGTTTATCTTCAATAGACTATCCCTACTTCTACCAATAGTTGATGTAGTACTTGGGTTTGCACAACCCACTGATAACAGTTGTTGGCATGCCAAACCAAATACAGGGAATCTTCTTTTTGCTTCTTTTGTTCAGGAAGATTATAAAAAATAAAGCATTGGAAATACTACTCCCCAAAACTAATTGCAGCAGTAATAGCATACTCACAAGTCACAATGGTCAGTACTGTCTAATCCTCTACAGTCTACAGAATGTGCCAAGAACCACTGGCCTTCAAGGGCCAGGCAGCTATTACACTTGGATAACAGATTGAAATGCATCATCACTTCAATAAATATTTTGTGTGAAGATCAAGGTCTTTATCTTCTTCTGTCTGTGGTATTGTTTCCATTGTTCAGTTTGGCAGGTTTTATGGATACCGAACATTCTTGGCTGAGGATAAGATTGACTTGTGGAAGCTACAGATACGGATAACAATGCATGTATTCAATCAGCATGTCCAGATGGATGGCCTGGAAAGCTCTCTCCTTTTTTCATGGCTTACCAGAGAGCTGGCTCAGCAGGTCTAAGTTAGTTCAACTTAAATAGGTTAGTTGACTGGGATCCTGAGTCTTCCCAGTGTTAGCAAGGCCAATTCTGTGACTAGGCAATTTCCATTCTTACATGGTTACATGGATAGTCTCTGCTCCCAACATTAAAATATATACTGCATTATATGGATGGAACGCCTATCTACTGAAACTTGGCCATGACTTTTTATAGACCATCTGTGCTGAGCCTAAATGTAGGATAATGAGAATTTGGAAGATTAGGTGTGTTTTCCTTGGACTTTTTTCCAGTAAAGCCCTATATTTTTATATCTGCAACAACCGGTACTAGAGGAATGTGAAGCCCACGAACGTTTTATATGAAAGTGTGGAAAGGTCTAATAACCTGAGGCAACATTTAAGTCAGGTATACAACGGAAAATTTTTCTCAGTATGGGAGTAACTGCTTGCCACTGTTATTTATTTATTTTTCCAGAAGTAAACCCCACGGTTCTCTTATTTAGTCTTTTTCTCTAGTATTTCACACATGAATTGGCTGTTTTAAAAGATGAGTCCATATGTTAAGGCCTTTCAGTAGCCCAGATTTCTAAGTTAGTTTCATAAACTTTATCTTCTTATTCACTGCCAATCCCCCTATTTGTTTTCTGTATGGTCTAGAGTAGCACTTCTCTAAAATCTTGGTGGGAACTAATTTTGCATGTTATAAAAGGAACATTTGCAACTGAGGGAATGTGTACCCTTTCTGGGTCCACAAGGAGGCGTAGTTTTAAGGGCAAGAACTTCCTAGCGCCATGCCCCCCTCCCATCTCTCTCCATCCGGGAGATTTAACGGTTTATGTTTGAATTTTGCCGGCACCGGAAGAAACTAAGAGTGAATCACTCCAGTGGAAGTTCTAAGGAACTCCTTTCATTGTGCCAGAGTCTTAGAGAAGGTGGGGGTTAAAAGTCCCCTTCTTCCTCACCCCTTCAGACTCCATGTTTGGATCTCCTTCCGCGAACACTCCCTTCGTGGAAGCCAGGAGAGGGGTACAGCAGAAAGAGAGATACAGCCAGGAAAGGGGTACAGCCGGAGAAGAAAACTTCAAAATCGTGAGTAAAACTAGCCCCATTCTGTCCCGTCTCTTTAAGAACACCTGAAACGGAGCAGCAACGCCAAGCCCCGAGGGTGAGGCCCCGCCGGAATTAAAAGTGCAATTTTTTTTACCTCCAAGCTCTCTCTCTGCTTTCCCTCTCCTTCTCTTTCCTTTGGATATTATCTCTGGGTCCAAAACCTGCGGGAGCCTGTGAGGTGGAAAGGGTGAGCACCACCCCCCCTTTTCACTCCTTGCCGCCCAGGAAGCTAGCCAGAGCCCGGAGAAAAGCTACAGGGCGGGGCGAGGTGTGTCCTGGCCAGGCGCAGAGGCTCTGAGCAGAGCGGCAGAGCTTAAGAAAGCCAGGCATGGTGGCGTGTGCCTGTA
>NW_016107344.1:3281597-3374274 GCF_001604975.1 Cebus imitator
CGAAACTCCGTCTCAAAAAAAAAAAAAAAAAAAAAAGAAAGCCAAGCCGAAGGGGGTCGCAGCATGAAACCACGGAACCTGGCTGTCAAAAACTGCTGTCAGGGATGGCACATATACAAATATATGCATATAAATATAATACATGTAATACATATAAATGCAGCATAAATATGATCGATTTTTATATAAAATTTGTTCCCAATTTTATTTTTAAAATGTAATCACACACACACATAAAGAAACATTTCTAAAATATTTTAAGGTTTTCAACATTGTGAATGTGAATTTATTTTAAAAATTTGCATTCTTAATTTTTTATAATTAATATTAGGAAATATAAAATGACTGTAATGGCTTTATCTTCTTGCATTGGATACTAATTTAAAGTAGTGAAGTTTGCCAAAGCACATGTTATCTCTGAAAATTTATATAATTCGCAATAAACTTTCAGGATTTTTGTTACTGTTTGGCATTGGTGATGCCAATTAATTGCCTTTCTGTATCCTAAGACTGTAACTCTGTAGGGCCTTTTCATTCTATGGGCTCATGAACATATTTGTTTTGGCCAACCACATGTTATCAGCAAGCATGACACAGCAGAGGCTTAAGAGGTATGTGCATGTGTTCTCTTGATCCCAACTGCATGACTGGGCTTGCTTCTTCTTGAATCCCTGCCACAAGCATAAGAATATGGCAAGACTGCTGTAGCAATATAAGGGATACATGGGAGAGAGCCCAGTTGTCCCAGCTGAGACCATTCTAGAGCAGCCAGCCATAACCAAGTACCAACCAACCTAAAGTGCATGAACAAGCCCAGCTGAGTTCTATCAAAAATAGCCCAAATCATCACAGCTACTCTTCTCACCTACAGTCTCAAAAAATATGTTACTTTTTGAAAGCCACTACATTTGGGTGGTTTTCTATGCAGCATTATTTTAGTAATAGATAACTGATCTTCCTTGTATGAGACGTTTATATTGGTCAATACAGCTGGTATGTTGGATTTTTCTGTCTACAGTGACAGGCAGAGAAACTAAAAATCTGGAATACTGAAGTTAAATAAATGGGAATATTCACATCTAGAATAGACTCTTTATCTCCTTTTCAAATAGCTAATGTTCATGTTTTTAATTGCCAACACAGTTTTCCATAGCTTATTATATGTGTGTGTATATATATATATATATATATGTATCCCTTTCATGAGTAATGTATTATGTATATCATTTGAATTTTTTGATATGTTGCAGTTATTTTAGATTTTGATGTACTTTATAAAAGCAAACTTTTTAGTCTTTAAGGTAGATAATTGGCTCAAAAACTATACATATTTTTCACAAACTTATGTTGACAAAAGATTGTTATGTAATCTCAAAAGACAAAAACCTGTGAAATCATTTTAAGTCATTATTAAAACACAATACTGTGGTGAAAAGTCAAGATAATGTTTAACATAAGATGCAGTTAAAAAAAAAAAACTTTAAAAACAACACATGACTGAACGTAATGCTTTTAACTTACGTCTGTTCGTTTTAGGTCTTGTATTATTTGTCTGATAAATGCACACAGTCTTGGTTTAATAATGTGCCATGTACTTTTTGAAGCAGCATTAAAAACTATATTTTAAGTCACTGACAAGAATCCATAGGCAATAGGAATAGCATTGCTAATTCATCAAAAATATTGAATCCTACAACACTAAGAGATATTTAATTCAACTTGACTCTTCTACATTTGATTTAATATGCCTGAAGTCATGCGGCTGGTTTTGGCAGAGCTTGGATAACTACTTGGGTCTCTTGGTGACTTATTTAGTGATCCTTGTGCTAATTTCTGTTTAGTGATATATATTTATATAAAAGAGCTAAACCTAAGGCAATGAAGTAAATTATAAATATCCCCTTAACAGCAGGCTATGGTCACATATATATGTTAATGTACCACAAATCAAACAAAATAAATTCTATATGCAGACAGGTATAGTTGGTATGTATAGCTATGCTCATTTTACTATAATTTGGCTAAAAATTACTTTTTTTTTCCCAAATGAGGGTGCTATCCCTTCATATTATTTAACTGCTGAAGAGGGTGTTCCTCTAATATTACTTCCCTACTCCTCCCTTAGTTGTCTGCTTATGATAAATGCCAAACATCATTTCCTATAAGGGATAGAATGTTCAGTTCATTGAAATATTTGGATTCCAGATGGTAATTCATGAACCATGTGTTTTCAAGGCAAGTGTTTCCAGGTGATAGTGAAATGAATGTTTGAATCAATGGCTGAATAAGTGATTGCAACAGTAAGCAGCTAGTGGGCGCCCTAGTGGTGTAAAATTCATCGAGAAGACTGTGTGTTATGAATTCTCAATGGCAGCTGTTTTCAATGGTATAATTATGACATTAAATTTACTTTTAATAGGACTTGTAGAGTTGACAAATTCCTGGTCTGTTTCTTTTGAGAAGACATTGCTGTTTTACCTTTTATTATTGCCTGGGAGAACACTGAATTCTGCCTCTACCAATTCCCTACTATTGATCTCTCCTCCCTACTTTTCCTCAGAGCTTAAAGAGTATCTTAATTACTCACAGCTGCTAATTAAATTTCTAGTTTAGTTCTGGATTCAATCTTCTAAGAATATAAAAGGCAAATGGAATTATTTATAGAATTGTGCATTTGATTAAATGTTGCATTTAATTTTTTTTTAATTATGTAACACTTATACAGTACTCGGTACTTACTATGTGCCAGCCCAGTTCATGTGCTTAAAAACTGTTAATTGATTTAATCCTTATGACAATCATATGAAGGAGGAACTGCTTTTATCCTGATTTTACTGATGTGAAAATTGAGGCATAGAGATTAAATAATTTGCCCAAGATTATGCAACTAATAAATAGCAGAGCTTGGAGAAATCCAGACTGTCTATCTCTAGAGACTGAGCTTTTATGCTTCTTGGTGACCTCTGAAATCTTACTCGTCTTACTCAACTTTTGGCCTGTTCATATTTCTCTAGAGCATCACTTTGCATTGCACTTCATGGGCCTCAGAATTTAAGATTGTTTTTCAAAATTGTTTGGCCAGGTAAATATTTTCATTCGATGCCAAGTTTGAAATGGTTGTATAATGCATGTTCTTAGTTTTCTGTTATTGTTCTTTTTCATGAATAAGCATTTTAATAATTTACTTCAGATTTTAGTTCTGTCTCTGCTTACCATTAAATTGCAATTTATTAATTAGTTACATTAGAACATTTGTAGAAGCTCAAATATTAATAAAGTATACCAGCTGTGTAGAATATTAGAATAATACACTGGTATCGCTGTGCAGATTATTGGTTGCATTGGTTGTAATTTAACAGACAAAAAAAAAAGCCTTTCTGAAACTTTGACCATGATGGTAAACACTAAAATTGTCATTGTTACCACCTTAGAACAAGCGCATTCTGAAGATGACGCTGCCTTTGATATCCATTAATGTTTCTGTATGATAAAAGGTGAAGAGAAACTTTCTCATTACTGTTGGAAAGTTATGTGTTTTTCAAATAATCTTACATATATAGGAAGAGAGAAGGAGCAAGAGTAAGACAGAGAAAGGAGAGAAATAAAGCAGATATACTCTTTCTCATTTATAAAGCTACTATAGTAAGATGAAAACTGTGAATTGATAAAACATCACACTTCGGTTTTATAGAGATCTGTCTTAGGACTAGGACTAAGGTTATTTAGAAAAGAAGCTTTCCATTTCTTAGATAAAATAACCTGTATTTTTTTGCGGATACTCCTTTAGGGATTATGGTAATAGAGACTATAAGTGCTATCATAGGTTACTAGAAGTTACAGCTGTAATTGATTTATGTTATGGCAAGAATATCATAAATATGATAAGAACAATGCAATGTTCTTGATTTACATTTACATAGTATATTGCAAATACATTCAAATGCATTTCACTGAATTTAATGTTGATTGGGGAAAGACTGGAAAAATGTAGAAGTCATTTGGAAATTTAAATGACTAGAAACTCTTACTGATGGGAAGTTGGCCTTCTGTTTAGGTTTATCTAGTGAAAAATTTCTGTTAGAGTAGAAGGGATGCAATGAAAAGAAATAGAATTAAATGAAATAATCATTGAGACAACAGACTTTACCCTGTCTGGAAAGATAATGCATTATTTTTCAATAAAATAAACATAATATCTGTCAAATTTATAAAACTATAGCTCTTGAGCATATACATACAATTTGCATTAGTCGTTTTTATTTAAAAAACATTTTCCCCTACTTTTTATGCTAAAAAGTTGCGTTAGTACTCTAGTACTAAATCTTGATACTTTATTGTTAGGTGAGGAAAGAGTACATTTACATTACTGAGTTGGTACTCAGAGCTATATTAAAAATAACTTATCAGACTTAATTTGAAGTCAATTGCAGTTATATATAACATATTGTTACATTGTGTTCCAATAATTATGAATCTTTGTATTGACAACTTTGGCATAACGTATCTACAGAGCTCCAACTCTTGTAAGACAATGTTAATTTATAATTAACAACATCTTAAAAAAAAACAAAAAAAAAAACTTTATAGTCCTTAAGACTTTCTTAATGAACTAAGCAATATGATATTAAATATAGAAAGAGAAATCAATGTAATAAAATAAGCTGTCTAGGAGGATGTATTAGTCAGTGACTCTAATGTTGACCGACCTGAAGTCAGGCCCTTTTTATTAAGAAGACTCAGCAATGAATAGTCGTAAGTGAACCTCCATAGACAAGGTTGAAGGTTAATATGAAGTATATTTACCTTATCACAATTTACACTTTCAAATTCTATCAAATTTTATGTCAATGTATTTTTTGAAACATGACAGAAATTTCTAAACTGTCAAATTCTTTTTCCACCAAATTCCAGAAATCCCAGATGTTCTCGCTGAAAGCAACCCCAGTCCTTTCAGATGAATATTTCCTTGAAGTATATCCTTGAAGTAGCTTAAAAGAACAATACGTTTAGAAAAGAAGTTGAAAATAGCCGCATTCGAATTTTATATTCGTTTCCTTTTGCTGCTGTAACAAATTAAGAGAAATTTGTGGCTTAAAACAAGACAAGTTTATTATTTCACAGCTCTGGAAGTCAGAACTGTAAAATCAGGGTTGCTGGGCTAAAGGCACAGTATAATAGGGTTAATTCCTTCTGGAGATTCTAAAGAGAGAATCCGTTTTCTTGCCCTTTTCTCCTCCTTGTTGCTGCCTAACAATATATTGTCTCTACCAGGTTCCTGACTTCATTCTACTGTCTTAACAACAGATTTTAAAGTTCATATTTCTGTATGAAACTTTAGTGGTGAATACATAAAATGATGCATTTGTCAAAACCAATAGATCTGTACAACTGAGTAAACCCTAATTAAGCTATGCACTTTAGTTAATAATCGTGTATCAATATTGGTTCATCAAGTTTAACAAATGTGCTACAATAACACAGGGTGTTAAGAAAAGCGGGAACATTGTAAAAGAGGTGAGGTGGTATGTGGGAAATCTCTGTATTATATTCTGAATTTTTCTATAAATGTAATACTTCTTTAAAAGATGAAGTCTATTACTGTGAGAAGATCACTTTTTTCTTATTTTAGTTTGCATTTTTCTGCAGAGATTCCAAATCTGTTTATTCAAATAAACATTTTTTCAAGTCCTTGAGCATATTATAATAGTTACTTTAAATTTATGCTAATCTCTGTATGTGAGTTATTATATGCCATATTTTTTAAACTCTTTTCCTTTGAAGAGGACACATCATAGAGACTCTGGATTTGTTATCTTTCTCTGAGGAGTGCTGATTTCTATTCTAGCTAGTAGTTTCCTTGACCTAAATTCGCCACCCCAAATTGTCTTGCTTAAGATGGGCAGCAGTTGAAACTATTCAATTCTTTTCATGTCTGGCTGTAGCTATTTTGCCTAGAAGGTTGGAGTCTTTCCCATGCTTGCACACTTCAATGTTAACAAAGGGCTAGAGAAATGTTTGATGGAAGAATATGGGGCTTTTCCCTTTGTTTCAATTCCTTCCTGAGTTTTTTTTCTCTTACCTTTTAGATTACCTGGTAATCTTAAATTTCATCCTTTGGATCTTCAAACAAGTAATAATGTTGCACATTCTTGGCCTATACAACTCGTATTGCTTGGTTTGGAGAGTGACTTCAGACAAAATGCTGTATAAAAATTTTACACTGCACAGTTTTCTGTCTGTCATGGTGGACTCCTTTCTGGTTTCTACTGCATTAATTTACTTTTAGTCACTTCAAATAGTTGTTTCTATCCAGAACTTGCTATTGTGTTTTGCAGAATACAATTGGTCTGATACAAAGAGTACCCTCATTATTGGGAATAGAAATTTTTCAATGGATTTACTAGAAGAGTTTATTATTTGATGACTTTTATTATTAGTATGTTATTATTACTTTATTATTACTAGTATTAATACAACTTTATTGGCTATACTTAAAATTTGGCATTCTGAGACCAGACAGAAAAATCAATCTATAAATAATTTGGGGGTTGAAAATCACAAGCAAGATAAAAATGTGATATGTCAAATCTGTCTTACAATTATACATTTTGAACATAATGTAATTAGGTCACAGTAACTTCCTTCTACCAATGATTTTTTTAATAAACTCCCAATTTCAACCCACAAGGTCATATCTGCACACAGGTTACAACATGAGAAATAATATTGATTGAGCCATTAGAAAAGACAGAAACTACCAGCATGTAATTGCAGCCACCAATTATTACTCTGAGAGTTTGCTTCATTTTTTATGTAAGATCCTGGCATTTGGTCCTTCCAACTCCACAATGAAAAGTTTGGAAAAAATATAACTGGGTTGAGTAATAATTATTATATTTATTAGCAATGTAAACTTTGAAATATTGATTCTTATTAGTCTCAATTTCTTCTGACCTGGGAGTTTTGTGAGAAGAAGATAATTTAAATAAAATTCTATAAAATAAGCACTCAATCAGTAAAACTTGAAAACGTTTTAACTATCAAGAGATCTTTCTAATACATAATAGAAAATATTTGTTTATTCTCTCCCTTCCCCAGAAATGATTGGCTACTACATGCTTTCCTATTATTTGGAGACTATGATGTGGATTTCTTCATATTAGCACTAAAGTAGAAAAAAAAATTCCCATAATAAGTTTCCCCTTGCCTTTCTTTTAGTAACCGCCATATTTCTAAAGAGCTGCTTTTTAGCTGACACTTGAGGACTAGAAAGTAATTAATTTTAGCTCATTTGCATTTCTCTCTTCTTTATCTCTTATATTTTGGATAATATCATGTCATTATGTCCCTTTTCCCCCATTTCATTTTCAGTTCATTTGCTACAAGCCATTCTGCACCTGTTCTTTGACAAATATTTTAAGACACTTCCTGTGTCTCTGAAACTAGTCTTTGAAGTATATTACAGACTGCAATATGGCAAGCTAGTTAAGGAAAACCAAGAAGATACTTGTTAGTCCTTATCTATTTCTAATTATTTATACGTAAATTTTGACTACAAATTTAGCCCTAGTTCGACATCATTAAATGTGATCATAAAAATGCCCATTTCACAGGATACATAAAGAATAATTATAAGCCAGTAAAATTATTAGACTCTTCTGCTGTAGATATAACAAATCATCAAGTATTTTGAGAAAAATATCTATTTCACTATTACTTTTCTACTTGTAACATTTTCTTTATATCAAAATAATAAATTCTGTATTAAGAACATCAAATGTTACAACTTAAAGTTCTTCATTTTGGGGTTGGGTTTAGTTCAATATTATGTTTTTATTTTTATTGTATGTTTTTTAATTTTATGTTTTTATTGATGTATAATTTACATATTTGTGGGGTACACATGCTGTTTTGGTATATGCATACAATGTGTAATCATCAAATCACCTCGAATATTCATCATTTCTTTTTGTTGGGAAGATTTCAAATCTTCTCTTTTAGCTATTTTGAAAAGAAATGATTGTTAACTATAGTCACCCTACTGTGCTGTCAAACACTAGAACATATGTGCCAAGAGAAAAGTAGCATCATATAATTGGAGTTAATTGAGTTTGGAATTTTTTATTTGCAGTTTAGATCATTTTTGCGAGGGCAGTTAATCAGATATTGTATCTGGCAGGAAGCAAATATTATAAAGGAAGGAAAAAACTATAAAAGGCAATTTTTTAAATTAAAAAAATCTGATCAAGATATTATTTTAAAATTAAAATGTGTGAAAACTACTTTTACTCCATATAAACCAAATAAATTATATAAATACAAAAATGACTGAATACTATTATCCACCAAACTTCTCTCTGTTCTTTATTGTAATTGCCATAAAAGTTTCATCTACATTATCTCCTTAAAAGTATACATATCAAATATGGGGGTTGCAACTTGATTAAACCCAATAATTTCCAAAGAAAATTATCACATTTAATTGATTTTATTGTAATGTACTTTGAGTTCAGTGTGATATTACGACCTTCAGCTATAGCATTATTGCTGTTCCCTAGGATCAGTTTGAGGTACTAGATTAAAATATGACCTTTAACAATTACCAAAAGTGATCATCTGTGTTTTCTCAATTTGAGAAGTTATGGGTTCTTTTAACCTTTTGAAGAAAACTTATTCATCTTGTGTTATTTAAAAACCCAAATGACTTTTTGAGACCCTTTAAATTCTGAAGGAGGGAGGCATTTAAAGAAGGATAAGATAAATATTAAAATTAAACATTTAGTAATCAGGGTACGGACTCTTGGCTGTGATGTATTCAAAAGCATGTGAATATTCAATATTATTACAAATTGATGTCAATCCTATTGAGACATCCAAAAACTCTGAAAATCTTTTGAGCTTCTGAATATGACTGAAGAAGCCTCTGATGATATTGCAGTTTCTCAGTGTATAAATTCAAAATTTTTAAAGTTTTACTTTCCACAGAGTTGTCAGAGATTTTTATTTAACATTTATTTATTTAACATTTTTCACAGATTAACAACATTAATTAGCAATTAGCTAATAAAATGTTAAAAATATTTTCATCAGGAATGCTTGGAATTTATCTCAAATTAACTGGTGAATTGAAAGAACTGTCATGACAATAAGCAGCTCGTCTATGTATTTGGGTAAATTTTATGTTAACTGCAATTTTAAAGCAGAGGAGAATTTATATTTGACAGAAAAGGGCAAGTTCCTAAAATAAGAGGAGGCATATAAAAATATCTTGTAGCTCTGGAAGACAAAACTATATAAGAAATTGTCCTCTACTTTTGCCTATGTATAACAGATGGAAATACAGTGTTAGCTATCCTAAATAATATAGCAAAATAAGGTAGTTAAGAGATACATCAAACATAATTGACAATGTTTTAAATATATAAATGAGGAAATCAAAAGATTTTATGAATATAAAAAAGAATGGTGAAATAATGAGTGAAATTAAAGTTAAAAATACCAAATAGTATAAATAATAATATTATGTTGTGATAAGAGATGTAGATTTTGAGGATATTAGAACATACATAATATATTATAGAGAGAACAAGATAGATGCTAAATACCTAAAATAAAAATTTTGGAAATGTAAGATTTTGATACATTTTTCTAAGAATTTAATAAATACAGCATGCAAAAAGAAAAGAAATGGAAGGATTTGACAATATAGTTAACTTATTGTTTACTTTGGTTACTTTCTTAAAGAGAAAGTAGCAGAATAATCAACTTGACCAGAATAATCAGCTTCATCAAATATCAATGGGAGATTTATGATAAGACAATCACATAGTTATAAAAAATGCAACAAAATTAAAAGAGAGAGAAATAGTAAGAGAGGCATCTAGTAGTCTAAGGTGTTTGACTATAATCCAACATAATTAAAAATAAACCAAGACGTAATAGATGTGTATCTAAAGGATGCCAATAGAGTTTAATGGAGATAGAAAAATCTTTATAAAAACATTTAAATGAAACAACTGGATCATATGGAAAATAAAATGCACCTGAACCCATACTTTACATCATACACAAAAATAAGTAATATTATACAAACCATAATTCCAAACATAAAAGAAAAATGCTAAAATTTCTAGAAGAAAATATAGGAAACAATCTTCACCACACAGGGCAGACAAAGATTATTTAGACAGAATACAACATTAACATTTTAAAATGATAAACTGAATCAACATAAACATTCAAACCACCTGCTCTTCAAAAGATACAATTTAAAAATAAATAAAAAGACAAGTCACAGCTAGTGATAAACCTTCTCAATACATACATCTGCCAAAGGATTTGTGTTGAGAGTACATAAAAGATTTTTATGACTAAATATCAATAAGGTAAAGAAAATCTAGGAATGAATGAAGGACTTGGACAGATACTATAAAAAATACATTAAAAATGAATGTCCAGTAACAAAATGAAGGAATGTCTAATATAAATTATATAAGGGAAATGCAAATTAAAAAGCAATAAGATATCATGTATTATTCATTAGATGGCAAAAATTAAAAATTGTGATGATGTCAATTGTTTGCTTGCATATGAAGCAAACAGAACTCTCACCAATGTCAAAGTAAGTAGACAATGACATAACTACTGTGGAAAACAATTTGGCTGGTTATGGCCCAGCAATTACATTCCTAGGATTAATTTTTAAAGTGAAAACATTTGGCCAAAATATACTTATGCATATTTATTTATAAGTTTTATAAGTAGCAGTTGAAACTGGAAACAATCTAAATAACAAGACAAAGGAATACATAAGCCATGGTATATTAATTCTGTGGGATGCTATTAAGCCATAAATTAAAAAGTATGAACTACTGATACATGAAACTATGTGTCTGAATTCCGAAAGGAATATGCTGTGCAAAATCTACCAAGATTTTTACTGTAGGATTTTCTTTTTTGAATTTCTATAAGTAAGTTTACTTAACTATGGTAGAAATCAGATCAGTGATATCTGAAGAAGAGATTGGGGATGACGATTTACTACCAAAAGGTAAATGAAAAATTAATGGGTTGATGGAAACATTTTATAACTTGATATGAAAGTTTAATAGTTTATAACCCTGGTAAATAAATTGTTTTCAAGCCCATTGAATTGTTACACACAATATGTGTGTGTTTTATTTTAGGTAAATTGTGCCCCAATAAAGTCAATAAAAATGAACCAAAATGAATACCACTTCTGATTATTAAGAACCCTGTACAGGTAGCACAAGATAGCATGCCATATACCAGTATCAAGCAGAATTTATTATCTGAGTATAATTTGGCTACCTATCAAAAATCCATTTATCTATCTATTTCTCTCCAACAATTACAAGTGAAAATTCAGATGATAATAACAATAAACTCTATAATGTTATTTGACAAAAACAAGCTTTCTCAATAAATGAACTATGAAAAATAGGAATAGAATATTATCTTCTATAAGAGTAAGATATATTTATTGTAAAAAGCAAAACAATAAAATGATCTCAGCTACAATCAGAAACTTTTGAAGGTTGCCTCTAGTCACACTAACAGCAAACAGGTTCTCCAGTATTATAACAACTTCAGAAAGACTAAAAAACAAACTATCTCATGCATATATTAGCAAAATTATCTTTTTATGCTAATATTAGAATCATATAACTACAAAATCCAGCAGTCAAAGGTTTTTCTTTAAAAAATAAAGATCAATAAAATATTTCATAATATGATTAGGTAATGATGAAATATATATTTAAAACAGGTAATACATTTCTATTGTAGGAATAATCATCTTAAAGACAAGGAGGGAATATTGATAAAGTATACTATCAATGGCAAAGCTAAATAATTTTAATTAGTAAACACAAACTCAAAGGAAAAATAGCTTAAACTGTAAAATTATATTTATGTATCTAATATGGCACTTAAAATTCTGTAATGTTTCTCCAAGGAGTATGTGTAAAAGAGAAAAAGACACACACACACACACACACACACACACACACACACACACACAGGCGTGCTGTTTGGAGGAATGTAACAGAATCTTATGTTGCTACAAAACATCATAAACAAAATACAGATACAATTGGCAGAACTCAAATTGCAAACTCTTGACCCTTATGAAGTGATTGGCAGCTGAAATCTGTGCTGTTAATTAGCTTTAGCTTTATCTGGGTTGCTTGAAACTGCCATAAATATGTGTGACTGATTCATAATCTCAGGGATGGACTGATTTTATGCTCAGCATTTGGAGTGCCCCTCTCTGTTTAACTCCTACCTGGGATTTCTTCCTTACTTTTCAGCGTCTACAATTGCCTCAACTTTGTTCTCTAGTACTCCAAAAGTAAGACCACTGATTTTAAATCCAAGTTTCAGCCACCCATGTGACATATTCTGGGTTGCAGTTTAAGACTAAAGACCATTAAAACAAATTTAAAAGCACACAAAAATATATCCAGTGAAATTTTCCTTCTTCCAGGTTTCAACGTCCTTCCAGTATCTGCCTCCACTTTGTTGCTGTCCAGTGCCCTTAGATAGCTATTTGTTTGTCTGGGGTTTAGATGTTATCTACAGGATGATTGGTTTGAAAGAAGATACTTGTTTAACACTAGGGACAGAAACTTCTTTTTTTATGTTTCCAGAAAAAAAACATTATTTGAGCAAAATAAAAAATAGTCCAAATTTATCGTTTCTTGATATGTTAATTTTAGACTTACATAATTCAATTATATGAATTGAATTCATGCTCATATAGAATTAGTGTAACTTTTATTTGTTGTAAAATTGAAAGAATGAGAATACAAAAAGATAAAAACAAGAGAAGACTTGATTTGTAAGTATACAAATGTTTGCAAATATAATCAAATAAATATGAATTTGTAATATGAATAGATTATCAGAACAGAAAATTCAGAAATTATAGTACTAAAATAATATGTTACAAATAAGGCATTTCAATACAATGAGAAAATAATATGTGATTTCTTTAGTGATTTTTTTGTACAATTTAATATTTACCTAGAAAGAAATGAAGTTTTTTAAAATACAATTTAAATACATGTATCTAAGATTTTTTAAATACAATTTTAAATGTACAACATAAATATTTTAATAAATCTATGAGTAGTCATTTGAGGGTGGTAGTGAGAAGGAAGATCTCTTATCCAAAACTTGAAGCTTAAAAGCTGTAAAATAAGAAGAAAAATATTTATTGTGTACAAATTTCAACTTTAGTTTGGTAAAAGATTATAGAGACAAAAGCAGTATGTAATAAATTTGGACTAAAAAATTACATATAATACATATTCATGCAAAGAAGACAAAATCTATAATATACAGAAAGCACTTACAGGTTGATAAAAGGGAAGGCAAAATTAAACATAGAATGGGTGGCACTATGACTAAGATACAGAAAGCAGTCCATCTGGCCATCAAACATAAGAATAGAAAATTTAAAACATTTGGACAAAAAAATTGTCAGATTAGCAAATTATAAGAATGAATAACAAACTTTATTTTGCATAGTTTGGAGTTAGTAGGGGGCATATTTGTACATTACTATTGGAAAACTGAGTGTTGGAAAGCAATTTACTAAAATCAATTAAAATATAACAAGTTTACTGATTCCACTTGTAGAAACCTACATCATGGAAATAACAGTAAAGGCCTCTCTTTACAAAATAGTTTAGAAGTAGTAAAAGAATATGACTAAATGATCCTTCACACAGGGAAACCATGCTTTCTTATAATTTTTTTTCTTTTTAATTTTTCTTTTCTCCTTTCTTTCTCTTTCTTTTTTTTTCTCCCTTTCTTCTCTCTTCTCTATTCTCTCTCTTTCTCTCTCTCTTTCTGAGGTGCAGTGGTGAAATCTCGGCTCACTGCAACCTCTGCCTCCTGGGTTCAAGTGATTCTCATGCCTCAGACTCCCAAGTAGCTGGGATTACAGGCATGTGCCACCACACCTGGCTAATTTTTTTGTATTTTTTGCCATGTTGGCCAGATTGGTCTTGAATTCCTAGACTCGAGCCATCTGCTTGACTCAGCCTCCCAAAGTGTCAGTGTGCCTGGCCTCTAATTAATATATATTTTTTCCTTGATAGGTATTGAAACCAAGTGTTATGACTTTCTTTAAGTGTTTTATTTCACATAAATGTCAATTCACACACACTTGTGAAAAATGTACAAAGATCTTTTATACTCCTTATGCCATTTCCTTCATGGTAACATTTTGCATAACTGTAATACAAGATCACAACCATGATACTAACATGGAAACAACAAAGATACAGAACATTTCCCTCACCAGAAAGATCAGATATGTTGTACTTTCTTAGTCACACCTACTTAACTCCCATCCACCCACCTTCTTTGACACCCAGCTACTGTAATTGGTTTCTATTACTTATAATTTTGCCATTTGAAATATTTTATATTCATGGAATCGTATATTAAAACTTTGGGGGTTGACTTTTTTTCTGTCAGCATAATTCTCTGAAGATCCATGCAAGTTGTGAGATACACAATACACTTACAAGTGAGAACATGTGGTATTTGTTTTTTTGTTCCTGTGTTAGTTCACTTAGGATAATAAACTCCAACTCCATCCATGTTGCTGCAAAAGGCATATTTAAGTCTGTGGGCAATTCTGAGTTAATTTTTCTATAAATTGTAAAACTTAGGTTGAGGGTGTTGTTATTATTATTACTGTGGCCCTTGGATATTGAATTGCTCTAGCATTGATTTTTGAAGAGATTGTCCTTTCTCCATTAAATTGCTTTGGCATATTTGTCTGGTCCATTTATGGGTTCATCCTGCCTTGCTCTCTGTCTTAGAGAGAAAGATGTAGTCTTTCATTATTAAGAATAATCTTAGCTATACGTTTATGTAGGTGCTTTTCATTAATTTGGAAACGTTCTCCTCTATAGTTCACTGAGAGTTTTTATCATGAATGGGTGTTGAATTACGGTGTTCTTTATCTTAGAATTTCTTGATTTTCTCTTCATCCCTGAAAGATATTTTCGCTGCATGTAGGATGAGTCGACAGTTTCTTCCTTTTATCATTTAAAAAATGTCATGCCATTTCCTTCTAGCCTCCATGGTTTCTAATAAGAAATCCTCTGTAATTCTGCTTATTTCTTTCCACTAAAGGTAAGCTGTCAATTCTCTCTTGCTACTTGCAAGATTTTTTCTTTGTTTTTAGTTTTCAGAAGTTTGACTATTAAGTGTGTTGGTATGGATTTCTTTAAGTTTATTCTGTCTGGGTTTGTTCTGATTTTGGAAACTATAGGTTTATGTCTCTTTCAAATGTGTGACATTTTCAGCTGTGATTTCTTCCTGTGCTTCATTGTCCCTGCTCTTTTTCTCCTCTCATAAGGACTTGGATGACACAAAAGTTAGATTTGTATTATTATTTTTTGGTTGTAGTCCCAAAGGTCTAAATTTCACTGTTAATTTTTTTGTTGGTTGAGGGGGGTGGGTAGTGAAACATGGTTCTATGTTATGAGACTGAATTTATGTAAAATTTTAATTTTAGTTGCCTTCTTTTCATTGGTAGCAGGTAGAGGGAGGAGCTTTGTTAATGCTGAGGACAGGTGGAATTCCTGGTTCCCTACCCAGCTTCTGTTGACATTATAAGTGATGGGCTCTTCATGATTTCTGGGCACAGTGTGAGTACTGCTCTCCATGAAATCTTCACTGATACCTCCCTGACTGGAAGAGACCTTGTTACTATTTCCCATGTGATCTCCACTGACTCCACAGTAGGGGCCTCATTACACATTGGGGTGACAGTCCTGATTCCCTACTTGATCTTCTCAGATAAAGGCTTGGTTTGGGAGGTAGGATGAGTAGTGGTTGATTGTCTCTTTGCAATCTGATTTTGTGGTGAAATTGGGTGTAGGACCACAGCTATTTCTGTGAGTTTTGGCTGCTGGAAAGCACTTAATGTCTAAAAGTTTTCTATCTTATTATACCACCCCTTTTCTGTTCTCTTGGCTGGAAAGAGTAGACATTTGTTTATGTGGCCATTTGTGTGTATATGTGTGTGTGTGTGTGTGTGTGTGTGCGTGTGCGCACGCATGTATGAGTGTGTCTGTAGCTATTATTGTCCCAAGCTACTATTGTCCAGCATTTATTTTATGATATAGTAAAAAAGAAAACTCAAAAACTTCTCTGCCATGCCCATCTTCAGATTCCAAAGCTTCTAGCTAGTCTTATTTTTTCCTCACCTCTCAAAACACTACTACATCTTTCCAGCAACAGAGTTAGGCACTCTGTTGTTTTTTTATTTAGAAAGTAAAAATACACAGCTACCACTGTAAAATTAGACTAACATGTGCGCACAAATACATACAACCACCCTATCAATGTGGGGTAATAAAAAATAATGTCAATGCTAATCAATAGAGAAATGTATATTTTTAAAGGTATGACATATTTCAAAAAAGGCAGCCATAGGGAGATAATGGACCCCTTAAAGCCATGACTAAAAGGTTTTAGAATTAACTTGGAAGGATTTCAAAGGTGTTGCTAAGAGAGAAAAATTGGGATTCAGAATAGTGTGCATACTTCTCATTTTTTATAAACAATGACATAAAATTAACCTTATATATGTAGATGAGCATCCCTCTTTGTATTTTTATGTGTGTATATACATATTTACAGTTTGAAAATTGTTAAGATGGGTTAAGGGACAGGTGAAAGGAAAGTGATAATTTTCTTGATGAGAGGAGAGTGACAGAAATGGGGGAGCTGAATAAAAATATAAAGATAAAACTACAATTAAAAGGAACTCATTTTGTATGATACAGTCATATTTATACAACTACAAAATTGCAAGGGCACATAAACCTGCAACCATGAAGGCTTAAAGGTAACGATATCATCATTCTCTGCCTGAGATACTATTTCTTAATACTATCATTTAAAAGAAATGAATATTAGTTATTTTTTCTCTCCCATTAATTCCTTAATTTTTTTTTCCTCGGTCTAATTAGTGACAAGACGAATACAGTCATTTGTCGCTTAATGATGGGGATACATTCTGAGAAATGCATCCTTAGGTGATTTTGTCATTGTGCACACATCATAGAGTGTACTTACACAAACCTAGATGGTGTAACTTGTCACACATCTAGGCTATATTGTACAAATCATTGCTCTTAGACTACAAACCTGTTCCACATGTACTGCATGGAATATTGAAGCAATTATAATACTGTTTGTGTTTGTGTATCTAAATATGTATAAACATAGAAAAGATACAATAAAAATACGATAAAAAGATAAGAAATGATACTACTTTATCGGTCACCTGACATTAATGGAGCTTGCAGGACTAAAAGCTGCTCTAGGTGAGTCAATCAGTGAGTGGTGAGTGAATGTGAAGGCCTGGGACATTGCTATACGCTACTTCATTTGGCTACACTAAATTTATTTTTAAAAGGCTCTTTGTGCAATAATAAATTAACTTTTGCTTACCTTATGGCTTTTTCTTTATAAACTTGGGTTTTTTAACTTTTTTTTTTTTTTTTTTTTTTTCAGAGTCTCACTGTGTTGTCCAGGCTGGAGTGAAGTGTCATGGTCATGGCTTACTGCAACCTCCACCTCCTGAGTTCAAGTGATCCTCCTGTCTGAGCATCCTGAGTAGCTGGGATCACAGGCATGCAACACCATGTCTGGCTAATTTTTGTGTTATTTATTTATTTATTCATTTATATATTTTCGAAACAGAGTCTTGCTCTGTCACACAGGCTGGAGTGCAGTGGTGTGATCTTGGCTCACTGCAACCTCCCCTTCCAGAGTTCAAGCAATTCTTCCTTAGCCTCCCAAATAGCTAGGATTACAGGCACGTGCTAACATGCCTGGCTAATTTTTCTATGTTTAGTGGAGATGGGGTTTCACCATGTTGGCCAGGCTGGTTTCAAATTCCTGACTACAAGTTATCTGCTTGCCTTGGCCTCCCAATGTGCTTCGATTATAGGCGTGAGCCTCTGGGCCTGGGCTTTTTGTGTTTTTCAGTAGAGACAGGATTTAGGCATGTTGCCCAGGCCAGTCTTGAACTCCTGTGCTCAAGCCATCTACCCACTTCAGCATCCCAAAGAGCTGGGATTATAGGCATGAGTGAGTCACAGTGCCTGGCCTTTTGTGTTGTTGGGTTTTGTTTTTGTATTTTTTTAACTTTTTTGGCTCTGCAATAATAATAATTCATTTAAAAGACAAATATATCATACAGTTGTACCAAAATACTTCATTTCTTTATAGTCTTATTTTATAAGCTTTTGTCTATTTCAACATTTTTATTTCTTTTAATTTTAAACTTTTTTTGTTAAAAACTAAGGCACAGATACACCTTAGCCTAGGACTACACTGTTTCAAGATAATCAATATCACTTTCTTCTAATTCCACATCTTGTCTCACTGGAAAGTCTTTAGGGCCAATAATATGCATGAAGTTGTCATGTCCTATGATGACAATGCCTTCTGGTCCTTTGGGAGCAATGGACCTGCCTGAGGCTGTTTTAAGTCAACTTTTTTTTTTTTTAAATAAGTACAAAAATACAGGCTAAAATAAAAATATAAAGTATGGCAAATATATAAACCACTAACATAGTCTCGTTATCATCAAGTATTACGTATTGTACATACTTGTTTGTGCTATAGTTTATAGGAATGCTATCAAAGTAGGTTTACAACAGCATAATCACAAACATGAGTGATGCATTGTGTTGGGACATTACAGCTGTTACAGTATCCCTAGGTGATAGGAATTTTCCAGCTCCATTATCATTTGAGGGACTATCATCTTATGTGTAACCTGTTGTTGACTGAAAAATAATCATGCGGTGCAGTCCTGTATACAAAAATGTCCCTATGCACTCCCTCTGGGCAAGAATGTATATGTTTTTCTGTAGGTGACCCTCTAAAACTATAATCCAGGCTTTGCTCATTTCTCACCCACATGGTTACATGTTCAGACTTGTGTGTCAATTTTGTGACACACAGGGTCACAAAGGTGACCTAAAGAAAAAAATATATATTCTTGACCTCTACCACAATCTCCATACTCTAAAACCTCTTAAATATCTCATGAAATACGTGGAAAAAAATCAAATTACTTGCCATGAAATGGGAGGCCTTTCATGGTTTTATTCTTGTTTAACTCCTAAATTTACCATCTGTTTATGAATTAATAAACACTTGTTGGATAAAACTGATCACACTTAAATATAGTTTTAAACAAATATTCAAATTTGCACATTAGGCTCAAAGAATGATGGATCCCAGAGGCTAGAGAGGAGAGTGGGGAGAAGGAAAAAAAGAGAGGTTGTTTAATGGGTACCAAGATTCAGTTAGAATGAATATCTAGTGTTTGGTAGCACTATAGGGAGACTATAGTTAACAATAATTCGTTGTATATTTTAAAACAACTAACAAAGTGGAATTACAATGTTTCTAACACAAAGAAATGATAATACTTGAGGTGATGGATTCCCCAATTATCCTGATTTGGTTATTACACATTGTTTTCTTGTATCAAAATTTCACAAATACCACATAACTACATAAAACTATTATACATCCATAATAATTAAAAATAAATCTATATAATTAATAATACAAGACATATCTTGCTCATTTTGCATCTTTTTTGACTCTGACAAACTTTTTAGCAAGTTAAAACAACATCTAGTTGAAATAAATAATTCTGCCATCACACTTTCTTTCCTTTATTGCTTACTGCCAATTTACTTTTGGCCCCATTTCTCATCTGTGACAAAATTTTCTTTTTCAAAAAAATGTATTGTTTCTTTGAATTTTTTGACATGAAATTTTAAAGTAAATACATTGAGCTTTTTTTAATATCGAGTTTTATTTCACATGTATATTTTTGTCTCCCCAGCATTTCCATGTCTGACCACTGCTACTACTATGTCCTATACTAACACTCCATACATACATACTTAAAACAAAGCAAAGGGTGGAGTTCCAGCTTTAAAACTAAACAGGCATTTTGAACAACACATTCTTGGCAATTGAACCTGAACAACATTTATGAAGCATCATAGGGAAAGTTCTCACTCTGCATTATAAAAAGGACAGCCAGATATCAACTGTTACAGAAATGAAATAAGAAGGTAAATTTTTATCAAATTGTTTATTTTCTTAAAGAGACTTCCTCCACTGCCAGAGATCTTGAGTAGCCTCCTGTTTAGTCATCTGGAAGAAATTTTTCACATAATTGATGAATTTGGCTTTCACTTTGGAAAGAGAACCACCTTTTTCTACACTTGCTTGCATATTTGCTTCAATGTCTTCTGAAACAAGGTCCTTTTGGTGTTTTGCGAGTTATTTCCTGTTTTTTGAAGGATTCTTGTCCTTTGATCTTGATGTTGATGATGGTTTTGAGCCTTTTCCATTCCGATTTGACTTTTGTACATTTTTTACTAGAGTATCTTGTATATATTTCTTCACTGGTGCTTTTTCTTCAGTTTCCTCATCAACAAAGCTATCAAAATCATTTTCATCATCTTCATCATCATCAGTAGCAGCAGCAGGAAGTTTTACCTTTTTTCTGTAGAAATGTGCTACCACCTCCAGGGAAAGACTCCTTTCCAGATATACTTAAGAGTTTCACATCCTCCTCCTCTTCGTCTTCTGACTCTCCATCTTCCACCACAACTACTAAGTACTGTCCACTTATATGCACTGGCCCTGAACCACACTTCAACTGTAAGACCACTGGTGGTGTTATGTCAAAGCCCCCAAGGGAAACTTTTGGCTGTATAGACATTTTCAAAGTTGCCAGTGTTACTTTAATTGGACTGCCTTCATAATTCATTGTCTCTGCTTCAACAATGTGCAATTCATCCATTGCACCAGCCCCTAAACTGACTGTTCTTAAAGAAAACTCGTGCTCATTTTTATCATTATCCACCTTAAAGTGATAATCTTTGTCAGCCTTTAGTTCACAACCAAAAACAGTTCTGGGGCCTCAGGGTCTCATGTTCATGTCCATCTGCTCTTCCATTGGATGGTGTCATGCACTTAGGTGGGAGAGAAGGTGGATGGAGTTCAATGACAAGTGCTCAAGAGAACAGCCACACAGGATGGAATCACACCAGGGACTTTGAGTTTTTAATATTACATATTTTAATCTTATATGAGCTTATAAAATTTATTTTTTAATTGTTTTAAGTCTCTGATTTAGTTCTAAGAAATGTGTGAACAATTTTGTACATTTTCGTCAAAGCAGAAGAGTTTCAATTGTTTAAATACATGTGTTCAGCTCTAATAACCCATTAGAGAAAATAAGTTTAAAAAGTGTGGTTTTAATATTTATGCTAAAGAATAAAATCAAAACTTTCTCTAATATATGGATTAACTGCTTGGTATAATTAACGAGTAATGAATGTAAAATTACTCTCTAGCATAACTCATTATGGTGTTACTCTAAATTTAAATTTATGATTGTATATATGCATATATAAAATGAAAGAATTGCATGTAAATCACTTACAAAAAAAGAAGACTCTATGAAATGAGGTTAAAAAAAATCCAAAGATAAATCAAGCTACTCCCCTTGGAAAGCTGACATCTTTCACAGGATTTTATTGAATGTTTACCCATTTAAGTCATACAAAATAATGGACTCATATTTAAAAAAGCACGAATAAAGAAATATCTAAACAACAATTCTATCAAGGGGATATGTCAAATTACCTAGAAATTATACTACCCTTTTGAAAGCACTATTCTAAATAATTTGAGAACAGAGATGACATTTAAAAGTAAAGAAGAAAATGGGAAGAGAAGATTGTAGGAGGAAAGATGTATTTCCTTTGCTGATATTTAACACTATCATTTTTCTTAATTATTATTGACATTTCACACATTTCACCCATTATTCCCTGAGCTCCCCTAGATCACAGTTTTTATTTTATTTTTTTTAATGTAGGGCTAGTTACTTTCCAGGACAAATTGTGCATTGCTGTTCTTTAATAAATTCAACCTTTTCTTCTTGATCCTATTCCTCATATATAAGTAGATAGCACCACCTGTCTTATAAGCAGGTGCCTTTATAGCATGGATTTCTGTAAATATGTTGCTAAAAGTAGAATTAATTTCTTAGATTAAATGAAGCAGGGAGACATTTGAATATCCAGCATTTAGAATAAGTAAACTATTGAAAATTAAATTTATATACTCTTTAGATATTTACAGTATATATTTTGAATTTTAAAGAACATCAAATGCTATGACAATTCTTAAATAACATTGATAGAATAAATATCTTTCATATCTTGAACCTACAAACTCAAGAGTCTAGCTATATTTTGTCGTTATTATTTAAGCAAAATAGCCATGTTTATTGCTTTGCTTCTTTTAGTGTTTGTCCTTTAGCCACATACATCCATACCAATCATTTAAAGCATGTATATTACTTTAAAATTTGTTGTGCTACCTTAGATTTTATGTTTGCCTATAAAATATGCAAAATCATACTTACATCATATTGTGATAGCTTTATGTTACTCTCCATTATATAATTTGTAATTCAAGAAGTATAAATGGTTTTAATTAAAATTAGTCTCCTTTAATATCGATAATCTTATCTGTATTATATGAAATTTACTGAAAAAAAAAGCTAAAACCAAGTCATTGGCCATTTTTACCTATTAGAGATCCCAGAAAATCATGCTTTCTAAAACTTGGTAGGATTTTGGTAAAATAAACCAAAGCTGTAGATTCAGACATTGTCTAGCTGAACTGGATTAAAGAGAAATACAAATACTTTTATTGGTACATCTTCAATATTCACAAGGAGAAAAAGCATAAGAGAAAGTAAAAAGAAAAATTAAACTACTGTTTATTACCTACTTAATATTATATACTAATGCTATTGATGAATAAATATTTCTATAAAGTATCAGAAATTAAGATTCCAGCAGAAGAATCACATTGAGTAATACATATCTCTGTGTATATCAAGCACAAAATTTTTTTTAAAAAATACTAAAGATATTAAAGAAAAGTATTCCTTAATTTGTACCCAAATATTTTTGGGAAAAAATAGAAAAATCTACATTATTCTTAAATGATTATCTTTAAACTTTTAATAAGTTAACTTCTTAGGCATAGAAGACTTTTTAGTAGTATACATTGCATTAAGTCTTACAGGCATATGCAACAAAACTAGTGGATTTTAAGATTCCACTTTTGATGTTTGAATGCCGTGCTTAGTAATGTAAAGACACTCTAGATATCTGCTATTGTTTTCTCTAAAGCATAGGGACGATGGGCAAAACAAAACTAATGATTCTGTGAGAATTTAATTTTGTTACCTTTATTGTGCATAAAGGTATATTTCAAACTGTAATATATCACAAGCAAGTTTTTACACTTCTATCCATTATGTCATTGGTAATTTCACTGAAATGTGTAACATTTGCAAAACTTATTAATTTGAAAATATGTTCATGTGATTACAGTTGCATTAAATTGTAAATTATACTTCAACATTTAAATTATAATATCATTCAAATTAATGTTGTAAAGAAAGCAAATGCCATTTATAATTGCCATGTATATTCATATGTGAATAAAAACACATAAGCACAAATACTCAAAAAGAATAACATACTAAAATAATTTCATACCATACTGCGGTTTTAAGTTGTATGTTTGCTGAACTTTTGAATCAATATACAAAACTCACAATAATCCTTTACACCAACAGCAGTCAATCCGAGAACCAAATCAGGAATCAAATCCCATTCACAATAGCCACAAAAATTATAAAATACTAAGGAATACACCTAGCCAGGAAGGTGAAAGATCTCTACAATGAGAATTACAAAACACTGCCTAAAGAAATCAAAGATGACAGAAAAAAATGAAGAAACTTTCCATGCTCATGGATATGAAGAATCAGTATAAATAAAATGGCCATACTGCTCAAAGCGTATTAGGGATTCATTGCTATTCCTATTAAACTACCGATAACATTGGCAAAACTAAAAAGAAAAAAATTATTTTAAAATTCATATGGAACCAGAAAAAGAGCCCAAATAGACACGGCAATCCTAAGCAAAAAGAATAAAGCTGGAAGCATCATGTCACCCACCTTCAAACTATACTGCAAGGCGACAGTAACCAAAACAGCATGGTAATGGCACAAAAACAGTCACATAGACCAATAAAACAGAATAAGAGCCCAGAAATAATGCTGCACACCTACAATCATTAGTTTCTTGACAAAGCTGACAAAAACAATAGCCCAGTTATCCCAGCACCATTCAGTAAATGTAATGTGATTAGTGCTCAACATCACTAACCATCAGAGAAATGCAAATCAAAACCAAAATGAAATATTATCTCACAGCTGTTAGAATGGCTCTTATCAGAAAGAAAAAAGTATTGGAGAATATTGGAGAAAAAACAACCCTTGTCACTATAGATGAGAATATATAACCATTATGAAAAACAGGATTAAAATTCTTCAAAATTAATAATAGAAGCACCCTATGATCTAACAATTCCACTTCTAGCTATATAGCCAAAAAGGGAAAAAAATCACTATCTTGCAGAGATATTTGCACTCTCATGTTCATTGCAACATTATTCAAAATAGCTAAAATATAGAAGCAAGCTATGTGTCATACAACTTATGAATGGATAAAGAACACGAGGTATTATTCAGCCTTAAAAACGGAAATACTCCCATTTGCCAACAACATGGATGAACCCATAGAATATTATGTTAAGTGAAATAAGCTAAACATAGAGAGATATAGTATGATCTCCCTTACACGTAAAATCTACAAAAGTGTTAAATGCATAAGTAATAGAGAGTAGAATTTGGGTTGTTAGGGCCTGGGGTGTGGCAGAAAAGAGAAGATATTGGTCAAAGCGTCAAAGAAACTTTGAACTATAAAATGAGTAAGTTCTGAGGCCTAACATACAGTGTGATTACTATAGTTAATACTGTATTTTATACTTAAAATATGCTGAGAGTAGATCTCAAGTGTTCTTAACCCCCACTCCCCAAACACACACATGCATACAAAACAGTAATTATTGAATCAATGATATGTTAATCAACTTCATTGTGGTAGTCATTTTGCAATGTATATGTATATCAAAACATCATGTTATACATCATAAATATATATACTTCTTATTTGTCAATCATACCTCAGTAATACCGCAAAAAAAGAACTCCAGAATAAAACAATGGGGAATAAAAAGAAATAGCTGATATGTTTTTCCATTAAAAAAAAAACCAATCCAACCGTCAATAAATTTGCTAAGGAAAAAATAAAATATTCATACTGTGGTATATCTGTTGGCTTTTTGTTGGCCTTTGGAGAAGTGTTTATTCAGGTCTTTTGCTATTTTTAAATGAGAATTTTTTTTTTTTTTTTTTTTTTTTTTTTTATGAGTCCCTTGTAAATTTTTTGTGTTTTCTCTTATCAAATATATAGTTTGAAAATAATTTTTCCCATTCTGAATGTTGCCTTTTCATTTTATTAACTGTTTTATGAACAGAAGCTTTTGGGTTTGATATAATCCCATTGCTTAATTTTGCTTTTGTTCCCTGCACTACTGGTGTCATACAAAAAAATCAGTATCAAGACCAATATCAGGGAGCATTTTCCATATGTCTTCTAGGGCTTTTATGATTTCAAGCATTTAATTGATTTTTAGTTATTTTGCATATGGTGTAAAATAAGTCTCCAGTTTTATTCTTTTGCATGTGGCTATCCAGTTGTCCAAACACTGTGTCTTGAAGTGACTACCCTTTACCTACTATATGTTTTTAGCACCTTTGTAAATGATTAATTGGCCGAATGAGTTAGTTTATTTCTAAATTCTCTATTTTGTTCCATTCATCTATGTGTCTGTTTTTATGCCAGTAACATACAGTTTGATTAGCATAACTTTGAAGTATAGTTTCAAATCGGGAAATATGATCCCCTCAGCTTATTCTATTAGTCTAAAGATTAATTTGCCTATTTAGATTTTTTGCGGTTCAAAATGAATTTTAGGATTATTTTATACTGTTTTGTGAAAAATGCCATGGGAATTCTCATAGGGATTGCATTTAATCTGTAGATTTCTATGGGTAGTATGCCTTATAGCTGTTAGTGTATAGATCTTTCATTTCCTTGGTTAAATGTATTTGTAAATATTGTATTGCATTGTATGCTATTTGCAATGGGATTGTTTTCCTAATTTATGTATCAGAGATATCACTATTACTGTATAGAAATACAACTGATTTTTGTATTCTGCAACTTTATTGAATTCATTTTTTGTGTGGAGTCTTTAGAGGATTCTATATATAAGATCAAATCATCTGCAAATGGATATAACTTTACCTTTGCCATCCTCTTTTTGATGTACGTTACTTCTTGTCAAATGCTTTTTCTGCACTATTGAGATGATTATACAATTTTTATTCTTCAATCTTTTAATGTAGTACATAACATTTATTGATTTTCATATGTTAAACCATCTTGTATCCCTGGGATAAATCTCACTTGATCTTTGTGGATGATCTTGATAGTATGCTACTTAATTCACTTTATAGTATTTGTTGAGAATTCTTGCATCTATGTTTATCAAGGATATAGGCCTGTAATTTTCTTTTCTCATAGTTTCCTTGTCTGGTTTTGTTATCAGGATAATGCTAGCCCTGAAAAATAAGTGTGAAAGTATTCCCTCCTCCTCAATTATTTGGAAGAATTTGAGAATTAATATTCATTTCTTTAAATAATTGGTGAATTCATCAGTGAAGCCATCTGCTCCTGGGCTCTACTTTGTTGAGAAATTTTTTCTCATTACTGATTCTATCTCCTTAGTCACTATTGGTCTATTTAGATTTTCTACTTCATTATGATTTAGTCTGTCTAGCTTAAATGTGTCTAGGAATTTATCCATTTCTACTAGGCTATCAAATTTTTTGTGTATTGTTCATAGCAGTTGCCTATGATTATTTGTATTTCTGTGGTATCAGTCATAATGTCTCCTATTTCATCTCTGATTTTGAGTTTTTTCAATTTTTTTCTTAGTCCAGCTAAAAGTTTGCCATTTTTGTTTAGTTTTTAAAAAACAATTTGTAGTTTCACTGATATTTTCTACTGTCTTTTTAGTCTCTATTTCTGTTCTTATGTTGATCATTTTCTTCCTTCTAACTTTAGGCTTAGTTTTGTTCTTTTGTTTCTCACAATGTAAAGCTAGGTTTTTCATTTTTTTGAGATCTTACATTTTTCTTCAGTTAGGTGTTTTTCACTGTGAACCTCACTTTTATTAATATAACTACTTTTCCTACATCCCATAAGTTTTGGTATGTTGTGTTTCCATTTTCATTCGTCTCAAGACTTTTGTTTATTTCCATCTTGATTCCTTCTTTGACACATTAGTCTTTTAGGAGCATGCGGTTTAATTTCCACATATTTGCTTATTTTTTAAAATTTTCTGACTGTTATTGATTTCTACCTTCATACCATTGTGTTCAGTAAAGATGCTTGATATGATTTCAATATTTACAGATTTCATAAGACTTGTATTGTGGCCTAACGATCTATCTGGGAGAATATTCTGTTGCTTTTGGATGTAATGTTCTATACATGCCTTTTCGGTTTATTTGGTCTCTTGTGTAGGGTAAGTCAAACTTTTTCTATTGATTTTCTGTCTGGATAATCTATCCATTGTTGAAAGTGGGATATTGAAATTCTCTATTATTTATTGTATTGCTTTGAGTCTGCTATTGATGGTCTTATTTTCTATCTCAGTTCTATTCTGCAGCTCAGAAATTTGTTTGACTCTTTTTTGTGTTTTCTTTTTCTCTGTTGAACTTCTCATTTTGTTCTTGTATTGTGTTCCAAGTTTTGTTATATTGTTTATCTGTGTTCTCTTGTAGCTCACTGAACTTCTTTAGACCTATAATTTTAAATTATTTGTGATGCAGTTTGTGAATCTTCATTTCTTTGGTGTCAGTTATTAGAAGTTTACTAAATTCTTTTGCTGGTGTCATGTTTTCCTAATTCTTCCTGATCATGGCCTTGCATAAGTATCTGCACATTAGAAGTAGTAGTCACCTCTTCCAGACTAATGGACTGGACTTGATAAAGAAAGACCTCCAAATGCAGGGGTTGGAAGGCATGCTAGAATATGCTATGGCACCTCACACCGTGTGTGGAGAGATGTGGTTGCTTCCAGTTCTGGAGGAACATGATGCCTTGTCAGCTCAGGCAACTAATGTTGGCAACTGTGAGGTCCTTGTTGGTGAGAGCTGTGGAGGGTCTATAGTGAATGTGAGAGCTATTAGAGTCCTCCACAGTGCCTCTGTGCCCAGCAGTGGAGAACTAAGGCTAAAGGTGGAGGGTCTTGGATTAGCAGCGTGCGTGATCATGGTGGCAGGGGCTGGGGCTGACTTTAGGTCAGATGCCAGCAGCAATCAGAACCACTACTTCGGGGTTTGGGGCTGAAATGTGTATGCAAGTGGCTGCAGGAATCAGCTGTAGGGCAGGGCTGGTGGTGGGGGTGTGAGCCATTTTCAATTGCATAAGCAGTGGCCATGCTGAATTTTGGGCCAGGACACCTGCAGTGGCACCAGCTGGACAACTCTTGGGTAGGGGGAAGGAGAGGCATGGAGTCTCAGGCAGCTGGAGTCTGCCACGGCAGACGTCTGAAGCTCCGGTTGCAAAGCTGTGGTGGTCGATGCTGGAGAGTCTTGATATTCTCAGTGTTGATATTCTCAGTGGTAAAGGCTACTGGAGTCCTGTGACTACCAGGGACCATGGTGGTACCCTCTGTGTGGCTGATACAGTCCCTGTCCTTTTTTGTTGGTAGCCATCTCAGATGTCTCAGCTATGCTGATCTCCCCAGCCATCTGGGTGCCCTGAAAGAGAGGCAGGTCTTTGGACAGTGACCGAAAAGAGTGGGAAAGCTGGTTATTCATTTGCTCTCTTTTTCCTTGCAAGAAAATCCCAGAGAACAGGAATTTCCATTTTCATTCTGAGCAGTGCCAGTCTGCAGGATGGAATAATGTAGGTAAAATGAAAATTTTCATCTGACTTATTTTTAACAGCTATTCCCCGGTTTTTTTTTTTTGCTCTACCATGCTGCTGCAGCTTCTTCAATGGAATCCTGAGCTCTCCAGTGCTATTTTTCTGGATAGCTGTCTAACTGTTGTTTTCTTCATTTTGTTGGCGGACAAAGGCTGGGATTTCCTACTATGCCATTTTGCTGACAGTACTTCTTTTAACTATTATTTAATTTATTTATGCTCTTTACACTCAGAAGATTCACCAAATCTACTAGGATTATTTTGCTAAAAATAACTGCCTTATTTCTCTAGATCATCACAAAAATATCTACTATTAACACAGAAATTCTAACTTTAGTATTTTTCAATAAATGGTTTATATACTCAGATGAATTGTAATACTTCAATGAGACATTGATGATAAGAGAAAAAAAATTAAAAACCCTACTGACAACTCATTAATTAAGAACTTATACCAGGAATTTTATAGTGGCCTATTTATATTGTTTTTAAAAGTGAGTAATAATAGAAAGCTTCCAATAATGCCATTAAAATACTATTATTTCATTAATGAAAACCAATAAACATTCTCTAAATATTATACATTTTTGTAATCCAGGAAAATTATGTCCTGAGCATTTAGTAGTAAATGTGAACAAAAGCATTTGCTAATAAATTAAATTATAACATTTATATTTATGGTGTTAAAAGGAAATCATATAATTTACCACATATATTATGAATGGTATTCCAAATATAAAAATAATTCAATATTAAATCAAAATGACAGCCTGTGATAACTTATAAGTACTTTAATGTGTTGAAGGCCTCAAAATTATGTATTAATACATACACACACACACATATGCAGTTATCTCCTAGTATCTGTGGGAAATTGGCTTCAGGACCCCCACTGATATCAAAATTCATGAATGCTCAAGTCTTCTATAAAATGGCACAGTGTTTGCATACAGCTTACATACATCCTCCAATATAATTTAAATTATTTCTAGATTACTTATAATACCTAATACAATGCCTACACATTGCATCAGTCTCATAGATTTAACTTAGTTCTCTGGGTGCAACGAGTTTAACTTTTGCTTTTTGGAAATTTGCAGAGAGTTTTTCTGAATATTTTCAAGTAATATTTTGTTGAATTCATGGATGTGGAACCCACGGATATGGAGGACCAATGGTATACATACACACACATGCATATATAAGCATATATATAGTTAGATGTATCTCTGCACATATATGTTACAAAATGATATATAAGCATTTATTGATGTGGTAAACTGAATATCATAAGTACACAAAACATTTTAAGTATTTTCTGTGTAATGAAAATCAAAGATTGGGAATGACATTTTATAAAAAATGTGTGCAGCTAGTTCATGGATCCAAAGAATGGAAGAAAAACCTGAGTAAAATTAATGAGCCTATTAATTAGAAAGCTCTGTTTGGAGAGCCAGGTTACTTGAAGACTCGCCTCTTACTCCTTTTTCATAGAAGCTATTATTATTTTTTTTTTTTCAGTTTGAGCCAGAGCTCAGTGCCAGGTAGCTATTGAATCTCTGGGTTCCCTGTACACAAAGCTAAGTTATTCTCAAGAAAATAACATTTTTTAGGACATTTAGGTATTATATATTAAAATAACTCTGGAATTAAAAAAATAAAAGCATGTGGAAAATAGCTCTGGTAATTTAGAATAGAAACAACGAAAAATGACCCCAAAAAGGTGTTTCAAATTTATGTAAGATCAAACACCACAAAGAAGATATGTATCCAAAATAAAAAAATAAACTGACCTTATAGCTTTATAGTATATAAAGTAAGCATTGTTGATTAATATTGAAATAATAAATTAACAATTCTAATGGAATAATTTCACTTATTTCTTTTAGAAATTGAAAGATAAATTTGATCAAACATTATTAGGATTTGAAGCATTCAGATGAAAAAATGAAAAGTTCACATTAATGAACATATACAGCATTATTCTCAAGACAGTATACACATTTTATTTAGACTCGCAACACTTAAAAGTGTTAATTAGGTCATAAGCATTTAGGAAAAAGAAATTGCAAAGTCAAAACTCTTAAAAGCAGTTAGGATAACTAGTAATGTGAAAACATGGTTGTTCTGTTCAAATCTTCTGCTGAAACTAATGAAAATTGTTTGATAAAATAATTTTAACATATTTTAAAAGCATAAAACTAGCAAGATAGTAATTAGCAAGTGAAAAATATTTGTGATAATAGCAACCAAGATAAATAAACATCATTGAAGCTGTTTTGTTAGGAAATTATTGGATAAAACAAGGACCTTGAGCATCGATGTTTTTCTTTTTCTTATTTTTCAGTTTTACTGAGGTAGAATATGTATATAAACACCACACATATTTAATGTGAACAATCTGATGAGTGTGGACAAATGCAAACATTTGTAATAGCACCACCACAATCAAAGTAATAGGCATGCCTAACACCCTCCGAAATGTCCTTTTGTTTTTTATTTTGTTTTTGTTTGTTTTTGTGGTAAGAGCATTTAACGTGAAATCTACTCTTATAAATTCTTAAGTACATGTTGTCCATCGTTAACTAGAGCCACTGTGTCGCAGAGCAAATCTCTGTTTATTCACATAGCATAACTGAAATTTTATAGCTATTCAAAAACAACTCCCCATTTCTCTTTTCTTCAGGCCCTGGCAACCACTATTGCCTTTTCTGCTTCATTGAGTTTTGACTATCATGGATACTCCATGAATATTAATTTTCAAGATTTGGAAAAATACCAGGACCAAAAGACAAATTTTAGAATCACCTAAATTGTGGAGTCTAATAAAAGATTCCTTTCTCCTAATGATATGACCTTCCAAAGGATATACTCCCACTGTAAATGTAAACCCAGAATAAAATTTTATCACCAATCTTCAGGGAATGTCTCTTTAAATTAAGTGGAAGTACCTTTGGTGCTAAGCAGAGCATGGGGAAATGATGTTGAGAAGGTGCAAATATAGCACATCTCCTGTAGACACTGAGCTGAAGTTCATACCTAGGTAGGGAAAAATCATCCAATCATTTAGTTTAAAGTAGTTCCTAAAATTAGTGCCTTCTGAAGCACAGAAGAAATATACGCAAATGCCTGCTAGAGATGTTCCTTCATTCTGAGCCATAAAATGGTCTGACACAAAATTTTTTTTGGGAAAGGAATTACTCACTCAAAAGCCACTTGGCACAAAGACAAGCAAGAATATAAATAAATGAATATGTGTGTATGTGTGTCTGTGTATGTGTGTTCATATATAAACACATACTCATTGATATATTAATAAAAGCAGGTATATCTGCATATAACAACAGGAAGGAAAGGAAAGGAAAGACCTTAAGCTATTGGAATTATCAGACACATATAAAATAAAAATTCGTAAGAGTGAAGTGTAAAGTCGATGTAATGATAGAAATAACTCGAGACTTAGAAATCTATACCCAGAAAAATCATCCTCAAAAACCAGGACAAATTTGAAATATTTTCATAAAACAAAAGTTGATATGTTGTACTACTAGCAAAACAAAACCAAAAGAAATTGTAACAGATATGTTTTAGGCAATAAAATGATGATCACAGAATGAATACCTAATATGTTGGAAATGAATAATACAGGCCAGGCGCACTGGCTCACGCCAGTAATCCCAGCACTTTGGGAGGCCGAGGAGGGCAGATCACAAGGTCAAGGGACCCAGACCATTTTGGCCAACATGATGAAAGCCTGCCTCTACTAAAAATATAGAAATTAACTGGACGTGATGGCATGTGCCTATAGTCCCAGCTACTCAGGACGCTGACCTGGGAGGTAGAGGTGAGGTGAGCCGAGATCATGCCACTGCACTCCAGCCCGGTGACACAGCAAGATGCCAGAAAAACAAGAAAGAAAAGAAATAAATAATACAAAGTAAATACGTAGATAGAAATAAATATTGTTCACTAAACAAATACTAATAATTACTTCTGATTTTAAAAGAAAAATAGATAAATTTTTTTTAAAAAAAGTAATATGCAAGTCAGATGAGGGATAAATAAATATAAGTATTTTCTGATTTTGCATTATCCAATAAGAGGATAGATTTTTATCACAACTAATTAAATGTGTGAAATAAGATTTCAAGTAAAACTAGTAAACTGATGGAAAATAAAAGATGTTAGAAGCAGTAACATAGTAGAAACATCTTCTAATACATAGAAGAAAAAAATTGAAGTTTAACAATGAAATTTTATCAATCTCAAAAATAGAACACAGAAAGAAAAAGAAACACAAAACTGGCAGAAAATGAAAAGTTAGCACAAAATAACTTTCAATATTTGAATATATTGACAAATTATGCCACTTAAAGATTATCAAATTGGAAATAAATTACACTATCTTTGATATAGCAAAAGTGAAGGAAAGTCAAACAACTGAACATACAGAGCACATTTCTAAACCTCAGGGCAAGTAAGATTGAAATTAATCACAAAAAGCTAATTGAAAAACCCCATGTGTTTAGAAATTTTAAAAGTTAATTGTCAATACACCAAGAACAAATAATACAACATAAGAACATTGAAAATATTTTGAAACACTACATGAAAATTACAGCATATGAAAACTGTTTAGAGGAGAATTTATATTCTTTTTTAGAAGTTTAGAGGAGAATTTATATTCTTTTTTAAAAATGTATTTATTTATTTATTATACTTTGAGTTCTGGTGTAGGAGAAAATGGCTAGCCATATGCAGAAAGCTGAAACTGGATCCCTTCCTTACACCTTATACAAAAATTAACTCTAGATGGATTAAAGATTCAAACATGAGGCCTAACACCATAAAAAATCTAGAAGAAAACCTAGGCAATACCATCTAGGGCATAGACATGGGCAAGGACTTCATAAGAATTTATATTATTTAAAAATTAATACAACCAAAGAGATCAACTTTATTAAGCTAGGCATCCATCTCAAGAAGACATATTTAAAAAACAACAAATTAAGCTCCAAAAAACTTTTAACAGGAAGAAAATAATAAAGAACAGTAGAGAAAATGGATTAAAAATCAAACAAAATAGGCCTAATCAAAAAGAAAAATTATTATTCAATAAAAGGATAAAATTAATATGACGATTGACTCAAAAAACACAACTGGCCAACACTGAAAATAAAAGAGAAAGAATTTTACATGCTATAGACACTGTAACATTATGAGTCATAAAAACTGTGAATACATTTGAATAGTTGCATTTCATAAACAATTTTCTAGAAAAAAGTACTAAGTATAGAAGAGTAAAAAGAACATAGATATTGAACAAGTAATTAAAATATTCCCAAAAGAAACCCCAGATCAGGTTGACTTTTCAGTTAACTAAGCTAAGCATATATTATCATCAACTGTGGTAAAAATAATTTAAAAATTATGTAATAACAATAAAACATTGCCTCTTCCTGAGAACAGAAAAAAGAACAATTATTCCAAATTTCAGGTTTAAAAAAACTAGAAACCAAAATCTAATTAGGCAATAGTAGTATGATTGTTAATAGGCCAACCTCACATATCTCAAAATATTGGCAAATAAAAATGGAAAATTGCTTTCTTTTCCAATTAATATAGCTTAGTTTTCTATAAATTAATCCTGGGTCAATGTGTTAGTCTGTTTTTACAATGCTGATAAAGACATACCTGAGATGGGACAATTTGCAAAAAAAAAAAGAGAGAGAGATTTATTGCTCTTATAGTTCCACATGACCTGGACAGTCTCACAACATGATGGAAAGGAAAGAGGAGCAAGTCACAACTTACACAGATGGCAGCAGGCAAAGAGAGGGCTTGTGTAGAGAAACTCCCATTTTTAAAACCGTCAGATCTCGTGAGACCCATTTACTACTATCATGAGAACAGCATGGGAAAGACCTGCTCCCATGATTCAATCATCTCCGACTGGGTCCCTCCCACAACACATGGGAATTACGGGAGCTACAATATGAGATTTGGGGGGAGACACAGAACCAAATCATATCTGTCAACTATATATTGGGCTTAGTATCAATTATTTTAATCAACTTCACTAAGAAAATAACATTCAAATAGCCCACAAAATTATTAATATTGCTGGTGTAATTCCCTAGGAAACTGACTCTAAAATGGAGATGTGCTGCAATGCAAGCTTATTGGCAGCCTTTATCAATTTCTTCATAGTTGTCCTGGGTTATACCCCTGGGTCATTGGATATGGGTTGCTTTAAGAAGCTCTCTGAAGCTAAGGCATCCATGAAAAAGCTAAAAACTGAAGTTGGCTACTGACAGCCCCCTCAGATTTGATGTTTTCATCAGGGATGCCCATAAACTCCACACAGCATCTTTTTCCATCACTTCTATTTCTAATGCCACAGTGTCTGCTGAAATTTATGGATCTAGCTTCAGAGCTGCTTTCACTGTAGCCTGGCCCTGATGCAGAGTCCTTTCCTGCTCTGTATCTCACACAAACCCAGCAGCTTTTCAAATCACTCAGTGTATGGTGTGGAGCAGAGTTCCCAGATGTTGAGTATACTGTCTCCAGGGCCTGAATATGCTACAAGGCATTGCTATTCTTCAGGGTGTAAAATGTAAAATATATTAATTCTTCTTTGGGAAGAGCATCTCAACATGCCTCTGACCACTGATCTTTTGATAACTGATTTTGTAGGCACATAGGCATAGGGTTTATTATACACCCTCTGAGGCTTGGATCATAATAAGGTCTCCAATTTAGCAGTCCATTCTTATTCATTTGGTCCAATTAACATGATATGAACAGTAAAGTGGATCAATGTGATTTTCTGAAGAATAACAAGGCACTGCAGATCTCTTTAGACTGCAATAACACAGATGGTAAGAGAGTAAGCATATCCTGGATATTAATATATAGCAATACTATTTTCCATTCCAAGTGAACATAAACTGCTTCTGATCCTCTTTTCTAATGAGATAAAAGCAAAGCAAAGCAAAGCAAGCAAGCCAGAAAACAAAAAACACCTTCAACAAGTGAATGGCTACATACTATCTACCTGCAGTTGTATTTGTTAGTATACTCTAGCAAAGGCACTGCATCTGGCATCGTGGTTGCAATTGGGGCCACTATTCCATTATGTTTGTGATAATCTACTATTATTCTCCAGCATCTGCCTTGAATATTAAGTGGGTATATGTCCAAAACTATAATCCCTACATTCTTTCATGGGTTTCCAGTGTTTTGGCATCCCTGGGCCACATTGGAAGAAGAATTCTTCTTGGGCAACACATAAGATGTGCTAACACTAATGAAAGCTGATGAGCTAAAAAAAAAAAATTGCAAAAGAGGTCTCATAATGTTTTAAGAAAGTTTATGATTTTATGTTGGGCAGCATTCAAAACCTTCCCGGGCCACATGCAGCCTGCTGGCTGCAGGTTGGGCAAGCTTGCCTTATATACTTAAAAGTGGTAATAAATTTCATGCTGTCATTTAAAAAATATATGGTTGATTTTTTAATTGTTGTTTTATTTTTAATTTGGCTGAGGCTGGGGGCAGGATTGTTAGAGGCTTACATTTTCCCTTGGTATCATGAGATGATACCATGATCTCATGCCATAGGCCAAGAACCCTGTGCCAACTACCAATTATGTCTGTTTTGATTATGCATTCATAAACCAGGAAACTGATCACTGGATGGATTCAAGCACTAGTGGAGACAGCCAGAATCAAACCTTAAACAAGACTTCACTTATTACATGTATTCCAAATGCCCCTTATCTAATAAGAATGCCATTATGATTCTCCATATCCTTCATTATTAAGAGGCCTCAAAATATTTGAAGATATACCTTTCCTCAGTATATATTTATCTCGGTTGTACACCTGCATTTGTGCTGCATAACCTTTCCACTTGGAATTCCAATACTTGAAGTGTCTGGGTCAAAAAACATTCTCAGTACTAAAAACTGGGAAAGAGATGCTGACCTTTTTTTTACATGATATCCTTCAGCTTCTTGGTCATCCATTTTTGCTTTCATTTAATGATTTAAAACAAGTAGGTCTCATTTGCTTAATGCCAAATTATTTTTTCACTGAGATATCAATTTCTACAATCAGGAATTCTTTTTCTTTAATTTGCTATGGGTGAGGCTCCCCATGTGCCCTTTTGACCTTGCCACATATCACAGTAACTGCATCCAGTTGACTTTCAATACTTAAGTACCATTTTTTCAGAGGCCTCCCATCCTGCTGTTTATCTATAATCCTAGTTCCCTAATGGCCTCTCATACTGACAAAAGTGGCTTACACAGAGGGCCACCATCAAACATTTGAGGACTCTGGTGCTCCCTTACTAACACATTCCTAGCACGCTTGGTAAATGGCATATCATCCTGACATTCCCCTGCAACATAATGTGACAAATTTTAAGCCCTTATATAAAACAGCCATTCCAGTAAGCCCGATTTCTGAGTATTCTAATCTATTCCTTGACAGTATTTTAATCTATTCCTTCACATAATTGCAATGGCAGTTCTGACATTTCAGTGTCACTTAGAGTAGGCCATTGATTTTTCCCTGTTTTTACAAGCCATCCTAGCAGCAAGTTTACCTCATGTCCTGGAGTCTTTTTCACGCAGCTAAAGAGTTTATTCCAGGTGAATGCTCCAAAATCAATAAATTCTCTCATGATCAAAGGGCTTCAAAATTCAATCCCTCATACTCTTGTTTTCTGATGGTACATGCTAGCAGCGTCTTTCAGATTCCTTGATTTTTTTAAAGTCTCTTTTTTTTTCTGTGTTTTTTTTTTCTTCATATCTTCAACAGGTATAACTTAATTCCATAGTAGCAGTGGGAAGTGGGAGCAGATCCTGACTGGAAAAGGTGTATTACAATCTTGAAACAGAGAGAACTTTGCAATATCTCAGAAATGTTTGCCAATGCAAAATGTGGATGAGTAGACTGTTTTTGCAGGACCAATAAGCTCAGAGGAATCTAAATATACAAGATTAAAAAAAAATCAAGCCAGATTCTCCTATCACATGGGTTAAGGTGATATTATTTCCCAGCCAAAACCAGACCTTCACCTAGCATGCCAGCTTTCTTTGGGAGTTTAACTTTCTTGGGAACTCAACTACTTTTACAGTGAAATTGTCTGCTTGGTCCTCAGCTTTTTCTGCATTACCGCTGCTGCACATGGGAGCCTCTTTGCAAACTACAACTGGCCTTTGAGGATGTGTGCAATGGCTCATGCCTGTAATCTCAGCACTTTGGGAGGCCCAGGTGGGAGGATCACTTGAGTCCAAGAATTTGAGACCAGCGTGGGTAACATAGTGAGACCCTGTCTCTACAAAAAGTTAAAACGTTATCTGGACATGGTGGTGCATGCCTTTAGTTCCAGTTACTAGGAGATGGGAGTACTGAGGTGAGAGGAACAATTGAGCCCAAGGGGTCAAGGCTGCAGTGAGCCATGATTCTGCCACTGCACTCTAGCTTGGACAATAAAATGAGACGCTGCCACAAAATAAGGAAAAAAAAAGACTGACTTTTGAAATTTAAAACCAAGATTTTGACTCCCATTTTTCAAATCTATAAATAATAATAATAAATTAACAATAACTGGCACTTGTTACGAACTTACTATATACTAGGCATCTCTCGAAGTACATTTTTTTTGAGATGGAGTCTTGCTCTGTTGCCCAGGATGGAGTGCAGTGGCGCGATCTTGGCTCATTGCAGCCTCTGCCTCCAGAGTTCAAGTGATTCTCCTGTCTCAGCCTCCTGATTAGCTTGAAACACAGACACACGCCACCATACCCAGCTAATTTTTGTATTCTTAGTAGAGACGGGATTTCACTTTGTTGGCCAGGCTTGTCTACAACTCCTGTGCTCAGGTGATCCGCAGCTTTGGCTTCCCAAAGTGCTGGGATTACAGGCATGAGCCACCACGCCCTACCACTAAGTACTTTTAATGTAGAAAAAGTTATTTCTGACAAAAACAAGATTATTCTATTGTGTACATCCTGATAAAGTTTCAGATAATAACTCTGATTGATCAGCATACACCTACTGTTCATCTCTGGACTAAGCAACTATGCCCAGAGTTTGCATCAGGATATAACTGCTTTTTGTTGCTGCCACATGACTGGACTTTGAGGTGGAGAGGACAAACAGTCTTCAAAGGAAAAGACTGATAATGAATAAATGTAATTTTAGAAGTTCAATTATTTATTAATAAAATAAGAACAAAAGGAAAATGAGATTGTAAACAATTATGTTTATACATTTTAACTACTCAAAGTATTAGATTGGTGCAAAAGTAGTTGTGGTTTTTGCCATTAATGTAATGACAAAAATGCAATTACTTTTGCACCAACCTAATAAATATATTCTAAGTTGAATTCATTAATATTCTAATTATTCAGAAGCACTAGGATTAAATAATACTACATATATTAAAGAGAAATCATAAATTCTGAGAACATTTACATTCTTAACACAAAAATCAACCATTTTAATGCAGTTATTAATAACAAATAAATAACGTATATTCCTTAGAATATACTTTCCAAAATATCCTAGTTGGTAACTTTGTTTTCAGTGAGTAAGCATCAGTAATTATAAATTTTCATTAGTGAGTCTACAAATACACACACAGACAGGCATGACAAACACAGACTTTTTCACAATTTTAACATTTTTCACCAATTCAGAATTCAGATTTAAGAATGTTTTTGAAATCATCAACATATATTGATTTATAAATCAAACATTAGAACATTTGAAGTACTAAAGGATTCTGTCTATTTGTAAAGTTTGATTCTTTCTATGTCATTAATTAGAACAGGTATGTGCAGCTCCCAAAAATTTACCTTCTTTCATTATCATCCTCATTTATGTATATATATATATATATATATATATATAATATGGTTCCGATATTTATACTTAAACTTGACTAGCTAATGCAAAGATCATTGTATATGACTTTCAAATTAAAAAGTAAATATATTGCTTCCTACTTTTCTATCTATAGTAGTTCCATTGTGACATTTTGATACCAGTATAATTTCAAGAAAAATACAAATGAAAATTTATACCTATTATATGTAGCCACTATAATTTAAGTTTACTGTTGAGTTATTTCCTTGATCTGTTCATTGGAAGCAATAGACACATTGTTATGTATAACCCTGAACACTATTGGTCAATTCACTAACCTTGATATATGATAGAACAGTGCATCCCTCTCTCCTTTTCTTTATATATCTTTATCTCTATGTATATAGATATACACAAAGACACATATGAACACACATATAGAGAATACTTGGCACAGTGATATTTTTAAACTCTTATATACATATTATAATTTCTTCAATCAGTGTCACCTACTGCCTTAAAAATTATTGAAGTTTAATTCATTTATTGTAAATCATCTTAGAATGCAAACAAGTGAAGCATAATGGTCCCTATTAATGTGAGTCACTTTCTGTAACTGTTATTAATAATAAATAAATGACATATATTCTCAGTTCCATGACTAATAACTCAATGAAGTCATGCAGGCAATAAGGCAGCCATTGTATTAACCCTTCAGTAATCTTGAACATAATATGAGTAGTGGATACACATAAACCAACAAAATTCAGCTTTGACATTCTTAAAGAAAATAACTTTCAACCCAGAATTTCATATCCAGCCAAACTGAGCTTCATATGTGAAAGAGAAATAAAATTCTTTACAGACAAGCAAATTCTGAGAGATTTTGTCACCACTAGGGCTGCCTTGAGAGAGCTCCTGAAGGAAGTACTAAATATGGAAAGGAAAAACCGGTACCAGCCACTGCAAAAATATAGCAAATTGTAAAGACCATCAACACTATGAAGAAACTGCATCAACTAATGGGCAAAATAACCAGCTAACATCATAATGACATGGTCAAATTCACCCATGATGATATTAACCTTAAAAGTAAATGGGCTAAATGCCCGAAATAAAAGACACAGACTGGCAAATTGAGTAAAGAGTCAAGATTCATCTGTGTGTTTTATTCAGGTGACCTATCTCATGTGCAAAGGCACATATAGACTCAAAATGAAGGGATGGAGGAAGATTTACCAAGCAAATGGCCAGGAAAAAAAAGCAATCCCAGTGGGTTGCAATCCCAGTCTCTGATAAAACAGACTTTAAATCAACAAAGATTTTAAAAAGACAAAGAAGGGCATTACATAATGGTGAAAGGATCAATGCAACAAGAAGAGCTAACTATTCTAAATATATATGCACCTAATACAGGAGCACCCAGATTAATAAAGCAAGTTCTTAGAAACTTACAAAGAGACTTAGAGTCTCACATAATAATAGTGGGAGACTTTAACACCCCACTGTCAATATTAGACAGATCAGCGAGATAGGAAATTAACAAGGTTATTCAGGACTTGCATTCAGCTCTAGACCAAGCAGACCTAACAGACAGCTACAGAACTCTCCACCTCAAATCAACAGAATATACATTCTTCTCAGCACCACATCACACTTATTCTAAAATTAACCACATAATGGGAAGTAAAACACTTCTCACCAAATGCTTCTGATTTGTAAATGAATTTCAAAAACACAATTTTGAAATTTAAGAGAGATGGCAAATATGTTAAAATATGTGGACATTTGACCACATCACCTAGTGCCCAATTTTCTAAGCATCTGGCATTGAACCAAAAGTGCTGAAGTGAGTTAGATAGAAATACCTGATGTCAGTCAAAGGCAATAGCCTGATTGCTCAGCCATCCTTTACAATCTCCCATTGAACCAGGCAGAGGTGAACCAATGTATACAGCAGAGTTATGAAGATTGATGGCACCCGCTGCTTCCAAAATGTACCCTATCTGCATGCAAACCACTTGACACATGAACTGATAGAAAACAAAGAGTGTTTGCCCAGGAAAAGTGCTTCAGCAAGCTTAATTTCCATAGCCATTTGCACAGCAAAAGCAAGATCTAATAGGTCCCAGAGAAAGCAAAGCCATGATAAGAATTCAAAGCCACAAACTAAATAAAAAGAGATTATTAGCTACATTGCAGTAGGCAAACAGTAAAGACTTAAGTGATCAATACTTGACAAGAGACATGCCACAAACTTCATGTATAGGTCAGGTTCACACACGGTTTTTTAAATAAATCGACTGACTTTTGGACAAGGCACATAAAATGTCACTTTTTATCTCTCAGTTGATATTTTCCTCCAAGAGGGAAAAACTATTTATTCACCTCCCTAAGAGATTTGATCGAAAAGATAGTCACTCCTGATATAAGGTGTAAAGGGGAAAACTGCAATCAAGTGGAAATTTTTGTCAGTACCTTAATCTCTGATTTGTAGAAGGTTTTGCTTTGGGATATTTGGTATGTCTGAGGATTGCCACCAAAGAGCCCTTCTGTTCTTTAACGGCTGCACTAAATCTTAACAAACGTGAGCATGAAAACTATTGTGCTGCACTTGTGAGACATATATCAAAGTTATATTTTTTAAAGCTTGGGAAGGCAGTTGAATCATGCATGCTCTTTATGGAGCTCTGATCAGGCTGATAAAGGCAGTTCAGCTTCAATAAATGCGTTTTAAGTGAATGTTTTGGAAAGCGAATAGGAAATTCAAAGCTCAAACTGTTGCCAAACTGCTCCCACAGCTCTTTGATCACTTTGTTTCTGACATTTCATTGAAAATGTCTTGTTTTTATTAAAATGTTGGCACCTAGAGACCAAGAAAGTTAACTGTAGTCACCAAAAATATAATATACAGTAAATCACGGGATGACATGACTTATTAAGTATTTTGTACACATTCCTTAAAAAGAAAATATTTCCCTATGGGGTCACATACAGTGTTGCACTTGTGTGAGAAAAAGTTCATATTGTTAAAAGAAAGACAAGTACAGAAGATAAATCAAACACCAGCACTTTGCCTGAGGTAAAAGGATAAGAAGTTATACAGCGCTACTATCCAAAAAATTAATAATTTGTCATATAAATATTTAAAAAATATAGAGACAAATGTTGAAACCAGCATAATGCATTTGTATGCTACCTTTAATATATGATCACAGAGTGTATCTTTAACTTGAAGGACAGAGAGGATAAGATATTATGACCCTCTCATATTTTACATGCTGAAAGAATGTTTCAATAATTAGGGAATGCAGATATCTCTGATCACAAATGTCACAGTTTAGACTGTGTGGCTTCTGCAATTGAGGAGTTGAGTTAATCTAAAGAGTAGGGCATATGTGCAAACCAAAAATAGTAACTAGAAAATTACTCAAATATAGACACAAACATTAGTATGAAATCTATAGTATATACTTAACATATTTGGACATATGTAAAAGGCTAAGCATAACATTCTATGCTGCTGTTGCTAGCAAAATAATAATGATGATGATGACTTGAAGAATAAGCAGTACATTACTTTCTTCCTTATTCTAGTTAAAAATCTAATCTCTCCAACATTTGCTTCAATAATACTAGCTGTAATTTTAATACCTCTTTTCAAAATTTTCATTTCATTGTCTTGTTAACTAATGATATCCCCTTGAGCCACTACATGAATTTGTGATAATTTTCATATGCTCTGCTGTATCATGGAACATGAAATAAAATGATAATTCTGACAAACTGAAGAAAAAAATCAGTGAATAGAAATTAAACTCCAAATCAAACTATCAAGAAGTACCAATAATATGAGATATACATATATACATATGTAGATATACACATACACCTACATATATTTTATATATACATATGTAGGCATATATACACACATATGTTTTATATACATATATACACACACATTCATGAATCACTTAGCAATGGGAATACATTTTGAGAAATGTGTCATTAGACAATTTTGTCACTGCGAACATCATAGAATCTAATTTGACAAAGCCAGAGGAAATAGCCTACGATACACCTAGGTTATACGGTAAAGCCTATTGCTTCTGGGCTACAAACCTGTACAGTACGTTACTGTTCCGAATACCAAGGCAATTGTAACTCAGTGTATGTATCTGTTTATTTAAATATATCTAAACATAGAAAAAGTATAGTAAAAAATGGTATTATTAACTTATGCAACCACTGTTTTTGGTTGACTAAAATGTCATTATGTGGTACATAAATGCATGTAGAGCTTTCCACTCAGCGAATTAGAGCATTATCACTAAACAGAAACCTGGATGTTTAGGACAATACATTGATATGTGCCACTATTTCAAAAAACTTAGATTAATTTTTTGATTAAATAATTATTGAACCAGAGATTTGATTGAAGTTTTCATAAAGATAGCTCTCTCCTTAATAATAGTGAGTGAGTAATTTGGAGCATGGTCTGCCTGGAGTTAAACTGGGTGCTCTTAGCAGAGCATGGCAGGAGCGAGACTGGCCATGCCAACTTTGTGGGAGCTGGATGAGGCCTACTGCTGCCAGCTTTCTCTCACTCCCCTGGTGACAGAGGCAGCCATAATTCCCTCTGGAATATAACCCCACTGGCTCAAGAAACACCCCTCCATCCACCATATCCAAGGATAGTCTGAGCTCAGATCTGCCTAACCCTGCCCCCACCTGATAATATTTCTCTACCGCCCAGTACCTGAACACAAAAAAACATGAACTCTTAGGAGCTTTCTGACCCAACCCGTCATCTGAGAAACCCAAATGCTTATCCTGGCCAACTTCGGGCAAGCTGATGTTCCCCTTCCACTATCACAGCTGGTGCTCTCTCAAAAGCATCACCTCCTGGCTGGAGGCCAAACAACTCAGGGCATTACAGCAACTCATAACAGAACAACCCTTCTCCAACAAAGGAGGAAAATAATGGTGAGGGAGTAATTTGGAACAAACCTCACTCAGAAGATTGCTGCTGAACAGCAACAGCAATAGTCATCTCCTTGAATAAGTGAAGGCACTGGCAAGTTAAGAAGATAACAAATAATTACCAGATAAGGAGCTGGGAAAGTGAGCCTGGCAACACAGACTGCTTTCTTCCTGAAGCTATTTAATTCTGGAGGTAGCAGCTGAATGTAGGAGGTAAAATGGAGAACTGATAGCCTTCCAGGAAGGTGGAGAGAAGGATTTCATTACATGTCTTGCCCAAGAAGGATAGCCTAGTGAACCCTATCACAGTGGATAGAGGTACTGAAGTTCTGAATTCTATGAGAAAGGTTAATTCAGAACAATACAGAGACTGCGGTACATCTTCAAATCATTCTAATCTTTGACATTGCTTTAAATGATACTAGAGTGATTGTGCCCTCTGTCTCCTTGGAAGAAAGAAAAAAAAAATCCCCAGAGGATGATATTATTACAGTCTTCAAAATATTTCTAAAACAATATTATAACCATAACATTCAGACACAAACAAACAAAAAAGGCTTTCCTAAGGCCTTCCCAGATGCCTAGCAGATGCCAGCATCATGTTTCCTGTACGGCCTGTGGAACCATGAGGCAATTAACTCTCTTTTCTTTATAAATTATCCAGTCTCAGGTTTTTTTTTTTATAACAATGAGAAAATGAATTAATACGGTACATACAAGAACATACAAGAACGAATCAGTGTAATACAACACATCAATTGAATGAAGGGGGAAAGGAGCACATAATAAACTGAAGCAGAAAAAACATTCAAAAATGCCTAAAACTTTTTCATTACTTTTTAAAAACCTCAATTATGATTAGGAAGGAATTTTCTAAGATAAATGTCTTATATTAAAAATTCACTGTTACCATCATATAAATGTTGAAACACTAATAGTGTTTAATCTAAGATCAGGAACAAAATAAAAACGCCCACTACTATCACTTATATTTAACATAGTGCTGCAAATTTTAATCTATGCAATTAGATTGGAAAAATATATAAAGCATTCCTGTTAGAAAGAAATAAAATAAAATTTTCTCCATAGGCAGATAACATAATCTTAGTTTTAGATACTCTTAAAGAACACACACACACACAAAAACCAAACAAAAACAAAAACTTGTTAGAGCTAAAAAAACTAATTTAGCAAAGTTGTAGAACACACAAATCAGTTGTGTTTACAAATTCTTGCAATTAATAGTAAAAAAAGAAAAATGTTTAAAACATGCATTGGCAATAGCTTTGAAAATAATAAAACACTTAGAAACAAATTTGACAAAGAAAGCAAGACTCATAAATATTTCTGACAAACATTAAAGAAGACACAAATAAATGGGAAAAAAAACGCATGTTCTTTGTTAAAAGGATCAAAATCACTAAAATGTCTATACTACTCAAAGTAATCTATAAATCTAATGCATTGCCTATGAAATCTCAGTGAATAATTTTTTTCTGACATAGAAAATTTCAACCCCAAATTCCTAAGGAATTTCAAAAGATCCCAAATAGCAGAAAAAAATCTTGAAAAATAGAAAATTAGAAGACTCATACTTCCTTATTTCAAAACTTAATGCAAATCTATAGTAATTAAACTGTCTGATAAAAGCATATAGACCAAAGATATAGAATAGAAAGGCTAGAAACACTGACATATGTAGTCACTTGATATTTGACAAGAGTGCCAAGGTTATTCACTGATTAATGGGCAATCTTTTCAACAAATGGATGATGGGGAAACTGGATATTCACAGGCAAAAGAATAAAATTGAACTCTTATACTCTAAATTAATTAATTATAAATTAATTCAAAATAGATGAATAACTAAAAATAAGAGCTGAAGCTATATAAATCAAATGAAAACTTAGGGAAAATACTCATGACATTAGATTTGGCAATGCTTTCTTGGATATGACACCAAAAGCACAGGAAACAAAAAAAAATAGATTAAACATTTTTTAATATTAAAAATGTTAGTGAATCAAAGGACACTGTGATGAAGGTGAAAAGAAAATATATAGAAGGAAAGAAAATATTTGCAAATCATATATCTGATATGGAATTAATATCCAGAATATATAAAACCTCTTCCAACACAATACCATCAGCAAAAACAAAAACAACCCTTTTCAAAAATGCGCTAAGCACTTGTATAGATATTTCTTCAAATAAGATATATAAATAAGGGGATGATCCAAGATGACCTAATAGGAACAGCTCCAGAGTGCAGTTCCTAGCAAGAACAATGCAGCAGGTGAGTACAAACTGCATTTCCAAACAAATTTTCACTGCCCACAGACCAGGAGATTCCTGGGCCAAAAAGTGCCAGGAGTTTTCAGCACAGCGGTTTCAGCATGGCGGTTTCATCTCATGCAGGGTTGGCCCACAGAAACTCACACAAACCTGGGCGGTCATTTCAACTGGTGCCTGCAACACCTGGGAGACAGAGCTGCCCATTCAACTGTAAGGGAGGGGGCAGAGACAGGGAACCAGGTGATCTGGCTGGGTGGGTACAACCCCCACAAAACAAGCAATCTGAAACACTCTGGATTGAGAATTTCGCAGCAAGCACAACTGGACCCAGGATGGTCCAGCTTAGTGGGGAGAAAGGCAACCACCAGTACCAAGGGAGTCCATCACTACTGAGGCAGTTCACGCAGCAGCTGGACAGAGCCTGAGGCAGCTCAGCAATGCCTCTGCTGGCAAACTGTGACTAGACTACTCCATGAGGGGCAGGGCATCTATGAAAAAAGGCAGCAGCATCACAGGAACTTAGAAATAAAGCCAAACTTCCTAGGACAGAGCACCTGGGAAAAGAGGTGGTTATGAGTTCCACTGCAACAGATTTAAAAGTACCTGCCCAGCAGCTCTGCACAGAACAGTGGAGCTCCCAGCACAGAACTTGAGCTCCTATAAGGGACAGACTCTCTCCTCAAGCAGCTCCCTGACCCCCATATACCCAAAGAAACACCTCATAAAGGAGAGCTCAGGCTGACATCTGGCAGGTACACTTCTAGGACAAAGATAACAGAAGAAGAAACTGGAAGCAACGCTTCTGTTCTCCAGCCCCTGTGGGTGATCCCCAGGCAAGCAGGATCTGGAGTGGACCTCCAGCAGGCCTGCAGCAGAGGGGTCTGACTGTTAGAAGGAAAACTAAGAAACAGAAAGAAATAACTTCATCATCAAGAAAAAGGATGTCAACTCAGAGACCCCATCCGAAAGTCACCAACAACAAAGACCACAGGTAGATAAATCCACTAAGATGGGAAGAAACCAGCACAAAAGGGATGAAAACACCAATAACCAGAATGACTCTCCTCTTTCAAAGGATCACAACTCCTCACCAGCTAGGGATCAAAGATGGATGGAGAATGAATCTGAAGAATTGACAGAAACAGGCTTCAGAAGGTGGGTAATAACAAACTTCTCAGAGCTAAAAGAACATCTGCTAATGCAATCCAAGGAAACTAAGAACCTAGAAAAAAGGTTAGATGAGATGCTAACTAGAATAAACAGCTTAAAGAAGAATATAAATGACTTGATGGCTAAATATATACACACCCAATACAGGAGCACTCAGGTACATAAAGCAAGTTCTTAATGACCTACAAAGAGACTTAGACTCCCACGCAATAATAGTCGGAGACTTTAACACTCCACTCTCAATATTAGACAGATCAACCAGACAGAAAATTAACAAGGGTATCCAGGACTTGAACTCAAATCTGGACCAAGCAGACCTAATAGACATCTACAGAAATCTCCACCCCAAATCCGCAGAATATATATTCTTCTCAGCAACGCATTGCACCTACTGTAAAATTGACTGCATAATTGGAAGTAAATCACTCCTCAGCAAATGTAAAAGAATGGAAATCATAACAAACAGTCTCTCAGACCATAAGGCAATCAAATTAGAACTCAGAATTAAGAAACTAACTCAGAACCACACAACTTCATGGAAACTGAACAACTGGCTTTTGAATGTTGACTGGATAAATAATGAAATGAAGGCAGAAATAAAGATGTTCTTTGAAACCTACGAGAATGAAGACTCAATGTTCCAGAATCTCTGGGACACATTTAAAGAAGTATCTAGAGGGAAATTTATAGAAATAAATGCCCACATGAGAAGCGAGGAAAGATCTAAAATCAACACCCTATCATCAAAATTGAAAAAGCTAGAAGAGCAAGATAAAAAAACAAAAAAAACAAACAAACAAAAAAAAACCTAGCAGAAGACAGGAAATAACTAAGATCAGAGCAGAACTGAAGGAGACAGACACCAAAAAAAACCTTCAAAAAAATCAATAAATCCAGGAGCTTGTTTTTTGAAAAGATCAACAAAATAGACTGAACACTAGCTAAATTAATAAAAAAAGAAAAGGATGAAGTATAAAATAGATGCAATAAAAAATGATAAAGGGGATATCACCACTGATTCCACAGAAATACAAACTACTGTAAGATATTACTACAAACAAGTCTATGCACATAAACCAGTAAACCTGGAAGAAATGGATAAATTCCTGGACACTTGCACACTCCAAAGCCTAAACCAGGAAGAATTTGAAACCGTGACTGGACCAATAACAAGGGCTGAAGTTGAGACATCAATTAATAGCCTACCAACCAAAAAAAGTCCAGGTCCAGATGGGTTTACAGCTGAATTCTACCAGACATGCAAAGAGGAGCTGGTACCACTCTTTCTGAAACTAAACAATACAAAAAGAGAAAATCCTTTACAAATCATTTTATGAATCCAACATCATCCTGATACCAAAACCCATCAGAGACTCAACAAAAGAAGAAAACCTCAGGCCAATATCCATGATGAACATAGATGTGAAAATCTTCAATAAAATACGGGCGAACCATTGCAACAGCACATCAAAAAGTTTATCCATCATGAACAAGCAGACTTCATTCCAGGGATGCAAGGCTGATTCCACATATGCAAGTCTATAAATGTAATCCACCACATAAACTGAACCAAAGGCAAAAACCAAATGATTATCTCAATAGATGCAGAGAAGGCCTTTGACAAAATTCAACAGCCCTTTATGCTAAAAACTCTCAATAAACTAGGTATCAAAGGAACATATCACAAAATAATAAAAGCTATTTACAACAAACCTACAGCCAATATCATACTGAATGGGCAAAAATTGGAAGCATTCCCTTTGAAATTTGGAACTTGACAAGGATGCCCTCTCTCGTCATTCCTATTCAATATAGTATTGGAAGTTCTAGCCAGAGCAATTAGGCAAGAAAAAAATAATAATAAAGGATATTCAGTTAGGAAAAGAGAAAGTCAAATTGTCTCTACTTGCAGACAACATGATTGTATATTTGGAAGACCCTATCATCTCAGCCCAAAATTTCCTTAAACTGATTAGCAACTTCAGCAAAGTCTTGGGATACAATAGCAATGTGCAGAAATCACAAGCATTTCTATACACTAATAACAGACTAACAGAGAGCCAAATCATGAACAAATTCCCATTCACAGTTGCGACAAAGAGAATAAAATGCCTAGGAATACAACTAACAAAGGATGCAAAGGACCTCTTCAAGGAGAACTACAAACCACTGCTCAACGAAATAAGAGAGGACACAGACAGATGGAGAAATATTCCATGCTCATGGTTAGGAAGAATCAGTATAGTGAAAATGGCCATACTGCCCAAAGTAATTTACAGATTCAACACTCTCCCCATAAAGCTACCAATGATTTTCTTCACAGAACTGGGAAAAAAAAAAACCCTTAAACTTCATATGGAATCAAAAGAGAGCCCACACAGCCATGACAATCCTAAGCAAAAAGAACAAAGCTGGAGGCATCATGCTACCTGATTTCAAACTATACTACAAGGCTACAGTAATCAAAACAGCATGGTACTGGTACAAAACAGAGAGATAGACAAATGGAACAGAACAGAGGCCTCAGAGGCAATGCCACATATCTCCAACCATCTGATCTTTGACAAACCTGACAAAACCAAGCAATAGGGAAAGGATTCCCTGTTTAATAAATGGTGTTGGGAAAACTGGCTAGCAGTGTACAGAAAGCAGAAACTGGACCCCTTCCTGACACCTTACACTAAAATAAACTCCAGATCGATTAAAGGCTTAAACATAAGACCTAGAACCATAAGAACCTTAGAAGAAAACCTAGGCAAAACCATTCAGGATATAGGCATAGGCAAGGATTTCATGACTAAAACACCAAAAGCGTTGGCAACAAAAGCCAAAATAGACTAATGGGACCTAATTAAACTCCAGAGTTTCTGTACAGCAAAAGAAACAATCATTAGAGTGAACTGGCAACCAACAGAATGGGAAAATATCTTTGCAATCTATCCATCTGACAAAGGGCTAATATCCAGAATCTACAAAGAACTAAAACAGATTTACAAGAAAAAAACAAACAAACCCATCCAAAAGTGGGTGAAGGATATGAACAGACACTTTTGAAAAGAAGACATATATGAGGCCAACAAACATATGAAAAAATGCTCATCATCACTGATTATTAGAGAAATGCAAATCAAAACCACATTGAGATACCACCTCATGCCAGTTACAGTGGCAATCTTTATAAAATCTGGAGACAACAGATGCTGGAGAGGATGTGGAGAAAGGGGAACACTTTTACACTGTTGATGGGAGTGTAAACTAGGTCAACCATTGTGGAAGACAGTGTGGCACTTCCTCAAGGTCCTAAAAATAGAAATTTCATTTGACCCAGCAATCCCATTACTGGGTAAATACCCAAAGGATTATAAATCATTCTGTTATAAAGACACATGCACACGTATGTTCATTGTGGCACTGTTTTCAATAGGAAAGACCTGGAACCAACCCAAATGCCCATTGATGATAGACTGGACAAGGAAAATGTGGCACATATACCATGGAATACTATGCTGCCATAAAAAATGATGCATTTGTGTCCTTTGTAGGGACATGGATGAAGTTGGCAAACATAATTCTCAGTAAACTGACACAAGAACAGAGAATCAAACACTGCATGTTCTCACTCATAGGTGGGTGTTGAACAATGAGAACACATGGACACAGGGAGGGGAGCATCACACACGGGTCTGTTGGGGGGGCAAAGGATGGACAGTGGAAGAGTGGAGCATTTGGGGAGGGGTAACATAGGGAGAAATACCAGATGTAGGTGACAGGGGGATGGAGGCAGTACACCACATGGCCATGTGTGTACCTATGCAACAATCCTTCATGATCTGCACATGTACCCCAGAACCTAAACTACAATAAAAAAAAAGAAAAAGAAAAAAAGATATATAAATGGCCAGCAAGCACATGAAAGGATGTTAAACATCATTGGTCATTAGAGAGATTCAAATTAAAAACACAATGTGGTAGCACTTCACTTCTATTCAGATGGTTGCTATAAAACAAAACAAAACCAAACAAAATCCTGAAGATTGTATCTGTTGGAGAGACACTGTGAAAAACAGTTTGTGGTTCTTCAAAAAGTTAATTATAGGAATACCACATTACCAGCAATTCTACTTCTAGGTATATACCCAAAAGGATTGAATCAAGGACATAAACAGATATTTACACACCAATGTTCATAATAACATCATTCATAATTACTAAAGGTTGGAAACAATCCATCTGTCAATCAACAGATGAATAATTAAACAATGAAATAATATTCATCCTTAAAAGGAATAAAGCTGTGATATGTGCCTCAACATAGATGAATGCTGAAAATATTTTAAGTGAAATGAGTCAAGAATAAATGACAAATGTGTAATTTTACTTCTATGAAGTATCTAGTCCGGGCTAATTCATAAAGCCAAAATTAGAAATGAAGTTATCAAGGGCTTGTGGAAGGGGTAATTGGGAATTATTTTGTAATGGTTACAAAGTTTCTGTTTTGGTTGATTAAAAACTTGGAAATAGAGGGTGATGGTGGTTATACAATACCATTAATGTACTATATTACCACTGAATTGTACATTTTAAAATGGTGCGAACGGTAAACCTCATTTTATGTATATTTTACCTAATGGAAAGAAAAAGAGCTTTGCTCTAGCTGTTCCTTCTGTTTTGAATGTGTTTTTCCTGAAATCTGTTTGAGTGACACTTACTTCTTTCAAGTCTATGTTGAAACCCTATTTCTTACTGAAACCTATCCTGACCATCCTGTGTATAATTTCAAACTTCAACATGACCATAATGCCTACTTTTACTTCCTGACTCCCTTTCTCTTTATTCTTTTTTAAAGAACTTAACATTTTTAATATGTCATTTATCATTTTTATTGTTTGTTTTTTAACCTACTATAAACTAAATTTTCCCAAATTTGAAGTCTCTGTCTTACTCAAATACAAACAGCAATGGCCAGGACATAGCTCATATTCTATCAATATTTGTTGAATAAATGAGTAAATGAATGAAGTCTGATAATAAATAGAACATTTCAGTGGAAGAATGTTGGATTTTATTTGGAAATAGCACATGGCAATATGTTGGGAATTTTTGTGATTAGGCTTAGTGAAAGAAGATATTTTTCACACTTAGCTATTGTTAGACATTCCTTTAGTTACCATAAATGGCTGAGTAATATAATAACATTTGAGAAACGGTTTTCATTCAATAGAATGCCCTTGAAATTATGCAATATATGAACATGTTTAACTGAATATTTTATATTCTTTACTCTTTTTCTTCTCCTATATTTTCTGACACCTCTGCCACATAGGCTGAGAAACATAAGCATCGATTTAGTTATCTTTGGAGTAATCACATATTTTTTCATGCACATTGACTTTTGGGAAATGTCTTTTGATATATAAGAACAAAATTGTATCAAGGCTAACTTTAAGAAAAGAGACTTACTTGTTTACCGCATCAAAATTAGCCTCTGTGGGTGTGGAATTGAAATCAAATTTCTGTTAAATAGGGCCCCAAGAAATCGATTGTAACCAGCAGTTAATGACCAGCTTGCTAACAGCTTGAGGCAAAGCCAAGGGCAGTTAACACTCCAACAAATTAGTTGTTAACTGTGTTAATGACTGATGTTGCAGGGATTATTGCTATTATAAACAGTCATCAATCCAGCTTTACCACTGAGTCTAGAAAAGTTTACAGCCAAAAAAGATTTTTATGCTCTCAGTTTGATACTCTGGATTCTAGTTAATATGATCATCTCAAATCATAAAATGCCAGATATCCTGCTTTGTTGAGAGTAAAACTCATAAAAATTTATTTTTCTTCTCTTTATTTGTAGCATAAATATATAAGATAGCATGTTATGAGAATCATTAAGGAAATATAATGCAAACATGTAAATTTATTCTCATTTTATGTGTATATTCATGATTAATTTGTTTAAATATGCATTTTAAAATCACAGGACACCATTAAAAATGGTCAATGATAGTAGTTTAGCATCTCAGGCAACATTTTCAGTCAAAATGGCAAACAGAAAATATAAAATAGATTTATATAAGATCAAACTAAATTTTGTAAAAATTAAGTCCCAAATTATTTAACAAAAAATACATGCATCTGAAAAGATCAATATGAATCTTAAATTGTGGATATTGTTTTAAATTCCTTATTTATTTAAGAATAAAGTAGAAAAATATGAGAGTATCCTTAAACTGTATTTTAACCAAAAACATACTATTAGACTAATATTTAATAATATTCTGAAATTATTTGATGTTAATTAACTTTTAATTCTAATCCATTGCCCATCACATATTTGTAATATACATTTTTAACATAGTAAAAATTTAGCATAGTAAAAATGTATATATTTTTTTCTATCCTCTAACACTGTGTTTTATTGTGTTGTTGAATTTATTTTAAATCAATTGCAGAACTGTCATTATTTACATATTTGAAATTACTTCCTTCATATAGTTCACAAAGACAGATGTAGCCACTGGAATTTACAATAAGATATTTTTATTGTTATACATGTATTTTTAATTAAATGGTTATAAAGATAAGTCATTAATCGTTTTACTATACTCTCCACATCCAGGTTTCTGCAGTTAAAAGTTGCATTTCAAGTTAGGTAACTATTTGCAAAATTAAAATACGCAGTGTTCTGTTTTTCTTAAACTATACTAGAAGTAAAGTATGGTTACTTTTGTAACATACGTCCGTATTTCAGAAGGTATTTTTCTATTTGACTGAAAATATATGTGTAATTTGTTATATTAACAAATACCCAGAAATAACCTGTGATGTTAAGAAAATAGAAATCAAAGCATCTAGTGCCCACATAATTAAAGGTAATTACAGAGTTGGTGTAACCATCTTAAATCTCTGATTTTGATAGGTGTACTATAAATAATGGAAACAATGCTCATCTTGAATTAATCTATTTTCACTTTTCAATATGTTTTCAATATGTTTCAATCTTCTATAAATATAAAAGTTGAAAAGTTGTTTGCAAACTTTTTACTAAACTCCATTTATTTCAGAATTGTCTCATGAATTAGGTTTTTTAAAAAAAATTTGTAAGCAATCTGTGACCTTTAGACTACTTGAGTCTATATAACATTGACATAAACTCTGTTAATTTAGTAACTATTTCAGCATATTTCCAAGTGTTTTGACTTAGATCTATTCTTAGTTAAGCTTATAATCTTTGAAAACAGAAAATTTATGTATATGTATTTACATCCTGAATAAAAATATTCTTACCTTCTCTACAACATGTCCAGTTTTAATGGTCAGTTCTATACTTTCTTTTTCTGTTCCACTAGGTACAATACCTGTTTTCACATTTGAATTCTACAATGCCTATATTGAAGTAGAAAACATGGATGGAACATCTACATTTAATGCTGGCCTTAATATCAAGATTACGTATTTTGTATTTTAGCAGTATAATACTTAAACCTAGAATTTTAACTCACTGTTTTACTCTGGCCTTTGATGATGTCAGACTCTTTTAAATTGTAAGCTTTTAAAATCCAATGATTTAATTGAAATTTTGTTGTTTTTCTTTCTAAGGGAAATATATCCTCTTTAGTTCTTTTAATCTATTATTTTATTCTAATAATCTTTGGTTTGTTTCATCTTCAGTTCCTGATTCTCCCAGAACTACTTTGTTTTATACTGATTACTTACAATGCTGTTTATGGCCTACATATAATTCACAATATTGAGATTATGGTCCCCAGAACACTCTTTAAACACATACAAAAAAATGAGGGACTTTACAACAGAAGAACATGAAGTTTTTCTTATGCTATTACATCTTTCTTTGTTTTACTTAAGAGACAGTCAAGGTTTAACTTTAATCTTCTCTCATCCATGATGTCTTAAATGTAACTAGAGCTCTAAAGAAGCTTAATTCTTATTGAAATTTGTCTGTGCCACACCATTTGTCAGTATTCTGCGTTATTAACTTTTTTCTTTTGTTACACTTGTTTTCATAACTAATTTTAAAGTTTTTGTATATAAGAAATGATTCCGTATTGTTTCTTGATAGTCTATACTTTCATTTGGTGTATTATGTTCAACAGAGGGTAAATGCCTATAGTGTGAAATTTAGGCCAGGCGCAGTGGCTCATACCTGTATCCCAGAACTTTGGAAGGCTGAAGCAGGCGGATCACTTGAGGTCAGAAGTTCAAGACCAGCCTGGTCAATATTGAAACTCCCTCTCTACTAAAAAATACAAAAATTAAATAGGTGTGGAAGTGCATGTCTGTAATCCCAGCTCCTTAGGAGGGTGAGACAGGAGAATCATATGAACCCAGGAGGGAGAGGTTGCAGTGAGCTGAGATTGCACCACTGCACTCCCGCCTGAGTAACAGAGAGAGCAAGAAAGAAAAGAAAAGAAAAGAAAAGGAATTGAAGGAATTAGCAAAAAAACTCTTACATTTACACATATTTTAGGTTACTAAAATGAACTTCTGGACTAAATTACTGGACATCTTCAAGTTGGAATTGCAGAAAATCACAAGAGATTGTCACTCTCAGCCTAATATCAACTGGATACACTGCAATATTCCAATATTAAAAAAAAAAAAAAAACATATTGGGCTGTTGAGAAGTCCAAACAAGTCTAAATGAACTCAAACTTAGAAAGTGATAGGCCTTCCCTCCAGTGGCCTATTTTCTAGTTGCTTTCCTGCCTGGATGACAGGGAGGTCTTGGCAGAACAAATATAGATGAGAGTAAAGAGGAATTGATGATGTTTTAAATAACTTTAATAGTTGCATATCAGTTAGTAAGGATCAGAATTTTGTGAGGTCCTAACCACAACCCACCAACTCTATCCCACAATCCCTTATTAAAATCTCAGAGTTACTACACCAAACAGCAAAAGAACTCATTTATATTCATATTCCTCTAAATTATTCCAGGACTTCACAGATTGTAGGACAATTGACTGCTGAAGATGAAGGTGGGCAGATATACTGTGATTCTTATAGTGTCTTTCCTATGGGCAAAGCCATGTTTCACAGAATTCAGGGAGATGGCTGGAGAGCTAAAATGAATTGAACTTATTTGTTAAAATAATTAAATAAAATGCTGAACTCATTTGAAGGATTTGCCTGCACCCTGGACACAGCTAAAGAAAGTGCCAGTGAGTTTGAAAAGACTTCACTGGAAATTATCCAAAATGGAAAGAGAGAAAAATGAAAGAGAGATAACAGGACAAAAGAAATATCTGCAGAGATAATTCAAAAGGATAAAAGGCAACAAATCACAAATAATCTGTGATCAATTCACAGATCCAAGAAGCTCAGCAAACCACTAGCTAGATAATACAAATACAACCATAGAAATCAGAGTCAAATGATTGAAAACCATGGAAGATAGTTGGCTTCAGAAACAATGGAGACCAGAAGACAATGAAATATTATTTTTTAATTGCTAAAAAAAAATGGAACCTAGAATCTATATGTTTGAGCAATTACACTCAAAAGTAAAACCAAATATATTTAGCTGGCCAGAAGCTGAAAGAATTAGTTGTCAAACTATGCTGAAAAACTTTAAGAGAAACATTTGAAGCTAAAATAATAGAATAAGATAGAAGCCTGAATTTGAGAAAAATAAAATAATGTAACTTTGTATTTTGGAGTCCCTTTTCTTTCAAATTGAATAAAATAATAAATAATTGTGGTAAATATTAGCAATATAAAAGAACCTCTATATTGTATAGGCTTTTGAAGAAATCTGTTCACAAAGCATCTGTTTCTTACCTTTCAGAAATTTCCTTCAATACGAACTGGGCCAATTTATCTAAGGGCTTCTAGATAAGAAGTACTATTTTTTTCATTTATTCATCAATAATCTATTATATTAATTTAACTAAAATAGTATTGTATTTACTACTGTCATTGTATCTATTTTACAGCATATTTATAAAGGAAGGAGTCTCTTAGGTTATGAGCTGCTTACTAAGAATATGTAATACTATATAATGCCCCAGGAATTCCCAGTTCCAGTCAGTGGCCTGTCAGGAACCAGGCCACACAATAAGAGGGGAGCATGGGCAAGGGAAGCTTCATCTCCATTTACATCCACTCCCCATCGCTCGCATTACTGCAGGAGCTCCACCTCTTGCTAGATAAGCTGCAGCATTAGATTCTCACAGGAGCATGAACCCTATTTGTGAACCGTGCTGTGAGGGATCTAAGTTGCACACTCCTTATGAGTATCTAATGCCTGATGATCTGTTACTGTCTCCCATCACCCTCAGATGGCAGCGTCTAGTTGCAGGAAGAAAAGTCAGGGATCCCACTGATTCTACATTATGGTGAGTTGTATAATTATTTCATTATATATTATAATGTATTAATAATAGAAATAAAGTGCACAAGAAATGTAATGCACTTGAATCATCCTGAAATCATCCCTTCCCCCACCTCCCAGTCCATAGAAAATTGTCTTCCACAAAACTCAGTCCCTGGTGTCAAAAAGTTTGGGAACCACTGCCCTAAATGTATTAGTTGTTTGACAAGATACATGAAAATTCAATGATGCTGCTCCCTCCTTTTATTGACAAGATCTGTTATGTTAAAGACATTCCCATCAAAGGCTCTCTAGATGCAGTTATGGAAAAGAGATGAAAAATATCATCATCATATATCACAACTATTTTAAGAATATTAACTCCTTATTAATTTATGCCATTTTATGTTATAAAAAAGAATAACTTCATTTTTATATTTGTTCCGTATTAAATATTTATTCATAATACCTTCCTTTAACTGTCACTTCAGGGACGAAAGCATACATTTGGGCATCTAACATCACATTTTGAAAGCAGCACTACTAAAACATTAGGGAAGATTTTCACTGTAGAAAAATGGATTATCTATCCAGGTAATAGTGTCATTCATCTCGATTTGAAATCTGTGGAGTTGTTCATGAAATAAGAACTAATATTTTTTTTCTCCCTGAGACGCCAAACATCTACATTAAAATGAGGGAAAAATGGCTACTGACTCAGATGCATCTAAAGGTAGAGACATTTTACAAAATTCAACATTCCTCCTTGGCTCAGGAGGTTTGTATTTCTAAAAAATGATTGTATACTTGGATTAATTGGAAGTTTACAATTTCATTGAACATTGTCAATCTCAGGAATTAAAATAATATGATATAAACTAAAATAGTTGGATTTTCTTGAAAATAATTGAAACCATACTAGGAATTAATGTAAGTCATGTGCTTTCCTGAAAGTGCTTTGTTTTATTGTATATTTTATATTCATCATAATAAAAACGTGCCATTTTACAGCCTATGTTAGAACAAATTGCAAAATATCTGTCAAAATTTGTGCTGAACTTAAAACTTGTATGAGAAATTATGCTTCCCAATAAAAGTTTGATTAATTCATGTTTGGTGACCTGTGTAAAAAACATGTATATGTAACAATAGTTAGTATTTATACTTATGGTGTATGGAGCAACTGCTAGTCCTGACTTTATAGGAATTAATACTTTTTAGTAAAGATATTTTACCATCTGATAACCTTAAGGTTGACATAGTTGCTGTTTTGAGTTTTACATACACATAAGAGCATAGTTTAAGGGTCATGTCTTTTACATTAATTCCTACTATTTCAAATTTCAGTCATTATCACCTCTGGTATTCAAATTTTACCAGATGTACCTATATTAGTCAGAATATTCTAAAACATGTACAAACCCAATCTCCAGAAACTGTAAATATGTTACATTGCATGGCAAATAGAAATAGGGTTGCAGATAGAATTAAAATTGCTTACTGGCCTGGCACAGTGACTCAAGCCTGTAATCCCAGCACTTTGGGAAACTGAGCCAGGCGGATCATGAGGCTAGGAGATCGAAACCTCGACTATCTTCAACATGGTGAAACCCCATCTCTACTAAAATTACAAAAATTAGCTGGTTGTAGTGGCGCACACCTGTAATCTCAACTACTCAGAAGGTTGAGGCAGGAGAATTGCTTGAACCCAGGAGGCAGAGATTGCAATGAGCCAAGATCTCACCACTGCTCTCCAGCCTGACAACAGAACAAGACAGCGTCTCAAAAAGAAAAAAAAAAGAAATTGCTTGCTTAGCTGTCCTTAAAATTTTGAGATTATTTTAGAGTAGCTATGTAGGCTGGATGTAAACAAAGGGATGAGTAAAGTGGAAGAAGGAGGCAGAAGAGGAGGCGAGAGTAATGTGATGTGAGAACTTGATCCACTGTTACTGGTTTTGAAAATGAAAAAGTGATCATGTATGTTAGTGACCTTTGAAAGCTGGAAAGGGCAAGAAAATGGATTCTTTCTTAGAGCTTCCAGAAGGAATGTTGCCCTAATAAAACCTTGACTTTAGCCCAGTGAAACTCATTTCAAAGTTCTGACACAAAACTAAGATAAAAGTTAGTGTTGTTTTAATCCTCTAAGTTTCTGGAATGTGTTGCACAGCAATAGAACACTAAAAGACAACCAAAACATTTAACTAGTAAACATGGAGATATTTTTGATGGCTCTATTGCTTTGGAAAAGCTAATGTCTTTTCTCTGTAAGTTTTTACTAACTTTGTGATAGAGAAATTTTTATCTTTATCTTTATCCTACCATGTGGCTTGTACATAGCAGGCCCCTAGCAGATATTTAAATTTTTTTTTTTACATAATATGAAGGTGAAGTTAGATAGAGCCAATAGTTATACATAGTTTAAAAGACAAGTTTATTGGTATATTTGCCAAAAACTGCCTGAGCAGAAAGAAATGAAATGCAAGTTGTAAGTCATGATATTCAACAAGTATTTTTTCTTTTCCTGGGAAAAACACATATCAATATTAGTTCACACATACAAGTTTTTATACTATTATATAAAATATGATGATTGTGATGGCAGAAGCAGCTATTCTAAAGTGGCCACTGCAATGATGCCAGCTGCAGCTGGGGAGGAGCAGCCGGGGCTATGTGCTCCATTGAGCTGGCAGGAGCCAGGAACAGGTGGAAGCCCCATTTCCAACCAAGTTGGCAGGGTGGAAGCTTCAGGCTCCCTGCACAGTTGCAGCCACCCAGTCCTGACTCTGGACCCAGGCATCCCTGTGCTCTTGGGGCCTGGAAGCAGGCAGGAGCCCTGGCATCCTGGCACAGCTGCAGCTGCCCAGCTGCTGGTGCAGACCCAGGAATCCCTTCATCTCTGCACTCTTGGGGGCCTTGGAAAGTCCTCCTGTCCTCACAGTCTCAGAAATGCCTTCTCCTGCTGCCTGACCTCTTTCTGTTCTTGACAATTGCTCCAATTTTAGAGCATATTGAGGCTGAGCCCGGGTGCTGTTGCAACCTGCCAGGTGTGTGCACACTCAGGACAGGTCTGCCATGCCAGCCCTCTGACACCTTGGCCCCCTCCAGACTTTAGGTGCTGAGGAGCACAGGAGGGAGGCTGAGGGGGTGCTGAGAGTAGCTTAGCATGGGCCTGCAGATACCCCTTGGCATGATCAGCCTAGGTGCCATGGGCATATTGGACGGCAGGTTGATGGCAGCAGGAGGCAGACATGCTCCTGGCCAGAAAGGAGTGGGTACGGTGAAACCCCAGCTTCAGGTCAGAAAGGGCCTGAGGCCTCAGGTTGGGCTGCCAGTTCTGTGGACCAGAGTAAGAACTTATGGCGCTTTTTCTGGGCCTGCCCATGGCCATCCATGGACCAATCAGCATTCACCTCCCTTCTGAGGCCCGTGAAACCCTCAGACTCAGCCAGAATCAAGCAGAAGATGGGACAACCTTTCTACACAGAGGAGTTACTCACTGTGGGTCTCCTCTCTGCTGAAAGCTAAATACTCATTAGTACAGACTGCCTGTGGGTAGGAACTACCCACTGCAGGTCTTCTCTGAGGTGTTCTGTAGCTCAATAAAGTACCTCTTTGCCTCGTTCATCTCACTTGTCCATTGACCTCATTCTTCCTAGATGTGGGACGAGAACTCAAGACTCACCAAATTGCAGGGCTGAAAGTGCTGTAACACAAACAGGGCTGAAACACACCCCTTACTTGCCATATTGTAGGTGATGAGAGGAAGAAAAGAAAGAAGGAGAGAAGAGCTATGGCCCTTTGGGGTGTCCAGATCTAGCAGCTCCCCAGGCCAGGGCTGTGATACTCTCTTTAGGGCTCTGTGGTTCCTGGAATATCCAAGCTTCTGGACACCACCACATTCCCTGGTGCTTGCAATGGAAGCTGCTTACTGTATGCCTAGTCCAGCCACAGTCTGGACTAGGGAGGAGGCACCATGCTGGTCCTTGGAGCTGCCCACCCTGCCACAGCTGGTATACTTGGCTTATGCAGTGACTAGACCCTACACTCACATGCTCATGCACTCCTAGCTTCTTCACACCTGGCTTGCCCTTAGCAGGCATGAAATCCAGGCAGATAGCAGAAGCCAAGCACAGCCAGCTAGACTCAGTGGGCTTAATGAGCCCAGTGAGCCTGAGAAAAACAGGGGCAAAGGCAACACTGGCCACAGAGGTATCTAGCTGGTGAAGTGACACCCCAAGGATCTATGACAATATGGACTGTTGATTTGTGCATCATCTCTTCTATATATCCTTCATAAAATAAGGACATTATTAATCTTGATGACTTACTTTTGTACACCCACTGATCTTGGAAATTTATATGTAGCATTAAGAAAAGCCATAAATTTATATTAACCAGGAGCTATTATTTCTCCAACTCCTCTTGAACTGGTTGGCTTAGTTTTTTCCTAAATATATCTAAATAAACATAACTTACTTTCAGCTTAATTAATTTTGCCTCTGCTCCTGAAATGTGCTCTCACATGCAACAAAAATAATTTTGATATCATTTACCTTAAGTATTTAATAAATTCTCATTGTTCACAACTTATAAAACCAGAAAAATTAAATGACAAAACCCCTTCTATGCTATATGCCTCCTCTCACACTTGATCACTTCTTCAATGACTTCCTCCAAATCTTTCTTTATAATTGTTGTTACCATCTTACCTCAGTCCATCTGGGCTGCTATAACAGAATACCGTAGACTGGCTAGCTTATAAACAACAAAAATTTATTTCTCACAGTTCTGGAGACTGAAAAGTCTAAAATCAAGATGACAAAAGATTTGCTGTCCAGTGAGGGCCCAATTCCTGGTTTATAAGTGGCTATCTTCTTGCTGTAACCTCACAAGTTGGAGGGGGCAATGGCATTCTCTGGAGTCTCTCTTGTAAAGGTCCTAATTCTATCTATGAGGGCTCCACACTAATGATCTAATCATGTTCCAAAGTTCCCACCTCCTAATACCATTGTATTGTGGGTCAGGATATAAATGTATGAATTTTGAGGGAACACAAATATTAACTTTGCAGTACCTCCAAAATATTTAGACCTTTTCTCTCTTACTTTCGATATTTTGCACAGCAGAATTTTAAGTATATTTCGTTAATGACAAAATAGAATTTATTTCCTCACGTTTGTCTCTTTTTATGTAGTCATATCAGGGTAACATCTACTTTACTTACGCAGAGAAGAATTCTATATACCATTTGAGAAAACACTGAGTGAACTTAATCAGTGCAACTGTATTGCATTGACTTCTGTATAAGCCAGATTTCTGAAAATATACATGCACATGCATACAAACACACAGTCTCTTACAGGCTTTGAGGAACTGTTGAGCATATGGACCTGTCATTCAGAAACTTGTCAGACCTGGGGAATATAAATTGCTTTACAACATTGTTGTCTTCCTTTTTTATATATTTAAATATTATAGAGTTAGCTCTGTTAACTCTTTCATGTAAATTTTTATAACCATAGTTTAGTATAAATATGAAAAACATTGTTTTTTTAAATCAAATATAGCTTATTTTTATACTTAAACTAGGCATAGAAAACTTTACTGAGAAGTCAATCTCCTCTACTTTTAACTTCTTTGATAATAATGATTGTCATATTGATAACAACTTGCTTTTTGAGTATTCACTTTAGTTATTTCGGTTTTACTTACATTATCTTGGAAGCACATGGACTGTAGTCACTCTGGGCAACTTAACTGCCTATATTTACTGGGTTTAAATGACACTTCACTTACCTCTCTACTTTAAATTTAATTTATAATGGAGTTAACATTGGTGACTTCTTTATACCCATACTCTGCTTACCGACCATCAAAATTATAAAATTCCTTTACTGCCATTCACAGTTATTTAAGAAATGGTTGTTGAGTTTCTGGGTCTACTTAACTTTATTTCAACACTGTTAACCTTCTCAAATACCTAGTCAATCCCACTTGGTCTATTCACTAGACCTCCTGGGCATGAATTGCTTTCATCAAATTGGCTACCATGCCTTCTGCAAGAAGGTATACTGACATGTAATTTGTTCACTGTCCTCTGCCGTAATGTGCTAATTTCAGAGAGTGTTGCTCTACTTGTCCTATATGGCCCTACAGATCAGAATCTAAAAAAGCTATAGACCTGGCTTCACAAATGTGTCACCTTTGCAGTTGTACTGTGCTTGATTTAATGCTCTGTTTTTGCTGCTTTGAATTTCTTAATGAAATTTTAAACCAATGTCTTAATTTTGGAACAGATCTTTGTCTAAACAAAGGCAATGGATCATGTGCGTGAGAGAAGGATATACATGTAACATTCATGTCTACCGTTCCTTGCAAACCAATTCACCTATAGCATTTGTGACACCTGTAAGAAAAGAATTTTGTGAACAATCAAAATGTTTAGAATTGGAACAAGTTAAAAAGCTAGTACAAAGTACAAGAAAGCCTACACTTTCCACTCAAATTATTCCAAACACAGAAAGAAAGCGATGACATTCTTCCAAATATGAATCATGAGGAAGCCTACCATATCCTTTCTTACTTATGCTACTTCCTTGAGTAGCCTATTACTTATATAAAAAACAATGACATGGGAGGGGAAAGATGAGGAAATACATAATTCCTTTTTTCAATCATTCTTTAATCATCAGTAAGTTTGAAGTAGAGAGTGTTGGTAGAAAATTCATGTATCATATGTACAAAAAGAACAATTCTGCCAGTTTTGTGCAGCATTTCTGTTTTGGTAACAATAAAGTAGATATGTGTATTTGAGCTGTGAAATACAAATTATGGGCTGGGTATAGTTGCTCATGCCTATAATCACAACATTTTGGAAGGCTGAGGTGGGAGGATAACTTGAGTCCAGGAATTTAAGCAGCCTGGGCAACATAGTGAGAGCCTATCTCTACAAAAATAAATAAATTAATAAATAAATAAAATTAGCTGGGTATGGTGGCTCATGCCTGTGGTCCCAGCTGCTCTGGAGATGAGTCAGAAAGATTGCTGGAGCCCAGGAGTTAGTGGTGAGGGGAGGCTGCAGTGACCTATGATCATACCACTCTACTTAGGCCTGGGAAACAGAGCAAAGCCCTTTCTAAGAAAAAGAAAGAAAGAATTAAAGAAATACAAATTGTGTATTTTGGGTGATTTTGCAAGCAAATTAAGTATTTTATATTTGTTTTTAAAATTTCTTTGCACATTACAAAAATAAATGGCAAATTCATGCTAATAACTAAAATTTAATTTCTTTACTTACAAAAATATTAAATCAAAATGAGTCAAGAATTAGCCAATAAAAGACAAAAGCTTTATGTTTTAATATCTTAATAACACTATTTTTGCTTTTTGAATAAGGTATCCCAATTTTCAATTTGCATTGTGTCCTGCAAATTATCTAGCTGCCCTGAATGGCAGTGTACTATTACAAATTGAATTTGCTTTTAGAAACATCAAGACTTAGGTTTGACTCACAACTTGTGTCTGTACATTGATAAATGACTGGACTCAAATACCTGGGTTATATTTTATTATTTTTGAAGCAGAGACAATAACAATCTCCTTTAAGAGTCTCTGTAATAGAGTAGTATGCATAATTTCACTAATAGAGGGAAAAGCAGGTATACTCTTAACTGAATGTGTTTCCTTACCTCTAGTGCATTTCTCTGAGTATCATTCACTTAAGAATTGACCAAACAAAATCAAGTTGCATTCTAATCTTTAGTGATGTATGTGTGATGCATTAGAAAATCCCATCAATCTACCTTGCTCTCTACTTTCAAAAGCAAGAGAGTGCTACACCTTCTATCATAAAGTGAGAACAACAATGAGCCAGGTTTCTATTCAGATTTCTGTTGGATCTCAAGACTCCTTTGTCATAAATGTGCCCTTTCTTTTCTATGCTCCCAGCACCAAATATGGGTAGATTTTAGGGTCAAATATTTGAAAGCTATGCTTCAGTTTGGAACCTTGAACCAAATACTTTCACCCTCAAAATATGTTCCTTTCTACACACTACCTCCTTCTTTCTAGAGCTTACTCAACATAAGGGCTTTCTGTAATCTCTAGGCAAGATTGTGTTTAAATTTATATAGTCTTTCACCTTAATGAAATAGAAATTCAGCATTCTAGGAAACAGATTAAGCTAAAAAGATTTTGCTTCCTATCAAATATGATTGCAAGGAATATTCAAATGTTGATCAATCTGCCCTTCCTTTCTGCCTACAAGAGAGATTTTTCAAATGTTCAAATCCTGGTGAACTCCACATATGAATATATCTCTAGGAAATAGAGGTTGACCTTGTAGAAACTGTCTATGATGCAGGTAAGACTGTACCTCTAAAACCATTTGGACAAGTTTGAAAAGTAGGAGAAATGTAAGTGCTCCAGGAACTGTGATCTCAGAAGAAGAGGGCTATTTTACTGGTTATCTGAAAATACTGAGTAACCATTTCCCTTGATATCAATATGTAACAGTTTGAGAAGGAGCAAACAGAGCTAGGTATGCTTGAAAACATCAGCTTCAGGTTACTGATCTCTTTCTCTGCCCCCTTCCCAGCTGCTGTGTCCCTGGCCACTCTTTGCCATACCGTCTGGCACAAGAACACAGCAATACCAGGAATCTTAGATCTTATAAAGGGGATTCTGTGGGGCAGACTTTTCGTAATATCCTCATGTATTTCTCCTCTATTATTAAGTTCACAACCTTACATGTGTAATCTCCACCAAAGGAAAATGAAACATTAATTATGTATAATAAGCATAAGTGGAAGCCAAAAATACTTGTTAACTATATTAAGAGGCTGTTCATATGTTGTAAGAAAAAAAAATAAATCATTTATTTTCAGATATAAGCTTCTATATCATATCCTGTATATGAAGAAATTAAAATATGATAATAGAAGAAGGAAGTTTTATCCATGACATGATTGAATGTGTGTCTCCTTCAAATCTCATGTTGAAACATGATCCCCAGTGTTGAAGGTGGGACCTGGTGGGAGATGTTTGGGTCATAGGGTGGATCCCTCAAGAATGGCTTGGTGTCACCCTCATGGTAATGAGTGAGTTCTCTCTCTGAGTTCACATGAGATCTGGATGTTTAAAAGAGTGTGGCTCCATCCTTCTCTCCCTGTTGCTCCCTCTCTTATCATGTGATATGCCTGCTCCCACTTTGCTTTCCATGATGATAGCAAGATTCCTGAGGCTCTCGTCAGGAACAGATGCTATCACCATGCTTCTTTTATTGCCTGCAGATCCGTGAGCCAAATACATCATTACCTAGCCTTAGGATTTTTTTCATGGCAACTTCAAACACACTAATACAATCTTAGTTGGCTAAATCAGCAAAATCAACCCAAGCAGCCAAATATCTCACGTTGAAATGCTACTAAAATTTAGCTTTTCTGACATAGGGTCTGCTTCTAAGTTTGACGTCATGAGTATCTTGAGTCATATGTATGAATACATATTGATATAGACATACTATACAAATATAACATTTAATTTTATATTTTAAATCTTTTGTTGATTTGTGTATACAACATTTTTTAGCATGTGAAAAAATTTGACATTTACCAGATTAAACTTGCATGTGCCAGTGAGTGCTAAAAATACAAGGTTTTTTAAAAATATATAAAAGTATATCTTTCAGGAACAGTGTACAATTCTTTTCATGATCTTCAATTGAACTAGCACCAGAAATTTTCTGAAATGTTAATGAGCCAGTTTCTCTTATCTTTTGTTTATACTTTCAAGTAAGACTTTCGAAGGAATGCCATCGTGAATGAAGACACTAAGTTTTGAATAAAATATGTCAAAAAACGTTTTATTAACATCCTTTTTTTCATTTTAGAAATGATTTTTACTCTGAGGGAACAATACATCATCATTCCTCAAAATAACGTATTATGTGTTTTCTATTAGGTTAATTTTGAAATAATAGTATGAAGAATAAAATTAAAATTTGAGGTGTGTAAATAATATCCCAGTACCATCAAGTAATATTCCATCTGGTATAAAACTGGTATGAGACAAGTACTTTTAGAGAAAACATGAGCTTGTCAATCAGAATTTCTTTCCTGTTTCATGAGAAGCCTGTTTTGGTTACCTTAGAAATCTGATATAAAAGTATCAGTCCACCAATTTTAATTGTAACAGTTTTAGAAAGTCAACTCAAAAGATACATTTATCTCATATATTCTCAATATTATGTAGATTACTTTTCTCTCAGATTTGATAATTTTTGCAGACTTTTGTGGAAAAATTGAGATTGCCTTGAACTATTTAACAGCTTGTTTTAGGAAGTTAACTGTATAAAACACCTTTTCTCCCCTAAATTAATAGAATTGACATTGATAGGCAAGCAGAATATTTTAAAAGCCAAGAATAGCAGTACTTAAAAGACTTTGATATTATCTAGCACATCATTTTAACTTCACAGAAAATAAAACTGAGATTCACAAATATAATAATTACCCAATATTAATCACCTAGTATGGGCTCAATAAATACAAACTGCTAATATTTTGAAATTTTCACCAATTTTCACATGTTGAAAGAAATATGCAAAACACTGTCCTAGAAATTCTGGGGGCTACAGAGGAAACAAGGTAATATCTACTTTCAAGAAGGAGATGGCATTTACATAAACACAGAATATTAAGTGGTCAAACAGACATCTATTGTGTCCTTCCAATACAGTCATCATTGTGTGAGTTAATGATGGGGTGATAGTGAACACATCAGTCATGTGCATAGTTTTCTGGAATTTAGAGCCAATTGAGAGAAATTTTGTTAACAACTGAATACATAAAATTATATAATTACACATTATGGCAAGTGCTATCAAAAAAACCTGACTTAGGAGAACATATTAAAGGGAACCTAAATCATACTGAAGTTTAAGGAAGCTTTCTTTCAAAAAAGTGATAATAGACTTGTTACCTGAAAGGGATCTCAATCCAGACCACGAGAGAGGGTTCTTTGATATCGCACAAGAAAGAACTTGGGGTGAGTCGACAGAGTGAAATTAAAGCAGGATTTTCAGAGAAGTAAAGAAACAAAAGAATAGCTACTCCATAGGCACAGTAGTGCCAAGGGTTGTTAGTTGACTATTTTTGTGTTTTTTCTCTTGGTCATATGCTAAACAAAGGATGGATTTAACAGTTAATTTAAAATGTTACGTGTATGGTCTAAAAAGAAGAGAGACCTTCAATTCTGGCAACTCCCTTTAAAAATGGGTGGGGAGTTCCCAGAACTGAGGATTCCTCCCCTAATTAGACTATATAGGAAAACTTCCAGACATTGCTACAGCACTTGGAAACTATCATGGTGCTGGTGGGAGCATGCTAATGTATTATAATTAGCATTTAATAAGCAGTGAAGACTTCCAGAGGTTGCTTTCATTGCCATGTTGGTTTTGGTGGGTTTTACCTAGCTTCTTTACTACATCCAGTTTTTTTTTTTTTTAAGACAGGTTCTTACTCACCCAGACTGAAGAGCAGCGGTGCCATCTCAGCCCACCGCAACCTCTGCCTCCTAGGTTCAAGTGATTCTCCCTCCTCAGCCTTCCACGTAGCTAGCACTACAGGCCCATGCCACTGCCTCCCAGCTAATTTTTGTATTTTTAGTAGAGACTAGGTTTCACCATGTTGGCCAGGCTGATCTCTAACTCCTGACCTCAATAACCCCTGTCTTGGCCTCCCAAAGTGCTGGGATTATAGGAATGAGCCACTGTGCCCAACCCTTCCTGTTTTATCAGTGTGGTCTTTGTGACCTATATAACTCTTGAAATCAATCCTGCTGACCTCAGGAGGTCTTACCTTGTGAGTAACAAAGCCTAGCCTGGAAATGCAGCCCTGCAGGTCTCAGCTTCATTTTTACCCCACCCGCTATTCAAGATGAAGTCACTATCTTTCAAATGCCTTTGACAGACTGAGATCTAAAACCAAACAAAACAAACGATGATATGATCCTGAAACAGGGGAAATTTTTGTATGCTTTAAAATTTATAAAAAGATCAATATGGTCAGATCTTAGAAAAACATGAAGAGGTTGTCATGAGACGGGGATGGAGGAGGGATGGGGATGGGGAGAGCATGTCTGTAGCATAAATATTCTTTAAGTTCAAAAAATACGATGGATGATCTTAATCCAATTCATACTTTGTTGTTAAAAAATATATCACCATTACAACCTTAATATTTTTTTTCAATCTTTCATCTGGCCTTAGAACTCAGCCTTAATGCTAGCTAAATTCTTTTCTTAAACAGATTTGGGAAAACTTCATAGAGCAATCATATATCAAGAACTAACTCCCCACTCCCCATTCTGACACATACTTACATGCTAGGATATCTAAATGAAATAAAGCCAAAATAAATTTCACCTTTAATTTGTCATTTTGGTCAGGCTAGCCCTGCCTATTTTTTATCTCAGTCTAATCTTTTAATCTTTATGAATTTATCAATGTGACACACAAAGAGGCCACCCAAAGTTGACCAACAATTACAATTCTTAATATATGTTTTGAAATTAACACTATTCCCTGGTACTGAGGTCCTATTTCATGTAGTAAAGCCAAAGATGCAAGGGATAGCTGACTCTTACATTGGCTGAGTTATCTCTACTTCTTAATAGACATCTTTGCAAGTGTTCAGCACAATTGATTTTTTTAAAGTATTGTATCAGTCTGTTTTCACACTGCTATAAAGAAATACCTGAAACTGGGTAATTTATAAAGGAAAGAGGTTTAATTGACTTATAGTTCCATATGGATGGGGAGGCCCCAGGAAACTTACAAGTATGGCTGAAGGGGAAGAGGAAGCAAGGAACTTCCTCACATGGTGGCAGAAGAGAGAAGTGCAAGCAGGGAAATGTCAGATACTTATAAAACCATCAGATCTCGTAAGAACTCACTATCAGGAGAACAGCATGGGGGAAACTATTGCCATGATTCAATCACTTCCCTCCCTCGACGTGTGGGGATTAAAATTCAAGATGAGATTTGTGTGGGAACACAGAGCCAAACTGTATTAGGTATCAATCTTACTATTTCTGGGCCTGGTTCCAACACTCCAATGCAAATTGTTAAGCTTTGATAGAGTATTTTAGGCTGATGCCAGAATTTGCACTTGAAATTTTTGTAATGATCTTCATAATTCCTCCTATACGTGTGTCCTGATTTATTAATACAGATAAATGACATGAGATTGGAATCTGGAATCATGGCATAACAGAATATTTATATGAGGAAAAATGCCATGGAAGGTAACAGTCATCTTACTGATTCAGACATATGGAGCAACATTGAAGATGGGGAAGAAAGCCACAATCATGCACTAATCTGCTTCCAATAATAGTTCTATTCATGAGCAAGCAAAGCTTTATCAATGCTGAGGTTTCAATAAAACGGTTTTGAAGGTGAGTTTGGGACAACTAAAGAGAGAGCTAAAAAGCTTGATTGTGACTTCTTTCACAGCGACCTATGTTGATTCACTTTTAATTCTCTGTTAATCCATTAGGATACATCTGTTATCAACCCACAATACAGATTACGTAGGAGTAAACACTCAATATTTTGGTGTATGATGATGTTGTATTTTGAAACCTTTTATTCCATGCACAAATTATCTATGTGTACAGTCCTAAGTGTGTCTGTAAAACTTTTTCTTGTTATTATGAGAATTTTCAAATGAAAAGAAAATTTGAGGGGCTGGGCGTGGTAGCTCATGCCTGTAATACTAGAACTTCGGGAGGCTGAGGCAATTGGATCACTTGAAGTCAGGAGTTTGATATCAGCCTGGCCAACATGATGAAATCCCATCTCTACTAAAAATATGAAAATTAGCATGTGTGGTGGCATGCACCTGTAATCCTAGCTACTCGAGAGGCTGAGGCAGGGAATTGATTGAACCTGGGAAGCAGAGGTTGCTGTGAGCCAAGATCGTGTGATTGCACTCCAGCCTAGGTAACAGAGCAAGGCTGTCTTAGAAAAAAAGAAAATTTGAAAAAAGATCTAAACAACTGACACTGTGCTATGTTTGCTTTATTACATGTCTATCTGTCATCTCTTTATCCTGCAGCCATCTATCAAATCATTTTACCCTTTCAACACATTTTAAGGTACAATGCAGATAATCAGTATACCTTACTCGTAAACATTTCAGCATGCAAATCATTAAAACCAAATACTTAGGGTTCAATATCTAATCACTATTCTTTGTTTTTAAATTTAAAAGTAAGATTTATTAATGTATAATTTACATGCAATAAGACTTACTCTTTTAAGATGCATAGTTCTATGAAGTTTGACAGTGCTGTCAAACGCAAGTTGTAGGATTTTCCCATTACCCCAAAAGTTCCCTTGCTATTTCTTTGTATTTAGTTATTTTCCTCACTCTCAGCTCTAGCAATCACTGTTCAATTTTTTTTCTTTTTTATATTTTGGTACAGGGTCAAATAAATGAAATCATAGGATATCTATGTGCATTGCCACATTCTGGAATATGAACTTTGTATTCTCTAAAATAGGCCTGTGTAAAATTCATTCTTTCATTTTCAGTAATTTGTTCAAATTTCCTTTTAAATTCTTTCCTCTGGATTCTTCTTTCCACTTGAATGCAGTTTTATTTTCAAACCACTCTCTAGTTTTTACCTAAGTAGGATCTCCATTACAATAGGATAAAGCCCAGTTTGAAAGGCCTTACAGGCTTGCTTCTGCCTTCCAATCTAACAACAAAAATTTGTATTTTCTGAGGGCCATTATTGGTTTAGTTCCAAAATCTTGTAACTTTCATTCAAGGCAGGCTGTAACTTTTCATCATCTTGGTGAATCTCAGAATCCTTTGTTTTGCCTTCTGAGATCTCTTAGTGAAGAGGAGGGTCTGTTCAGTCTGTGGAGGTGGTGGGGTTGGCGGGGACTGAGGATTTTCTTTTGATTTCTATTCTTTACTGAGGCAGATGAGATAAATAGTAATACCTACTGTAAGGTTTTGAAAGTTTGAAAGGGTCTACACATTTTTCTAAAAGCTAAATTTTATCCAAATTTTAGACTATAAACTATATTTCAGTGAATCTACATAGTAATAGTGAATATATATATTTAAGTGAATGGATATCTTTTGCATAATTTAGGAATATGGACTCATAATGTCAAATAGTGTTACGTACATTCTCAAGGATACAATCATTTATATATGAAATTTTATTCATATTAACTAAAGATAGTTATGAGAACGCAAACCTTTAAATAAATAGTTATCATATTTTAAAAGGATATTTTCATTGGGTATTATCCATGAGGCAAAAAGACTCAGAATCCTGAATAATCAGCAAACTGGTGAAGGTGGTATTTTGGGGAAGCTGTAATAGGTTAAAAACTTGGTGCAAATATGAGCATGAAAATAGGACAGAAATCTCAATAAAACTAGGCTTGAATTAAGTCAAAAGGTCAGAAGTCAAATAAAACAGGTAGTTGTCAGAAGAAACACTATACAGATTTAGGAGTTACAGATTGGTTATTGAGTTAGAATCTTTTCAAAGTGTCGAATTCTGACATTGTGGGAGAGGTTTGGCTTTTGGAATTCACAGTAACAGTGGTTAAGCAATTGTAAGCAGGATTCTAGAATAAAGTCTATTTGTTTATTGACATTTCCTCTTCTCTCACACAGATTTTCTCCTTATTCCTTCTTTTTCTTTTCTTCACACTTTGTTCTTCAATACTGCTATGTATTCTCATTAGTTTAACAATAATAAATGGTTTTTTTACTCACCCTACAGAAATATGAATACACAATTGTGGAGTACAAAAATATACAACTATATATTATTAGTAAACATCACAATTGCACTGAGAGTACTTTCCTTTTGATAATTAAAAATTACTTTCTAGATTGAATACAATTAGTTTTTATTATTTAAAATTTTATTAGGAAAGGACATTGGTCTATGAAACATTTCTATCAATTGGGAAAACTGCTAATTGAGTGTACCTGTGTGGATTGATAATTGTTATCTAGGAATAACACAATAATAAATTCATCTGTCTTCTAAAAATTTTTTTGTGTTTTGCCTACTGTCAATATAATATCACTATTCTCAGCATGATCACAAACAGAAAAGGCAAAACTAAAAGGACCATTTACCTGGCTTCCTTTAAGTGCTTTTACTTTCAGTCATGTTGAGAGATCTATTTCTTACTTTTTCTATCTTATGTGATTTGGTAAAGATTTATGTACCTCCAGATACCTATAGTTACCAATTATGGGCATAGTATGAATTGCAACTTTAAAAAAAAGTCAGAATAATGTAAGAACTTTGTAATTTCTGTCATGCCTTCAGGTTAACTATATAAAAAAAAAGAACTGCGCATTGAATCTCAAGACCTTGTAATTGAACTTACTTCCTTCATTTGATTATAGTTTTAATAACATATAATAATAAATAGAGTGAGCTGAAATTGGCTAATATTAACAAAGTATGATAAATGTCACCCTGTCTGAAGAATCACATTAGCTAGACACTGGAGTTGCTGAATCTTCTGTGAAATCCAATTCACAGAAGTTTGGAGTACTGTTGGTCAACAGAGTCCCTAGCAATAGGATGGTATTTTCAATTAGCCTAAAACAGCAGGCATTTTAGTAACTATAGAAATTACTGTATGGTGCAACAGAAAAGTTGATCTATTTCTTGTGTGTGTATGATACACAATAAATACACATGCACATAAATACATGTGTGTAAACACATGTAGAGCGAGAGAGAAAAATGTAGGTAACAAAGTATTTTCTGGCTGTGTGTTAAACAATGCTAATAATTAGAAATAACTTATAAGCTAGCTCCAGAAAATAAATATTCCTGAAATACATGTAAAACAACAAACAGTTTACTTGTCAGGTAAGTGTGTTCACCAAGACTGAGTTCTAAGCTTTCTCCTCTCTTTAATCTCCAATCCATAGATGTTATGTCAGATTCTGACCATCTAAAATAATTGCTTTCCCCTTTAAGGCTCTCCTTAAAATCATCTACTCTTGAATCTAAAATCCAATAAACACTTTTTCCTAACTTTTTAAAATTTTGAAACATTTCCAAGATTCTGTAAATGTGTTCTCCTAACTGCACTAGATGGAATACACACCGCTTCACTGTTGGATTTTCATGTTTTTATGGAGATTGTATGAATGTGTGTGTTTGCATGTATACATATATTTATATATTGTACATATAGCCATACTAAATATAACCATAAATAACAGCTAAAACTATATGCGTGTAGTGAATGTTTATAAATTGCCAAAAAACATGCCTCACACTTTGTGTCTTCAATTCTGTCAAAAACCTTATCAGGGAGGTATTAATGTTCTAAACATTGTATAGATGAGAAAATTTAGACTTAATAGATGTGAAGTGATATGTTTGCTATACCAGGAACACATGCCAGAAGTGGTGCCCAAGCTTTGCATCTCTAGAGTCCAAGTGCTAGTATGCACATCCGTTACCATGAAGAAACGTAACAGTAGCTTGGGGCAAAAGGAAAAATATCAGTAATAAAATTTGTCTTCTGTATGTTTATTGCAACGCTATTTACAATAGCAAAGCCAATCCAAATGGCCATCAATGATAGACCAGATAAAGAAAATGTGGTAAATATACACCTTCGAATACTATGCAGCCATAAAAAAGAATGAAATCATGTCCTTTGCAGTGACATGGATGAAGCTGGAAACCATCCTCAACAAGCTAAAATAGGAACAGAATACCAAACACCGCAGGTTCTCACTCACAAGTGGGAGCTGAACAATAAGAGCCCATGGACACCTGGATGGGGACAACACATACTGGGGCCTGTTGGGGGCTGGGTAGCAAGGAAAGGGAGAGCATTAGGACAAATATCTCATAAATGCAGGGCTTAAAACCTAGATGACAGGTTGATAGATAACAACAAACCACCATGGCACATGTATACCTATGTAACAAACCTGCACATTCTGTACAGATACCCCAGAACTTAAAGTAAAAAATTTTTTTAAAAGTATCTTCACTTAAAATTTTGGTATTTGTTCATCATGGGTATTTTTATTGATTTTTATTTTTAAAAATACTACATTAATTATTTACACTGATAATTGAATTTAACATGCCACTTTTTTTAAAAAGAAATCTCATGTACCTCCTATTTAAAGTACATCATTAAATTTTGTGCTCAAGGCAAATAAATGCCTCATTCACTTCTCTTGCTCAACCCTAGTACTGGTTCTGTGACACATCCACTGCCATTGACACTGCAGGAATGAAGGAAGCTGATAGAAGTTTCTGACCAACTACTCTTGGTGGATGATCATGAGAAACTCATAAAACTTATCTGGGCTTCAATTCCTTTAACTAGAAATTGAAAGTCATAATGTATAATAGATAATGTTACTATGGTTACTCAATTTGTATGTATAAAGTGCTTTATGCAGATTACTTAAATTTCACTAATTTAATTTTAACTAGATTTAATAATAAAGGACAATGAAAAAAGGTGGATTTGCTGGTCATTAGCCCTTACCTTTGAGCATTATCCTAGAAACTAAAATAAACCCTAGAAAGATTTCCTGCATGGCAGAATGAGGAGTACTATGAACCTGGGCTCCAGTGAAACAACCACAACTGTTAATATTATAAAGGCAAAGACAAAACCAAGCAGTAAAACTCTCTGAAAATTTTCCTTAGTGTATATGTGAAACAAAAAAAGTATTTATTCAAGAAAATGTACTGAAAATAAGTTAGTTGGAACTTGTGTTATTGAGCTATAACTCATTTACCATTACCTGGCTCTGCATGAAAGAAGGTCAACTTCAAGTGAATACAGCCCAGAAGATGAAGATACTTCTGCCCTGATCTCTAAGTCAAGGGCTACAATGTCTTCGTGGAAGGGACAAATGTCAAACATTTATTATCTGCTGCAGTACATGTGGCGAAGGCTAAATTCTGGGATAACGCAGCTGAGAGGTATGACAAACTCTTTTTTTTCTCTTAGCTTCCCTGGTAGATAAGAATTTCTGTGCCAGGCATGACAGTCCAAGAAAACTGGAGCAATAACTTTATTGCCATAATGTAGAGTTCAATGCAGAGAGAGAAAGGCTATACTACCAGAAAATATCTTCCCTGCTCAACACCGTACTTATGAAACAGGGATGTCAATTTAAGAAAGCTAGGCTACTATGCCTGTCCCCTTTCTAGGAGCAGTGGCTTGGAGATTTTTCCTACAAGAGAAAGGCCATAAGAATTGAGAGCTCAGAAGCTTTCTCAATGTATTGACTTTATTTGAAGAGGAGGGTTGGGAAGTATCATCCTATCATGCCTTAGGATGATAGCCAAAACAATGGATATTTTTGTGAGACACACATAAAAAGATATTGGTAGTTCCATGACAACAATAAGCTAACTGTAGACCTGTTAGTTTAGTAAACAGAACCAGAAAATGGATTCCTAAGAGGAGGCCTTCTGGGGTCAAAACAAACTTTAAAGATTATTCTCAAAATTATTCCTGAAAAGTAATATGACATTAATTGGGTCAGACTGAGGAGAAATTTATATCCCAGTGCTGGCAATTAGTAGAGCCTAACAGCTGTGTGTAAGACCAATGGAAAAAGATGGCTTAACAGAGAAATCAGTGAAAAATAGTCAAAGAGAGCCATGCTAACAAGTCATCCCAGGGCAACTGTGCACATGTTCAACACTGTCCTCTGAGAAGCAACATCAGATGTCTCACACTGCAGGGGAAAAAATGCCTTCTCTAAAATAATCCAGCTAAATTACGAAGAAAATGTATTTTTAAACATTAACAATAAGGTTTGAAGATATAAAAATCAGTAAATAGTACAATGCATTATATAAAATGTACAGATTTCAGGAAAAATATATGGGCATGCAAAGAAATAAAAAGTGTGAGCCATAAACAGGAAAAAAATCAATAAACAAAGAAAAACAATAAATAACCAGCACCCTCACAACAAAAAATACCCCAAGCAATAGAAAATGCATGTGAGAGGGCATAGGTGTTGGACTTACACAAATACTTCAAAGGAGCTATTATAAATATGTTCAATAACCAAAGAAAAATCATGTTTAAATCAGTAAAAGAAAAAAAGGAAAAGGAAAGCAGTAAAGGAAGCAAAGGAATTTCTGACAATGTCTCATCAGAGAACATCAAAAAAGAGAAATGTTATTTTTTAAAAATTGGAAATTCCATAATTGAAAAGTATAATAAATGCATTAAAAATTTTCCTAGTGGGGCTCAACTGTACCTGCAATCTGGCAGGAGTCAAAATCAGCTAAGTTGAATATAGATCAAGAACTAACATGCAATCTTAATAACAGCAGGAAAAGAAAAATAAATATGATGAACAAAGCTTCAACAAAACATTTAACACTTTAAACCCAACATTTGTGTAATGGGCAAAGCAGAAAGAGAGGAGATAGAAATAGAAAAAATTAAGAAAATTATAACTTAAAACTTCTAAATTGTATGAAAAAATCAATCTATGCATTTAAGAAGCACAACAAACTAGAAGTAGCATAAACACAAAAGATATCAACATCCAAAGACATTACATAAAAGAAAGTCAAAAAAACAAAGAGAAGGAGGAATTCTTGAAAACAAGAAAGAAAATGACTTATGCACAAGGTAACTTCAATAAGATCAACAGCTGTTTTATTAATATCATTAATATCATTATAAACAACGGAGACCTGAGCAAGTGAGAAAATAACTAAACAAAGGACTAAAATAAAATAAACCAAACATAAAAACCAAACAAATAATATACCAGCAAAAGTGTCCTTTAAAAATGAATGGGAGGGCCAGGTGCAGTGGCTCACACTTGTAATCCCAGCACTTTGGGATGCCAGGGCGGGCAGATCACTAAGTCAGGAGATCAAGACCATCCTGGTTAATACGGTGAAACCCTGTCTGTAATAAAAATACAAAAAATAGCCAGGCATGGTGGCACGACCTGTAGTCCCAGCTACTAGGGAGGCTGAGGTAAAAGAATCAATTGAACTAGGGAGGCAGAGGTTGCAGTGAGCCAAGATCACGCCACTGCACTCCAGCCTGGGTGACAGAGCAAGACTCCTTTTCAAAAAAAAAAAAAAAAAAAGAAGAAGAAGGGGAAATAAAGTATTCCTAGATAAAAACTGAGAGAATTTGTTGCAAGAAGACAACGTTATTAGAAATTGTTTGGAAATTTCTTCAGGATGAAAGTCTGTTCTTCAGGACAAAAGTAAATACATAAATGCATATTTTGATATTATGTATTCTTTCTTCTTTAACATAAAAAGCAATTGTGTAAAATTATATATATCAATAAATCATTGAGCTTCTGACAATAATGATGTAACATATTTAACAATAGTTAAAACATTAATAGGATAAAATCTATTAGTATGTTTGTTCTCCCATTTCTCAGTTTCTTTAAAATACATAAAATTATATAAACTAATAACTACAACACTAAATTTGGGGTATTGTGACATATATATGTAATATGCATGACAAAATTTTCAGAAAAAGAGAAGGAAGAGAAAATAGAGATGTGTAAAGCACTACGTCTATGTCTTGTGTGGAACTGAGTTAGTATAAATCTTTGGCTAATTCTGAAAACGTGATTTATATGTTAAGCCCTAGAATAACTACCAATAAAATAAATAAACACATAGTTAAAATAATTAAAGAAATAAAATGTTATAAAATAGGCAAAAATATCAATAAAGAAGAAATGGAACAAAAAAGACATGACATATTAGAAGCAAATACTAAAATATCAAATGCAAATAAATCAATTACTACATTAAATGTGAATAAAAAAATTTAATCAAAAGAAAAAAGATTGTCATATTGGATAAAAAATATAATGCAACTATATATTGTCACATTGTAGATTCAAATACATAGAGAATAAAAGTATGAAAAAAGATATATCACTCAAAGAGCAGGCATAAGAAAGCTGAAACGGATGTAATAACATCTGAAATGAGACTTAAAAATGTTATTGAAGATAAACAGGAAAATTTTATACTGATTAAATGGTTAATTCTTCAGGAAAATATAATAACAATAAAACATACTGAATATATATTCACTTAAAAACAGGGTTCCTAAAAACATAATGCAACAATTGATTGAATTCCAGGAAGAAATATTCAATTTAGGAATAATAGTGAAGATTTTAATGTCCCACTCTTAATACTGTTTTTAATACTTCACTAACAGATATATATATATAGAATGTTTTACTCCAAAACAATCCATACTTTTCTGAAATCATCATTGAATGGTCTCCAGGAGATAGCAGATGATAGGCCATAAAACAGGGCTAATGAATTTAAAATATTTGAAAGTATACAACTACATTTTGTGACCAAATGTAATGGAAACATAAATCAATAACAAAACGAAAAAATGTAGGATTTGTGATAAAAATGCAACACAACATACCAAACTAAAAGGTTACTGCTATAGTACTCATAAGAGGGAAACCTGTATCTGTAAATTAGTATATAAAAATAAGAGGGAAAGATTTCATATGTATAACCATGCCTCTTTCCTTAAAAGTCTGAACACGTAGAGCAAAATGAACAAGCAGAAGGAGGAATATATTAAAGATGATAGTGTAAATACATGAAATAACAGAGCCGAATAATAATAGAGAAAATCAATGAAGCCAAATTATCATTTTTTGTGTGTGTGAAGATTAACAAAACTAACAAAATTTTGGCTAAACTAACAAGAAAACAATAGAGAAACATCAATTTACCAAAATTAGTAATAAAAGAAGGAGTATCAGTACTGATATTTGAGAAACAAAGGGGAATACAGAAGGCAATATTATAATGACCACACATTATCAACAACAAAACATAAATGGAAGGGATATATTTCCAGAAAGACAGAAACTACTGTGAAAAACTCATGAAGAAACAGAAAATATGAAGAGACCTATATAAGTACAGAGATTAAATTAGTAACTATAAAACTCCCCATCAATGTAGATGAATACGAATTTAAAAATTCTAAAAAAAAATTCCCAGCAAATTGAATCCAGCAAAATATAAAAGGAATTATACACAATTATCAAGCATAATTCATTTTAGGAATGAAAAATTTGTATAACACTCATTCTATAAACACCTCTACACAAATAAACTAGAAAGTCTAGAAGAAATGGGTAAATTCCTGTATGCATACGCCCTCCCAAGACTAAACCACAAAGAAGTCAAATCCCTTAATATACCAATAACAAGTTCTGAAATTGAGGCAATAATTAATAGCCTACCAACCAAAAAAAGTCCAGGGCCAGATGAATTCACAGCTAAATTCTACCAGAGGTACGTAGAGGAGCTGGTACCATTTCTTCTGAAACTATAATAAACAATAGAAAAAGAGGGAATCCTCCCTAACCCATTTTATGAGGCTAACATCAGCCTGCTACCAAAACCTGGCAGAGATGCAACAAAAAAAGAAAATTTCAAGCCAATATCCCTGATGAACATACATGCAAAAATCCTCAATAGAATACTAGCAAACCGGATCCAGCAGCACATCAAAAAGCTGTTCCACCACCATCAAGTCGGTTTCATCCCTGGGATGCAAGGCTGTTTCAACATATGCAAATCATGCCTGTAATCCCAGCACTTTAGGAGGCCAAGGAGGGTGGATCATGAGGCCAAGAGATCAACACCATCCTGGCCAACATGGTGAAACCCCGTCTCTACTAAAAATACAAAAATGAGCTGGGAGTGGTGGTGTGCACCTGTAGTCCCAGCTTCTCAGGAGGCTGAGGCAGGAGAATTGCCTGAACCTGTGAGGCAGAGGTTGCAGTGAGCAAGATTGCACCACTGCACTCCAGCCTGGTACCTGGTGGCAGGGCAAGACTCTGTCTCAAAAAAAGAAGAAGAATAAGAAAACCGGCACAAAACAAGGATGCCCTCTATCACCACTCCTATGCAACATAGTATTGGAAGTTCTTCCCATGGCAATCAGGCAAGAGAAATCAATAAAGTGTACTCAATTAGGAAAACAGGAAGTCAAATTGTCTCTGTTTGCAGATGACATGACTGTGTAATTAGAAAACCTCATCATCTCAGCCCAAAATCTCCTTAAGCTGATTAGCAACTTCAGTAAAGTGTCATGGCTACAAAATCAATGTGCAAAAATCACAAGCATTACTACACACCAATAACAGACAGAGAGCCAAATTATGAGTGAACTCCCATTCACAATTGCTATAAAGAGAACAAAATACCTAGAAATACAACTTACAAGAGATGTGAAAGACCTCTTCAAGGAGAACTACAAACCAGAGGACACAAACAAATGGAAAAACATTCCATGCTCACGGATAGAAAGAATCAACATCCTGAAAATGGCCATACTGACCAAAGTAATTTATAGATTTAATGCTATCCCCATCAAGCTACCATTGACTTTCTTCACAGAATTAANAAAAAAAAAAAACCTTAAATTTCATATGGAACCAAAAAAGAGCCCATATAGCCAACACAATCCAAAGCAAAAACAACAAAGCTGGAGGCATCATACTTTCTGACTTCAAACTATACTACAAGGCTACAGTAACAAAACCAGCATGATACTAGTACCAAACAGATATATAGACCAATGGAACAGAACAGAGGCCTCAGAAATAACACCACACATCTACAACCATCTGATCTTTGACCAATCTGGCAAAAACAAGCAATTAGGAAAGGATTTCCTATTTAATAAATGGTGTTGGGAAAAATGGCTAGCTATATGCAGAAAGCTTAACCAGATCCCTTTCTTACACCTTACACTAAAATTATCTCAAGATGGATTAAACACTTAAATGTAAGATCTAAAACCATAAAAACCCTAGAAAAAAACCGAGGCAATACCTTTCAGGATATAGTCACGGGCAAAGACTTTATGACTGAAACACCAAAAGCAATGGCAACAAAAGCCAAAATATACAAATGGGATCTAATTAAACTAAAGAGCCTCTGACCAGCAAAAGAAATGGTCATCAAAGTGAACAGGCAACCTACAGAATGGGAGAAACTTTTTGCAATCTACCCATCTGACAAAGGGCTAATATTCAAAATCTACAAAGAACTAAAACAAATTTGCAAGACAAAAACAAAGGACCCCATCAAAAAGTTGGTGAAGGATATCGACAGACACTTCTCAAAAGAAGACATTTACGTGGCCAACAAACATGATTAAAAGCTCATCATCACTTTCATTAGAGTAATGCAAATCAAAACCACAGTGAGATACCATCTCATGCCAGTTAGAATGGCAATCATTAAAAAGTCAGGAAACAACAGATGCTGGGGAGAGTGTGGAGAAATAGGAATGGTTTTACACTGTTGGTCAGAGTGTAAATTAGTTCAACCATTGTGGAAGACAGTGTGGTGATTCCTCAAGAATCTAGAACTAGAAATACCATTTGACCCAGCAATCCCATATACTTAAAGGATTTTAAATCAGTCTACTATAAAGAAACATGTACTCATATGTTTATTGTGGCACTATTTAAAATAGCTAAGACTTGGAACCAACTCAAATGTCTATCAATAATAGATTGGATAAAGAAAATGTGACACATATACACCTGGAATATTATGCAGCCGTAAAAAAGGATGAATTCCCCTCCTTTGCAGGGACCGGATGAAACTGAGAACCATCATTCTCAGCAAACTAACACAAGAACAGGAAACCAAACACTGCATGTTCTCACTCATAAGTGGGTGTTGAAGAATGAGAACACATAGACACAGGGAGGGAACATCACACAAGGCCTTGTTGGGGAGTAGGGAGCAAAGGTAAAGATAGCATTAAGAGAAATACCTAATGTAGATGACAGGTTGATGGGTGCAGAAAACCACCATGGCATGTGTATACTAGCATAGCAAACTTGCATGTTCCGTAGATGTACTCCAGAACTTAAAGTATAACAAAAAGAGAAAAAATTTAAAAAAATAGTATAATACCCAAAAGTCAGGTGGTATAAGGTTGGTGCAAAAGCTATTGTCATTTTGCCATTACTTTTCTTTCTTCTCTTTCCTTTTTTTTTTTTTTTTTTTTTTTTTTTCTCACTCTGTCACCCAGGCTGGAGTGTAGTGATTTGTTCTCTGCTCACTGCAACTTCCACCTCCCAGGTTCAAGTGATTCTCCTGCCTCAGCCTCCTGAGTAACTGCAATTACAGATGCCCACCACCACACCTGGCTAATTTTTGTATTTTTAGTAGAGGCAGACACCATATTGGCCAGGCTTGTCTCATACACCTGACTTCGTAATCTGCCCACCTCAGCCTCCCAAAGTGCTGGGATTACAGGCATGAGCCACCCTACCTGGCCGCCATTACTTTTAATCGTGAAAACTGCAATCATATTTGCACCAACCTAATATAATACACATTATCAATAATATAAAGACAAAAACTACATGTGCATGTAAATGGATCCATAAAATCCAAATGGATTGATGAAATCCATTTGACAATATATTCACTGTGGATTTTTTAAAAATGCATTAAACAAATTAGCAATAAAATGGAATTTCTTCAACCTGATAATGGCCATATGGAGAAAATTTACAGCCAACATCATACTTAATGATGAAAGACTGAAGGCTTTCTCCCTAAGTTCAGAAACATAACAAGTAAGGATTCCCTTGTCCCTTCTATTTAACATGGTATTGGAAGTTTTAGTGTATAAATTAGACATAACCTTTTTTTGTTTTTTGTTTTTTTTTTTTGAGATGGAGTCTCTCTCTGTCATCCAAGCTGTAGTGCAGTGGTGCCATCTTGGCTTGCTGTAAGTTCTACTTCTCAGGTTCAAGAAATTCTTGTGCCTCAGCCTCCCGAGTAGCTTGCATTACTGGCAGTTACCACCAAGTCCAGCTAATTTTTGTATTTTTAGTAAAGGCAATTTTGCCATGTTGGCCAGGCAGATCTCAAACTCCTGACCTCAGGTGATCTGCCCTACTCAGCATTCCAAAGTTCTGGAATTACAGGTGTGAGCCACAATACCCAGCCCAGACATAGCACTTAAAGAACATCCAACTTGACTGGAAAGAAAGAAGCAATCTATCTATGTACAAATCCACAAAAACATCACAACTGATAAATGAGGTTAGCATAGTTGAAGACTACAAAGTCAATATACAAAACCTAAGTATATTTTTACATAGTAGCAATAAACAATCTTAAAATTACAGAAAAAAATCATTTATAATAGTATCCAAGAAAGTAAAATACTTAAGGATAAATGTAGAAGAGACTAGTATATTAAAAACTACAAAATATTATCAAAAAAATTTAAAGAGGATCTACATAATGAAAAGTCATCCTATACACATACATTGGAAGACTTTATATTTTTAAGATGGCAGTACATCCCAAATTGATATACAGATTCAAGGCAATCTGTATTAGTTCATTTTCATACTGCTGATAAAGACCTACCCAAAGCTGGGTAATTTATAATGAAAAAGATATTTAAGGGACTCACAGTTCCACGTGCCTGGGAAGACCTCAGAGTCATGGTGGAAGGTGAAAGGCACATCTTATGTGGAAGCAAAAAGAGAGAATGAGGGGCAAGAAAAAGGAGAAACCCCTTGTAAAACCATCAGATCTCATGGGACATATTCATTACCACAAGAACAGTATGGGGGAACCTCCCTCCGATTCAATCATCTCCCATGGGATCCCTCCCACAATATATGGGAATCATGGGAGCTAAAATTCAAGATGAGATTTGGGTGGGGACAGAGCCAAACCACTCTCCATATCAAAATCTTAGCTAGCAACTTTGCAACAAATGACAAACTGGTCCCAATATTTATATGGATAGCTTTAGGACCCAGGATAGCCAAAATGACGTGGAAAAGAAGAACAAGGTCAGGGGTGATCCCAGCTCTTTGAGAGACCAAGGTAAGAGTCTCCCTTGAGGCCAGGAGTTCAAGACCAACCTGGACAATATAGTAGGACCCATCCTCCCATTTCTACAAAAAGTAAAAAAATTAACTATCTATAGTTCTAGCTACTCAGCAGGCTGAGGTAGAAGAATTACTTGAGCCTGGAACGTTAGGGCCGCAGTGAGCCAAGATCACACTGCTGCACTCCAGCCTGGATGACAGAGACCCTGAGAAAAAATAGAGAAGAACAATGGAAGGAAAAAAGGAGGGAGGGAAGGAAGGAAGGAAGGAAGGAAGGAAGGAAGGAAGGAAGGAAGGAAGGAAGGAAGGAAGGAAGAAAGGAAGGAAGGAAGGAAGGAAGGAAGGAAGGAAGGAAGGAAGGAAGGAAAACAAAATTGGAAAGGACTTAAATTTTTTCAATTTTAGAAGTTATTACAAAGCTATAATAATCAGGATACCATGGTAGTGGCATCAGAATAGGCATGTAGATCAATACAAAAGAATTTAATTTCCAGGCACCATCCTTATGTTTGGAGTTAATTTATTTTTCACAAGGATGACAACACATTTCTATGGGAAAATAATAATTAGCTTTGAGTATTTTAAGAATTGTTAAATTTTTTGAGAACCTGTTCTTGTGTGCTCCTTTGAGTAATGACAAGGCCACCATTTTTCACAGCTCCTATAATTACAAGGCCATTCTATTCAAGGATCCGGTGGAGTTGGGCAGAGGCAACTATAAATAAGCTAAGTTAAAAAGCTAAAAATCCTTTTGTTCTTGTAAAAGTTCTATGGTTTTCCATGAATAAATAATTTCTTAGTTCATTGCAAGTTTTTGGTTAATATCTAGAATTTAAAAAATTATTTTGACAACTTCCCATCACTTTCATTGCTCTTATGAATGAGAAAACTCACACTGAGGTTTTTACTATTCCAGAATTCTTCTTATAAACCCATGTCTAAGTGTGTGTGTGTGTGTGTCATCAAACTAGAACACAGGAGTATCTTTTCATAAATGTGTATAGTAACAGTCTTGATGTTGGTGATAATTTCCATAACTCAACTCTGGTAGATTCAGGTTCAAGGTTAAGAGATATGAAGATCTGGATAGAAGTATTCTAAGATTAAATTAGATTACATATAAGGTGTTAAGCACCCACAAATACATGTTTAAAGATTGTCTATCAGAGAGATAAAGTTGCTGTAAAGTAAGAATCAGACTTGATGTGCTAGAATCTAAGGCTAAATGCAAGTGGCGCTGGGGAAATTTTTGCGAAGTAATGTCAACAGTCTAGTGGTGTTCCAAATACTTTTGGGAACTTTAGGTTTGTTTCTTCCAGATGGAAGTATTCAAAGGAATGAAGAAATAGAAAAGGTAATTATTACATTTATTATTTCATCCAATAAACAATGAACCCATACTGTATGCTGGGCACTGTTATAAGCTATATAATAAATAAAAATTTTAGATCTTTTTTTCTAAAACTCTACCTTATTATATATTGGATATTTTCATTTGGATGACAATTAACACTCAACCCTAATACAACATTCTCCTTCACATGTGCTTCTTTTTTTGCATTCTTTTTATCACATTTAAGTATTATCTTTTCTGCTATGATAGACAAAAAGCAAGCTCACTCTCTGCCTTACCTAATTAAGCATGAAATATTTTCAATTATTTTGCGTCAATATCTCTCAAAATAGTCAATGTCTTCATATCCTCTTTAGTTACAGCCAATAGAGTCTCTAGAGACTCTATTCAGTGCGTCAAATAAGAATTCCTTATCTGATGCACTGAATATACTCTTGCCTATTCTAGTTCCAATATGCTATCAAAATCAGAGTAGTATAATAAAACACAAATATGATAATATCAAACTTTCCAACTTGTTCTAATTAGGGTTTCTCAAAAGTGACACTACTGACCTTTTTAACTAGATTATTCTATGCTATAGGGGATTTCTCATGCATTGTAAAGTGTTCAGCAGTATCCCTGGATTTCTAGCCACTCAATACCAACAACAAGGTCACTCTTACAGTCTTGAAAAACAACAACTCCAAATATTTCCTAGTGTCCCCTGCTAAGTACAAAATTGCCCCTCATTGAGAACTACTCCACTAGACAATCAGGAAAATTTTCATATCCACAAATATAAGTTACATGAGTCTGCTTAATCAGGTAAAATTTACCAATTAGATAATTTATTATCTCTATACACAAATCATGATCTTAATTATATAAAATACAAACAAATCCACGAAAACATCACATCTTCATTTATTGCAGGGCTATTTGTCTAATTTAATATTTAAGTGAAAAGGGATAACTTTGTATCTTGATAATCATAATGTTCTAAAAAATAAATTTTTCTAGAAATAATTCCAAGTAAGTCTAATATGATATCCACAGCACACAGCTAATCTCAGACCCCCAAGGTGAAGATGAAACTCTTAAAGAAGTCCCTGCCCCATTATGTAGATTTTCATGTACTGGAATGTGTTGATTTATTGATGTGAAAACTTAGCAAACCTAGATTTGGGGAACGCTAAAATCAAACACCTTTCTCAAACAGTGGAGGGGCTTGTTTATATAGATAATAGAGAAAACTGATTTTAAGTTTTATATCATAAATGTACAAACTGAGATCACAGAATACCTGTTAAGTTGCTTTATGTCAAAGAAATTGCTATTAGACTATTTGAAGCACTGTTTGAGTAGTAGTCTAATATCATTTTGTATAAATCAAAATGTCTTTGAGACAAGTGAAATACAGTGATGGGAACTTTTCTAGAAAAGAAAATATCTCTACATAAGAAGTCCTAAAAATTACATTCAATCACAGTGCACTCTGGTAAACAAAGGTTTATTTATCATAAAAGATTAACGTTATTGAAAGCATTTCATTTAAAATATTCAACTTTTTTTAGTTTTTAAAATAAGTTCTGTTGTATATATTTAAGGTATATAAGGTGATATTACAAGATACATGTAGACAGTAAAAACATATCAACAGTGAAGCAAATTAACATATCCAGCATTTCACATAATTAGTCATTGTTTGCGTGTGTGGCAAGGGCAGCTAAAATCTACTCATTTATCATGACTCCCATATACAGCACAATCTCATTATCTGTAGTCTGCATGTTGTACATTAGGTCTCTAGATTTGTTCATCTTGTGTATCTGCCACTTTGTATGCTCTCATCTGCATCTTTCCACTTCCTCCTTTGCCTCTACCCTCACCCCAGTACAACTGTTTTGTTCTCTGTACATTTTTTTCTAGATTCCATATATAAGGGAGATTATACAATATAATTCAATCTGGACTGCCTTATTTCTATAAGAATAATAAAATTGTTAAAAGAAAAATGTTGTGGCACTTTTTAGGACATTGGAAATTAACTTTAGGGAAATAGAATTTCTAGAAACAGTAGGACCCTTTTTGAGCAATTGTAAAAAGCACAATTTTATAGCTCTGTGGTACAAGTGAAAAGCTATGATATAGTCAAAATTTTAAAAGATAAATTTAAATTGTTTAAGCTATAAATAGTGAAATGGAATAAAAATAATTTTTATATAATAATACAATTATTTAAAGCAATTTAATATTATATGTATATATGCCTGAACAAGCAGACATTTGTTTAAAAATTTAATTATCTATTATGTAAAAGGAGGTCTAGCTTTCCTTGGGTAAGTTTATAATACCAGAAGTTATCAGAAGGTTTTATGTTAAAAGGTAGTACTGGCTACATAGCAAAGTCCTTGCTGTGCTTAATTTATGGGTACAAGGTAGGAGGTGTTAAAAGTATAAAGCATTTGGAAACTTATGATACCATGGCAACTCAGTTTCTTAAAATTAACAATAGACCTAATAAAATCTTATACGCACAAGGAATTCAATAGTCTGAAAATTAAGATTTTAATTTTAACACTTCTTACCTTTCTTATAGGACCCTGCTAATTTTTGTTAATCTCTCTATGATTAATTTCTCATAAGTCTGTAAAATGAGAAACTGGTCACATTTACAATAAAACATCAGTTCTATTTTCTCAGTAACAGTGAACAACATACTTATAATATTTTAGAAATTACATGTGCTATGTATTATGTATGTTTTGGTATTTCATAATGATGGCAGGAGATTACATTTTTTTGAAATAATAAATGAATAATTTAATTAAATGAATAAAGACCACTTACCAAACATCTATTCAGGGCAGGCACTGTGCTACACTAATAATGGCTAACATTTGCTGACTAATTTTATTTGGCACCTGGTGAGTGCTTTCTATTAATTATCACACTCCGTCCTCAGAACAACACTGAAGTGGGTTTAATTGCCTTCATTTTTCTCAAGAAAAAATTGAGAATAAAGATTCCAAGAGACTAAACCCTTTACCATTATTACATATCTTGTAAGGAATAAGCATGCATGCAAACTCTATTCTTCCTTTCTCATGACTACATCTTAGTTTTTTTTCTACTATACCACACTGCCTTTTAGTGAATACATGAAAGAATCAGCGTCTGAATAAACGTAGGCTTTATCAAGGAATATATGTCAAAGACAAGTTTATTTTGTAGAAGTTAATAAACCAATTTCATATTTTCTTAGTATGGTAGGCAGAATAATGTTCCTCCCCTCCAAAGGTGTGCTCATCTTAATCCCTAGTATCTGCAAATATGCTGTTATGTTATGTACGTATGTTACATAAAAGAGAAACTAACGTTTCAGATGGAAGTATGGTTACTAATCAGCTGATCTTAAAACAGGTGAATCATGAGGGTTATCCAGATATGCCTGATATTTCAGCCTTGTCTAAAGTATTGTTTCTAGAAAGTTAAAAGTATGACTTCTATAAGAAGATAGAATAAATATATGCCAAATATTTTATTCAACATTCATAAGGGCTCACCAACACTTTGAGGGATGGGATAATGCGCACTTTTAGAAATGATTGTTAGAAAGAAAATACTAGGTTACACAGAAAACTGGTAATATTGTACAGAGCAAGAAAATGGAAACCTTGAGATTATATTTTTGCCTAGAAAGAAATTATTTACATCTCTCCTTTTCTAGGTCTTCAAGTTGACATGTAACTTCACAAATTCTGTGCCCTTAATTGATTATGAATGTCTAAGTCAGAGAAGGTTGTGGAAGATGGCGAAAAAGAAGGCTCCACTGATAGTCCCCCACACCTGCAAGGAGACCAAGTTAACTCCTGTCTACGCAGAAAACACATACACACATAAGAACCAAAAATCAGGTGAGCACCTGTAATACCTCGTTTGAACTTCTAGCTCCTTATACCCAGTTACAGGACAATACAAACTTCTCCAATATTGCACCTCATGGAAGAGGCTTGGTTGCACAATTAATAGATGGCATGGTCCCTATTTTCCTATTCAAATAACTGTATTATTATGAAAAATTAGAAGATTCATTATAATTACTTGATTCTTGGTGACAATTAGATCACCAAGAGTTTTTAAATAAACATTTTAGATGTTTATTTTAAAAACATTTTAAATTAATGTTTTATTTTCATTTATAAAATTACAGTGTACTAATTTGAAGGTTAGAAATGAAATAATAGAAGGAAGAAATTAGTTATATAACCATAAGAAAATAAAACATTTTTGAAAAATACCAGGAATATTTCAAAACAAATAACTAAATTTCTTTTATTGTGTCATTTATAAATAATCTGTGTTTCTTTGAGTCTAGATTCCCCAATATTCATATAGTTGCATGCTTCTAGAACAGTCCTAGAAATTGACTTAGTCTGTGGTAAGTATTCACTATGACTCTTTAGAGTTGTCTAAGCAATGTCAGCTTTAAGATCTAAAATCTGTAATGATAAATCAACTTCTTGAAATACCATTAGTTAAATGTACCTAGCATAGTCTTTTCCATGAGGCTC
>NW_016107344.1:3375884-3454027 GCF_001604975.1 Cebus imitator
ATAAGTGAATTAATGGAGCTGAAAAATACAACACGAGAATTTCGCGAACTATGCACAAGTCTTAACAGCCGAATTGATCAAGTAGAAGAAAAGATATCAGAGATCGAAGACCAACTTCATGAAATAAAACAAAAAGACAAGAATAGAGAAAAAAGGATAAAAAAGAACGAGCAAAGTTTCCAAGAAATATGGGACTATGTGAAAAGACCTAATCTACGTTTGATAGGTGTACATGAATGTGACGAAGAGAATCAATACAAGATGGAAAATACGCTTCAGGATATTATTCAGGAAAACTTTCCCAACCTAGCAAGGCAGGACAATATTCAACTCCTGGAAATACAGAGAACACCACAAAAATATTCCTCAAGAAGACCAACCTCAAGGCACATAATCGCCAGATTCACCAGGGTTGAAATGAAAGAGAAAATACTGTGGGCAGCTAGAGAGAAAGGTCAGGTCACCCATAAAGGGAAGCCCATTAGACTCACAGCAGATCTCTCAGTAGAAACCCTACAAGCCAGAAGAGAGTGGGGGCCAATATTCAACATCCTTAAAGAAAAAAACTTTCAACCCAGAATTTTACATCCAGCCAAACTAAGCTTCACAAGCGGAGGCTCTGTTTTTTTGTTGTTGTTGAAGACACAATCTAGTCTAGCTTACATGAAGACACAACCTAGTCTAGTCTGAAATATGTTAACATAGTTAAACTTTCAGAAGACACGAGAAGAAAGAAAAATATTACTTTGTTGTGGTTAATTTTTATAGTATAACAATATAAAAATGTAGAAAAGTAATATTTTATTTTGAACAAAATATACAATTATGTATGTTAATTTGATTCATTTTATTTTAAAGATAAAATGTATTATTTATATTGAAGGTATTAACACATATCTGGTGTCTTTTAATCCATTTTGCAAAGTGTACGCTCTCTGAAACATTTATATTAAAACATTTTACAAAATTGTCCTTTGACTTGGCAGCACTTCCCATGAAAGACTTATAATAATGTCAGAGTTAACTGAGAAACAGAAAGCATTCAAACAGAGTTATCTAGTCGTCTTTTTGTATAATGAAAGAATTCTTTAAAATTGTTGACAAAGACCTTTGGGAAAATTCAAAGATAGTTTTAGTTGTGTTAGATACACTAATTTTTCTTTTCTTTCTAACTTTGGAATTTGCCCCTAGGGTAAAATCAAAAGAATTATCAATAAAGATTTGGTTACTTGATTAAGCATGACTGTAATCACCTGAGAAACAATAGTTTGGTTACTTATTAATCAAAGTGGCAATATCAATAAACATAGAATGTAATACAATTTAAATAACCTTAGCTCTTTCACAACCAAGGGCATAGCAAAGTCAACAGAAATCCGGAAATTATTCTTGTGGGACACAAAATCCTTTATCTGAAAAAATTTTGCAGAAGGTGGCAACAAAATTTTACTGCTACTTGTTTAAAAAGAACTACTGATCTCAGATTAAATGATCATTTATCAGAGGAAAAAGTAAATTGTGTTTTTATCAATACAACATTTCTGAGTACAAAATTTGTAAGTTCTCTCTTTTATTTTAAATGATTTATAAATTAGGATATCAAACCTAGTAAAAAAAATTAGCACATTCATGCTGCTTTTAGAGTTATTATTTGCAGTTACTATAAAGCAAAGAAAGCAATTTACTTTCCAAAAACCATAGCTTTATCTAGTTAAATATGGCCTTTATTTCTTTTACATCCAGGAACAACATCCTAAGACTTTAAAACAAATCCAGTCTCAATTTTTCATGGATAATTAAAACTCATTCTGTGTTCTTGCACACAAAGTTGTACTTTTCTGCTACTGACCTTCTAGTATGTCTTAACATGCATGAACTAAACTATTAAACAAATTAACTCAGTTCTTTCGCTGCCAGCATCAAAAATATTTGAGTTTTATATCCAATTTCTAATCACTTGGGGAAGGGAAGTTGCTCAACTTATAAAATTTTCTTAACAAAATTTGAAAAACAAGATATAATTTTGAGAACTATAACCCAGATAAAATATTTATATATTCGCATGTTGATTTTGAATATTAATTTTTCAAAAGAGAGCAATTGAGTTATTTCTAACTCAAACACGTCCTTTTTTATTGTTTATAAATACATAGGTACTCACAGTGTTTCTAAATCAAAGATCATTAAAAGTCTGCAACAACGCTCATTCTTTCTGCTCTAAGTAATCTTCTGGAATTTATTATGAAATAGGATCTCCCATCTACATACTTTTGCTTGTGGTCATGCTGGTATTAGTGATGGTTGTTATTAGTTCTCTGATATAATCCAGAATAACTTCATAGTGATATTTCTACAAATTATACTTACTCAAATAAATTACTTGAGGTTTTTCTTCTTTAATATTGCTCTAAGTTTAGTCAGAGAAAATATTTTAGAATGCAATAATGCTTGGATACATGGGCTGCCCTCTCATTTTTTGTGTTTATGATATAATTATTGGCTGTCTCAATAAGCCAAATCTCTAACTTCCTTCCTTGATTTATGTAACTTGAATCTATATCCAATCTCACTTATTTAAGTCTCTATTTGTAATATCCAATTAGTTTATTAGGACTTAAGACCCTATATTACAATGGCTAATAATGACACAAAGCACTCTCTGAACCCAAGTGCCTGGGTTTGTATCCTGCGTTCATCATGTGACTATTTTTCTATCAGATTCACCATGAGTATAAAGGTTGCTAATAATAGAATCTACCTAATAAGGATTCCATGAGCATTAAAAATAAAATATATGTCATGCATCTTTTACAGTGTCTGGCATTTAGCAAGTATTTTACTAAATGCTTAGTTACTATTAATCCTGTATCTAGGAGAGGCTGCACAAAATAGGGATAGCCTTAGATATGAAAAATAACCATCTAAGATCAGAAGCTAGATATGTATACTTCTGCTTGCATTACATCCTGAGTTTTCAAAGAGGCAAATTACTGAAGGAAATGACCTTCACAAGATTAGTTAAGACTGCATCAAAAAAGTGTTTGGATATGTATGTGTATATTTGTGTTGGGGGAGAATAACTGGGGCCCTCTGGGAGTGGGACGATAATTATTGAGCCACTGACTCAGAAATAAAAACAAGCATTTCCAAAGAGTAGTTACCAATTAAACATTTTTTTAAAAAAGAGCATCTATGCTTGTTGGTTTTGGTTGCTTTTTTTTGTGAAACAGTAAGAAAGGAAGTAGGAGTATGAGAGATTGTGTTGAACTTTACTAAAAGAGAAACAAGCAGCATGTGCCCAAGGGGATCTACTGAAAGGAAGAAAACAGAAAACAAGAATCATGTTGGACAAAAGCAGGGTTTGGACTACACTGAAAAATGCTCCCTATGCTATTTGCCATCACACCCTGATGTCATGTTCTCTAGCACCTCCGATATATTGAGTCTTCCCGATCCTCCACTTCTTTTTTGGACCATTTTGTTCATTTCTTTGATCAGATACTTGATAATTTCCAAGGATTTCATGCTTATTATCACTCTCCATAGGACACAACATTTTTTTACTAAAAAAAAAAGGTAGAGTAGTTGGATACTGAAAATCTCTGATTAGTAATAATTATTGTCAGTGACCTTTGCTATTTTGCTTTCCAAAGTAATCACTTACGCCACTCTCTCCTAAGTGACCCTATTTACCAACCATCAGGACACTCCAAAACCTCTCCTAAAAATCTCTTTTTTTTCCAGTGCCCCTTTCTAACTTTGTTTATTGACTTTTGTGTTTTCACTGTTCACCTGTACTACAAAAGAGCTTTGTAATTCCTTCAACTTTTTAATTTGGATAACCTTTACATCCTCTTAGTTTCATGCCTACATACAAACTATATATCTAGTTTACCTCTTCAATGAAAAAAAGACTCTTCTAAAATGCAGTGCACATCTGATGTCCTCACAGTTCAAAGGAAAGGCATGCAGACTTGAAATTTTGTTTTAACTCTATAGGTTTTCTGTAGAAACAAGACACAGTGTGCCTTTGTTTTATATCATTAATGCACACATAAAATGCTTTCCTTGTCTTTTTTCACCTGACACCAAGAACATATAAGTTCTTTTTTAAAAAAAAGCATATAAAGAAAAGAATGTTTAAAACTACAAATTCTCATCCATTAGTAAAAACGTAAAAATTAGTTTTTTAAAAGAAACTACACAGACAAAATTAGTGCTCCTTCATGGCCAGTCTTCTCTTTCTTGGAACTACAGTATATCCCTTCTATTATTTTCTTTCATGCTTTAGAGGTTGACACCATCTTGAGGATCTGATTATTGCAATAATGTTTAATGAGTCCAAACTCAATTTCTATATCCTGTAATATATTCTGAACACTACAGCTTTTGTAACTTCCTAAAATAAATATGAACATGTAATTTCCTTGCTAAAATATCCATAAAAATTTATAATAAAGTTTTTGTCACTTTTTCATTGAATAAATATTTGAAGCTTACTAAGGTCTGTTCTCCACTGTAGGTCACATGGATACAGCAATAAATAAAACATAAAATGTCTGATGTCATGAAGCTTAAATTCTAATGTTAATAAGTATAGAGTAATAAGAGAGAAAGTAATAGGTGAACAGTACTTTCTTTGCCCAAAGAAAGGCCTCCTAAGCTGTTGACATACTAGTTAGTTTACTTAGGGAGACAACCTAAGGAAATTTTCATCCAGGAAAATGAATGGCAGCAGCATATTGTAGAAAAAATGCAAAAAGTAGGGTAAAGATGCTAGGGCAAAAACAGAGATGATCTTTCCAGCCCTAGAACATGAAGAGGAGACTGGTAAAAAATGGTGTAAAAAAGGAAGGCAGGGCCAGATGGTGTCGAAATTTCAGGCTGTAGAAAAGGCTTTGTATTCCATTCAAAGTACAATATGATTCATTCTAAGTGCAATGTGATTTCAATATATTAGGATTTAAAAAAAAATTCCAACATACAGATGCTCACTCTGAACAACTTTACGGAAATTCCAACATACTGATGCTAACTTTGAAAAACTTTTGTGGAACAAAAGGGGAATTTGATGGAATGTTATTAGAATATCTCATAAAACTTAAGGCCAGCAATGGAGCTGTGTCTCAGGAACAAAAACAGAGATTAGAGACTTACTGTGAATAAATGAATTCCACTTTTTCTTTGCTTCTTTCAGTGTGTCTGCTTCCTTTTTATCACTTTTTTGGGAACAGATTTTCTTTTATCCCCCTGAAACATATTCATCAACAACTCACAAGCGGCACCACAGTTACAAACAATACTAACATATAACTCCCCTACCCATGCTCCTCCCCTGACCCAGCTTCTCTCTGTCTTCTTCCTCACTGTGTGTCTCTGTCTTTGTCTCTCTCTTTCTCTTTCAGTTGCTTCTAAAATTTACAGCTAGGTCATAATTGCACAACCAAATATGTACATCAAAAAAGCAATCAGTGAAGAAAACATTGTAAACAGAAGTACTGTGTTTGAACATGCAGATATTCATGAAACTAGGGAAGAAGATAACAATAAATAAATCGCTTCATATTTTATTAATGACATACTTTCTAAGCACTTATAATTTTATTTGTTTTTCTCTAAGCAATAGTGTCAAATGGACAAGAAATGAGTTATCTTGCCAATTTTAGAGATAAGCTGATGGGTGATGAGATCAATAGAAGCCTGAATATAACCTTGTAACAACCCTACACATGTATCACTTGGATCTAGAGGAAGAAAAGAGAAAATAATAACATTGATCGGAATAAATGAATCTATTCTCAGCCAGGGCCACTGTTTGTGTGGAGTTTTCACATTCCTTCCATGTCTGTCTGGGTTTTCTTCACAGGTATTCCATTTTCCTTTCACCTATTAAAGATGTGCATGTCAGGCTCATGGTGTGTCCAAAGCATCCCTGCCTGAATGAGTGTTGGTGGGTGTGTCAGTCTGCTCTGCCATGGCCTCCTGTGCAGAGTGGATTCCCATCTTGTGCTCTAAGCTCTCCAGATGGTCTTGGACACTTGCGACCCGGAACTGGAACAAGCATGTGGGTAATTACCCTACTTGTTTTTATTATCCTTTCTTAAATGTATTTATAGCTCACAATTATTTCAATGTTCAATATTAGACATGTTTTGGATCGTAATTTAGAAGTTTGGTGATGTATTTGTGACCAGAAACATGCGATAGGAACTTAAATCTTGCTTATATCAATTAGCTTGTGGTACAGTTGGTTTCATTGGACATTGCTTCACTTAAAGTCATAGTTTCCAGGAAACTATGAAAGACATTAAGTGTGAACTTACTGCATCTAACTCCGTGCCTTATTTATACAAAACCTAGCAAGTCCTGGTGGATCAAATCTCCAAAGCTTGTCTGAAGCCCCTTATGGTCCTCTCCATTATCTCTATACTTTCTTGTCTTAAAGCCTGCTGACATTCTCTGGATAATGCCATATTATCTTCCTGTGCCAATGTCTTTACAGTAACTTTTCTCTCTGTCTTTGAAATACAGAATATATATATAGTTCTCCTAGATTCCCCTAGATAGAGATATTGATAAAGATAATCTTGTCATCTTTCAACTTAAATGCCAACCCTTAGAAAGAACTTCCTAGCTAATAAATTCCTTTTTCTTTCACTATTTTTATAATGCCGTGTTAATGTATTGGTTTCATTCTGTTGTAAACTGGCATAAGGCAAATAGGCATTGAATTATTGCTTACCATTAAAATCATTATTATTTAATAGAGGAAAATGAGGAATATACATGTCCTCTTTCTAACTTCATAGATAATAAAAATAAGCTTGAAATCAAATTCTGCCACACACTAAACATCTAATAGTAAAATAACAACAAATAACCCCAAGCCTAACAACTGGTCATTCACTTCCAAGACTGTATCATTTCATTAGCTAATTGCATAAAATGTGCACTAGAGTCAAATTAAACAATATGAGATTGTCAATGAAGCATACAATCAAAGGTAGTTATAATAATCCTCTAAGTCAGGGGCAAATGAAATACGATTTCTGGTTCAAGTGTCAGGAGTCACTTCAAAGAACAGAGAAAACTAAACTCATCAGATCCAATACACTGTTCAGATAAAGACAGATAAGCCTATACAACACTTCTAGCTAATACCCTTATTTTGAACTCCACTCACCTCATCAACAATAACTGTTAATAAAGCATCTTTATTAACAGTTGTTGATCAGAAATATAGTGAATAAAGACTGTTGTGGCTTCTTCTGGAGGGCTTTTAAAATACTGCTTAGTCATCTGTGTAAAATGTAATTCTGATCAGGACATTAGACAATTGGATGTATATTAAGCCTAATGCAAACATACCCACAAACATATACAAGTATGTTTGGACCACACACACATTCACACAGACACTATGAGTATAAGTTTGGCATAACTCTCAAAGATCTTATGACTCATAACTGAGACCATTTGTGTCCTCTTTATTGTTTGTTCCAGGAAACTGCACAGGAAAGGTAAGATTATAAACTAGTATGTAATATCACTCTTTGCTTTAAGAAATTCCTGCAGATTAATTTATCTGTGACAACATTCTGCTCTTCAAGGTGACCACATTTTTTTTTTTTTTTATCAAACAGAGTTTTCCTTATCAAACAGCATGTTAAGATTCTTTCAAGATCCTCATTTCACAGGTTAACCAATCCTGAAATAGCACATCAAAGACTTTGCCCAGTCCCAATCAGTTCACTAGCTTGGTGGACCCTCTGAGACCATTTGATCTCAGCTCCCAAACCCTATAAATATTTTCCACCTACTACTCCTTTATAAGACATGGCTAATAGTCTGTTAAAGGTGCACTCACCCTTACTTTAAGGAATTTTAATAAACAGAGAATTTTAATAAAACAGAGCTATGCTTAATTAACAGTTGTCTGGTGATATTATATAGTTATCAGGTACTATGTTCATTACTTGTGCTTCAAAATAATCTGTACACCAAATCCGATAACATGCAATTTACCTAACAAACCTGCATATATACCCCTGAACCTAAACTACAAGTTGAAAAGATAAATAAGTGAAAATAAAATAAAACAAACTATAGCCAACATGACTACCTCTGCACTATTCGGACATATACTGAAAACTGTGAAAACTAGTAAAGAATTGGTAATCAAATAATATTGGAAAATCAATGCAGACATGAATTGTTGCTATCTCTTTCATTGTACTGTTCTGGATATTCTCTTGCCATCCAAATTAAATTCTCCTACACGTCTCATTTCAAATTCTACTTGGTTCAGAAAGTTTTCTGACTTCTCCAGTCTGAACTGATTTGATTGTTCTGCTACACATGGTGACATTAATTTATTACATAAAATGTATTTCCTTTTTGTGTGTTACTATCCTTGGGTGCATAAATTGATTTGAACAATTACCTTATTATGAGATTCTTGAGACCAATGTTGTCTTTTACAATTTTTGATTTTATAGCCACCGTGTTGCTCTCACCTCCACCCAGATGTGCTTTAAGGTCTGGCAATCACAGGAATCTACACATTATTTTTTCTAATTTAATGACTTGTATTTCACCTTCCTTTCCTGGTTGTGATTTTTAATGGCTATGTTTAATATAAAAATAGTTGAATATGATTTTTAATTAAACACATCACAAAATAAATCTCATTGAGGATAGTTTTAACTTGGTTACATACAGTGTTTTCATAATGAGGAAGTACCTATGCTCTTAAATGCTATTATAGGTAATCTTGACTTCACATGTATATTAGGTATGACTATTAGTATCTGAAAAATTATTATAAATTCAGAAATAGACAGAAGAAAATGCTAGGTGTTCTGTCGGTAATTTGTTGAGATTGATGTGTTATTGTTTAATATAACTCTGAAGGGTCAGAGATTAACTTGTAATTATTGGCCAGTAAAGATGAAAGTACGTTTCCTCCATAGGGACTAATAACAACACAGATTGTGGATTATGACTCTGTTGAATTTTAAGGAGCTTTGTTAAAAATTCAAGTTTTGTATTTTATCCGAATATTTTTTGTTAGATTGCTTAAAATATTGAATGTTCTTTGGAGCAATTTTAACATCTTATTGGTTTTCTCAGTAATTGATTTATTAATAATTAAATAAAATCACTGGCACAATATTGTATAAACTTAGGTAAAGTCACAATATTACCTTTATGAAATTTTATAAATTTCTATAAAGTTGCAATATTATGTTTATGAAAATTGCTCTTTAGGACACTAGTTGTTGAATCATGGTTGATATTAGCGTTATATCCAAATTTATAGTCATTTTATGAGTAAGATAATACTTTTTGTTAGTAGAAATCCAGACTAAGCAGTAACCTAATTTAACAATGGTGCTAATCTAATATTTTCCTCACATAAGTTGTAAGAGTAAAATAAAGAAAATCCCATTATGCATAAAAAAGCAGACATTTTAAGAAAATTTTCTAAGATTTTACAATTACTCTTACGGAGTGAGGAGCTCATCTGTTTGGAAGAATTTGTTAAAATCATTTGATTTTTAAACAAATATATGTAACAGTGTATTTCTTGTGCTGGAAGTATTTTAGGTGATTCTCTTCAAGTTTTCAAACTGAATAGATTCACCCGAGCACTGTTTGTAAAATGCAGACTTCTCAGTTCTGCTCCCAGGAAATTTGATGATTGAGTAATTCTATTTGAAATAAATAATTTTGAATCCGCCTTAAATACATAGTACCATGTGCTGTTTATTCTCCAGCCACCTCTCGATGCATATGTTTCATTTTTACTCTCCTGCTCTGAGCTCTGGGTGATTGAGTGCTGTACAGATTGGACAACTCTCTTTTCCTCTGGATTCTGGTTGGCTGCAACAAATGAAGGCATGGCAGGAGGTCAAATGAAGAAAAGGACTGAGTTCAGGTTACATAGCTCTTTACTGCCCTGCTTTGTGTGTTTTCTAAGGTGGCTGCATCCCTGTAGAACTATAGCTTCTGTAAGGTGACTAAATTCTTACTTGGATTCAGTGCTAAAATGGTTTCTGGTTGTTACTGGTCCCTGAGTAGCTTGCAACATCCTATGAAATCACTTAATCCCATCTATAACAGTTACTTCAATAGAGTATTTTTAAAATATGTATTCAATAGGCTGCCTTTTGAGGGAACCAGCATGATAGTAAAAATAAATAAAATGCAGTTGTTATTGCATCTACTTTTTAGAAGTAATTCTCTAAGATGGCTGTGCATACTTCAGTAAATTTAAAGTTATTTTCTCCTTACATCTGGTATGGATAGCAGATGCAAAGGGTAATTATAATAATCATATTATAATAAAAATTATAATTCTAATAATGGTAGCTTCAGAATTAAATTACTTTATATATTATTAGTTCTGAGACTTTTTGCCTTCTCATCATTATACAGAAAGATGACAATCATGGCTTCCATAATACATAATGCAGACATGCACACATATACACACTCTACAAAATTTTGCATGAGACCCTGAAGGCTTTAGGTACGTCAGATTAAACAGAACTCTTGCCTAGAATGTATACGTTCTATCCGGCAGAGGAAATGCTGGCAGAGTAAGGCATTTTTAGATCTGTGTGCGTGGGGTGTGTGCATTTAATCTCCTAAGATACATTATATATATTTAGACAAATATATTCTTTCATAGGCATTATAGGAACAACTACATTATAGGTATGCATAATAGGCACTTAAGAAATATTTAGATAAATAGAAAAAGAGATTATGCATCTTGTCAAATCTGGAATTTCTTCTGAATAAGAATTTTATGCAAATTTATCAGGACTGCAATTCTTGTTAAATTAGTATAGAATCATGTTTCTTAAATTCCTCTTTAATAACAATAAAAATTATGCAGCCATCTATTATATCAATATTTCCTCATTTCTCTGAACTATCAAATCCATATTTTATTACGATGACGTGATAGAAGAACAATATTTTTGTTTCTCACCTCTGCATAAAATGACTGCACAATTAAGAAATTCCTCCCTCCACCCCCAATATAACATAATAGTAGCATTTTGTTCCTATCTGTCAATTGTCGTATTTAGGGGATGTCCCTTGGTATAATCTTCGCTGCCATATCAACTGTACTAAAAAACCCACAGCACCCATATACTTTAATCCTCCAGTGTTCACATCTTGGGAGAAATTATTAGTAACAATTTCAATTAATTAGACTGTTATTATTCAATTTTGTTAATAAAAATATAAACCAGCCATTTAGAAAATATTACTAAAGTGTGAAGTAGGCTATCATCTTGCATATTGTAAAACAGCCTCAACTAGAAAAGGATGAGATTGGGAATCCAGGTAGCAAATTAGATTGATGTGCTGTCCTCGACATAATGGCATTTTCATTTCTGAGCCCTACCAGGTCCAAAACAAAACCATTTTTTATAGTTGTTCGAAATCCCAAGAGAAATGAGTTCAGGTGGTCTCAACTCAGTTTCTCACATACAAGCGGACACATCAAAAAGTTGCCATGGATTGATAGTAATTTATCACTTTCACTTTTTAAAAGCCACGGGATTAGAGGCATGAAGCAAACAAAAGCAAAAAGAAATATTTCCAGCAACATTTTTTTTTTCATTTTGTATCAGCTGGAAGTTTCTCCTTTATTTTGCAAGCATAGTTTTCTAAAACAAATAATGAGTACATTTTGTTAGACATAGTAATTCGAATATTCTTTAATATTCAATTCTTATCATTTAAAATGGGAAATTGGTGTCACTCATAAACACTGTCTACAATAAATGTAGCAATTTATTGTAAATGTTATGATATTTTAAAGTACTGATATCAGACAGGCAAATAAAACTTAAATCTAGGTTTTCTTTTGCATTCATGACATTCAGATGAAAATTATTAGATACCTTAAATATATAAAATTCACAAATACTTGTGTTTTAAAGCTTTTGAATAATTTTATGTTAATGTGTTTTTCAAGGAAACCAAACAACCATTGAAAATAATTATAGTTAGTAAAAATAATTATGTAGCATTCCATAAAGTTTGATGCCTTCTGAAGGGTAATGATGTGACATTACAATGTAGAAAAATTATTTTAGATGTTTGCTGTGGATATTCAACTTTTCATTTACCCTCAAATCTCTTGTGCCACATTGATCTCCCAGAAATCTGAAATGTCAACTGTGTGACAGTCCAGAAAATACACCAGTATTTGAAACATTACAGAGATGTGAGTCATAAGGGCAGAATGCAGTGTAATTTATTTAAATGTTATTTGGATTCCTTCTCAGATATTGGCTAACCGAAAATTATTACATTAGGCAAGCAGTCTGAAGTATGTTGAAAATATAAAATCTAAAAATATGCATATTGTAATCATTTTCATTTTGAATCCAAGGCATAAAGAAATATATTCAGGTGTCCTTTAAAACAAATTAGAAGAAAGGTGGAGAATGTCATCGCTTATTAAGAAGCAACAGTAATTCTGCTCCCTTGAAAATGTCATAAAGAAGATAATGCAAAAATTACTTTAGTTGATATTGAAAGAGAGAAAATTTCAATAGAAATTCATTATGATTATCAATTTGATAAGAGTAAGCTATTTGGATCACATAATAAATGTTTTCATATTATGAAAGTTGTATATTAGAGCCAAGCTATACACATTGATAATCATTACCTTTTACTTTTATATCTATTGAAGGAATCATGTTTTAATTGCAGAACTAATATAAAATAAAATGTAATGTTGATATTTAATTTAAAAAAATGTACCTTAGGAAGAGATGAACTAAGGTATGTACTAAACAATGTAGTAATAATGTGCTTTATCCATTATGGAATTGATGTAAATCTATAGCTAATTTATATCACGTTTTGTTGAGGAGTTTTGTTTTTGCTGTTCCTTCAAGATATATAGCTTTCACCGTTCCTAACTTAGAAAAAAACAAGTTTTCTTTTCAATAAGAAAAGGGCCTTACGAAGAAAGAGAATAAATGATGCACAGTCCCACTCCTTTGTTTAAAATGAGATTAAAGAAACAAACCCTTCCACTTCAATCAGCATGCATAAAAATGAGAGGAAAACTAAAACCAAAGAGAATGTAATGAGTTGTGTTTAAAGATTTTAATATTCTCCAAACAAGGTAAATGAGCACCTTTTTCATTAAGATGGTATAGAACTAACATGAATAAATTTTCCTTAACAAATCAGTAATTCTGGAAAGAATCCTTTCATAAATCCCAGAGCACTACATGTTACTGTTCAACAGAAAAACAATTATTATTCAGCAGAATTATCTCAATTTTTTAAGACTAACACCAAAAATATTAAGCAAACACATTGTTACATTTAATATTTTATTTAAATTTTTCCCAAAGAGCCTAAAATGTTTTATTCACACAGCATCTGTCTTTTAGGTATAATTAACATCACCATGATTCAAATATTCTACGATTCATTCTGAACTTCTATTCTTTACTTTGCAGTTTTGGTCTCACTCTTTTATTCTCAGAATTAAATTCAACTTTATTTGTCCTGTTACCCTTACATAAATATAAGAAAGAAATTTAATTGTAAGAGAAATTTTAATATGAGAGATAAGAGAGAGTATTTACCTCAAATCCACATTATTTCACCATTAAGAATAAGAAGTTAACATAATTCAAATTGTCTCAGCCATCTTATGTAGTACTTGTAGGTTATTTCTTTCCTACAGCTTTTTTGTGTGTGTGTGTGTGTGTGTGTGTGAAGTAATCAGCCACAAAACATTTTCAAACTGTTTCTGAGTTTCTAAAGCCAATGTCCTATCTATGCCTGTACTATTTTCTTAATTTAATAATTTCTGTAAGTCTTGAATGAAGAAAAAGTTAATGCCCTAATGAAAGTTATGATTTCAATAAAATTAATCAATGTATTACAATAATTTTTCACAAAATATTTTGAAATCGAAACTTTAAAAAATGTTTTTAATTTATTTTTTATTAGTTTTGGGGTACATGTGCAGAATGTGCAGGTTTGTTACATAGGTATACACGTGCCATGGTGGTTTGCTGCATCCATCACCCAGTCATCTACATTAGGTATTTCTCCTAATGCTATCCCTCTCCTATCCCCCCACCCCCTGCTATCCCTCCCCTATTCCCCTACCTGCAGACTGTCCCAGGTGTGTGATATTCCCCTCCCTGTGTCCATGGACTACTTTGGGTTAATTGATTAATTTAAACCAAAAATAAGATTACACTTATCATATATTTATTTGACAACATTATAGTAAGCTCCAGAGAGGATGCAAGCTGAATAGGCAAAATATCTATTAAGTACAATAATTAAGTACCAGTATAAGAAGCCAAAAATATGTGCATAGTAAGTTCATAATATAGCAAAACAAATCAATAGTGATAACCATAACTGATATAACTTAAAGAGATATAACATAACTGTTTTTGAGATAACTTATAGTGATTTAACCCTCTTGATTGAAAACTGAGATAACTTTGGAAAATTCTTGCTCAGGACAATAAGAGTGCAAAGCATTCAATTTCTTTTCTCTTTACTTCAGGAAATTTTGATACACAATTTATCTCTGAAAACAATGTACTCATTTGGGCAAATAATTGACTCATCAACACAATAGTGTGCTCACCTGGACAAAAAGCTCAATAGTTAGAATAAATGTTTTCTAATCAAAATTTCTCATCTTTTCATGCCAACCAATTCTAACTTATTGTGTTACAAACTTTGCCAACCAGTCCCCTCCCTGGGATGAGCTAGGTTAAATCAATTGAACACAAACTCCAAAAACCCATTAGTATATTTTCCTGGCTTCCACATTTTTAACCATTATTAAGACTCTGCCAAAACATAGTTCTTTTATGATGCTGTAAGTTTAATATATTCAGCATTGCTTGATTAATAACTTAGGCAGTTTTTTTTTTTCCTAACTTAACTACTCGGTAGTCAATAGTAGGCAGCTCTGGAAGTCTTGCCAAAATGGTCATCAAGACTTTCGGCTCTCTCAGAAAACTGCATTACCTGCAGCTCTCTAAATCTCTTGCTTAGAATGTTACTCTGACTGTAATAGTGAGGTAGGTCCCACTTTGGGTCTGAATACAATAGAGAAGTAACTTTGTCTTCTAAAAATAAAAGGAACATTTTCAAAGAAATCTTTTGCTTAGCCCATCAGTTTTTAACACTCTTTCTTTAGCTTTAGGTCAGTAAAAACCTGTCCTTTTACTTAAGGCATCATTTTTTTTGTCTCTTGGATTGTCCTTTCAAATTTCTGTTTTGAGTGTATAAGAGGAATTTTGTAGACAAGAAAATAAACATAGATTGCAATAAATCTGTCCCTTAATTGAGTTCCAAGGGCCAACAAGTCCCAAAAGTCTTGTCAGAATGACATCTTTACACAACAAGCTTTGCCTTCGGTCAACTATCTTTCTAAATGATAAAGTTAAAAGTAGCCAGCTGGGGATACTTTTGATATGAATGCAATTGTTCTTTTGAGAGGTACCTTAGAACAAGAAATTGGTAACATGTAAAACATAATATGCTTTGACTTTAAAATATTTTAGGAGGAAATGTGAAAAACTGAAATTAGAAAATTGTTAAGGATAATTTGACAAGGAAAAACAAAAAAGGAAATAAATTGCAATACCCTATTCTTTTAGATGTTGTAATGGTTAATTTTATGTTTCAACTTGGCTGGGCTAGAGTGCCCAAATGTGTTCAAACACTATTCTGGATGTTTCAGTGAGAATGTTTTTGAAAGAGATTAACATTTAAATGTATAGCCTTTGGGTAAAATGGACATCCATAGGGTGAGTGAGCATCATTCAGTAAGTCAACATCTGAATAGAACAAAAAGACTGACCTCTGCAGAGCAAGAATGAATTCTGTAGCAGACAACCTTCACATTTGAACTGCAACATTGCCTCTCCCCTGGGTCTCCAGCGTGCTGGTCATTCTGCAGATTTTGGACTTGACTGCCTCCATAATCATATGAGTCAATTTCTTAAAACACATCTTTCATTCATATATAAACACCCTGTTCTGTTTCTCTGGGGAATCCAAACTTATACAGATTGATCCTCACAATATAAAATTGTCCTATACTAGTTAAGAACCTAGAAGACTAAAATAATGTGGATAAATCATGAACTCTGAAATGAAACCACACACTTAACTCAGGTTTCTTTTAAATTCCTCAGAAGAAAGTTCTGTAAACATTAAAGAACGATCTATGAAAACGTTTTACTGATAACATGTGCTACAATATTCACCTGAAATCCTGCCACTATTACCCCAGCTCACCCTTGGAAAGAATTTCCCAGGGGGTAGAAATTTGTATAACAAACTTCAAACATAACCATACTTCATCCAATACATCTCATTAGTGTACTTCTAACCAAAGAATGTTTGTTTCTCTTGTGAAACCATACCTGCTAACTACAAAGATGTCCTAAATGAAACTACCTTTTAACTGCTCTCCTGAAGTATTCTTCCTTGAGATAAGTAATTTGAATAACAACCTACTGTTTTCCTTGTATCTAAGTTGAAGCTCTAATTGAATATTTCCAGAAGCTCTTGGTCTTCTTATGGTCCAAATATTCTGTTGATATTGACAGGCTTATTGGTGTAGAATATATTAAAGTTTAGATTGTCTTACATATATATCTTCCCAACTTGTACATTTTCCTTCAAAACATGATGTCAGTAAAGAACCAAAACCAACCACTAAAAGCCGGGAACAAATCCTCATAATACTTGTACCCATCTTTGTAATATGTATCCTCTTAGTCACAAAGCACAACAAAAAAGTATATCGAATTAGTCAATACTCCAGGACCATAAAAAGAAAAGTCACCTTCTGCTTTAAGTGTTATTTTACCTTCAGTGCCACTTAAGCCTAAATATTTTCCCATTTTACTTTTTTAATGCCCTCTTCATTAAGGTCGTTGAACACTTAATGGCCTTTTATTAGGAAGATCTAACGTATACCTACTCTATTATGCCTTAGAAATTTTAGTAAGATACACCTACTTGTCACAAGCCTTTAACCAAAACATTAAGTATCTTAAATTTCCCTGTTAATTTTTTCCTTTCCAATACCTGCATCACCACTTATTTTGGCTTACTGGGGAAGTAACATCTAAGATTGATTTCATGTATTTACCTAGTTTAAAACATCAAAATATAACAGATGTTGGTGAGGATGCAGAGGGAAAAAAATGTTATACATGACTGGTGGGAATATAAATTAGTATAACCTATATGGAAAACAGTATGAATATTTCTCAAATAACCAAAAATAGAAATATCATTTGATCCAGCAATTTCATTATTATCTACCCAAAATAAAAAAACAATCATTATATAAACAAGATGCCTGCATTTATATGTTTATCACAGAACTAGCCAGGATAGCAAAGATAATGAATCAGCCTGTCTATCAACAGATAAATGGATAAAGTATATATACCGCATTTACTTTATCCATTTATCTGGATACAAACAAACATACACACACACAAAGGAATATATGGGATTATATATTTACATAAATGTGGTATACACAAATTAAAGTATATATTTATATAAATTCAGTATAAAGGATTATATATTTATATAAATGCCGTACATATAAAGTAAATGCAGTATGTATGTATGTGTGTGTGTGTATATATATATATATACACACACACACATACATAATACACAAACACACAAACAAATATGTGAGATTACATATTTATATAAATGTATATATATAAAGTAAGTGCGGTGTATACATATACATACACAAATAATATTTTCATCCCATATATTCTTTTGTGTGTGTGTGTATATATATGTATGTATATATGTATGTAAATATAAATACTTTATATATACCACGTTTACTTTATATAAATAAAAATGTTACTTTATATAACAGTGGTATATCTAAAGTAAATGCGGTATGTGTGTGTATATATATATATATATATATGTATATACACGTGTATACATACATTATCATGACTTATGTTTCTAGTGAAACATCCTAGAAACACTAAGTCAAGTAGTACATGTTCTCACTTATAAGTGGCAGCTAAATAATGTGACACATGGACATAGAGTGTGTGATAAATAGACATTGGAGACTTGGAAGTGTACAAAGGTGGAAGGGAAGTGAAGAATGATAAACTAGTGGATGCAATTTACATTATTTGGATGATGATTATAATAAAGCCCCCAATTCACCATTAAACAATACATCTGTGTAACAAAACCATTCTTATACCCCTTAAATTTGTACAATTTTTTCTTTAAAAGATCGTAATGCTTTTAAGGAAAAGTAATAAATCTGTCAAAGCAAAGGATACGACTTACCCTAGGACATAATATAACACAAGAGTGCAAACCCTTCACTTTAAATAGACATTAATTTTTTTCCATCCTGGTCATCAAGAGATAATTATGGGATTCATTGGTGTCACTGCAAACAATGGGTTCATTACTTTTCTGAAATCACTATGAATATTAATAATTTAATCAAGGTTTGAATGTGGGATAACTCCTAAGCAAGAGCTAACATTTTACGATTTAAAATTAGGAGCCATGCACAGTGGCTTACACCTGTAATCTCAGCATTTCCATCTCATAAAAAAAAAAATTAAGTCTTCAATAGCATCTCATTCCTCTATGAGCAAATGGTCTGGACAAGCCTTTGGTGTTCTGACTCAACTTCATGGGAACTATCAGACTCCAGGAGTATATTATAACATATCTCTTTACCTCTGACAAAAGCCTATTCACCCTGCTTCAGCTCAATAACAGCTTATCCTCAAGTAATGAAACCCTCTATGGATTTGAATTTAGATTTTCTTTGAAATTGCATGCTTCCTAATGCTAAAAACTCGTTCTTGCTCATTTAAAATACTCAGCAAGTAGATTTGTAAACAAATAAGTCTATTACCAAGTAAGTTTATCTCCTATAAAATTCTATTACTCCCTCACATATTTGCAAGCATCAGTATCATTCTTTAAATCATGATATTTTATTTTCATTATCAGCAAAAGGAGATGCAAGTGACTGACTAGACTCTGCCAAGAAACATCAGTACCCCAACATATTTATTTGAAAATCCTTATAGAAAATATAGATATTACTTGTTAACAGGTCTTGTTTTAAGAATAGAACAAGAAATTGTCAGAATATGTCAAAACAGAATTCAACCTACTCATAGTATATGACCTCTTCCTAGAGACCAAATCAGCTCAGACAACAGAAAACAGTCCACACTCCTGATCGTGAGAGGTAGCTAGATATAACAGAGCTAACGTTTATTGTGACAGAATACACATTCTGCATATAATATGCCATTTTGAAGTGCTTTGGAAACAGCATTAATTCTTGATATCACCAGGAATTCCAATTCAGAATGTCCAATAGATTAAAGTACTCTTTATTCCCTGATGCTTTTGAAGTATATAGTCATTATAAAATTAGAAGTTGGCACAAAAAAGGCTTACTTGAAGGCAAAGGGAAGGGTTTTAGTAATCATTGTGAAAGACAGGAGCTTTAATTAAGATATTGGCCCCTTGACATTGCAAAAGGCCATTTTTTTTTAAAAAAAAAAAAAGAAGCTCAAAGAAGCCCTTATGGAATGCCAGTGACTGAGTACCAAAATAAAAAAAAAAAACTACTGGGAGAAATCTGGTTATATATTACTTTACAAGAAAATAGGCTTTGTCACTTTCAAGTCATCCATTTTCTATCCAAAAAACTTGCAAAAATTTTATGCTACATTTTTCACCACAGTAAGAACACAAGGATATTATATTCAATCAATACTGGAGTGGAGGGTTTACTAAAATAGCAGATGGACCTCTGCTTTGCATCTCACTTATTATTTCACTGTAGTTCTAGTAAACCCACTAAGATGAAATATGTACAAGAGATCCAGCCTTAGGGTCCCTTTGAATACATTCAACTGAGTAACATAAAGTACTCCCTGAAATAAATTTTAAGAATTTTTTGGTCATTGTTTGCTTATTTCTATGACGGATTGAAGTTTTTGCTTGAGGGAGGGCTCCTGATTTACTGTTAGCAAAAATATTGAATCATGTCCAATCTGGGGATTTCTAGTCTATCTTGCCAGTGAAAAGAGCACCAATTTGGAGTGACTGAAGTTACATATAAATGCAAAGCCTTGCTAACTACCCAGAAATCTCACTGTAAGAATTATACTCAATTTTCAGTACAGTGAGGAAGAGCAAACATAATCTGAAGCTAAAATTTCCAAATCACTTAAACCTTGATCTTAGATCATTGATTTTAATATCATAGAAATACATTTTTTGTGCTGCAAATACTTTTACTATCACCTTACGATTTAGTAAAAGGCCAACTCACTCACCTAGCGTTATCATGCTGATCATAGGCTCTGCCTTATTGCAAATTGGCAGCACATATACTTCAAAGGACCCGTGCAAAACTCTCATTCTTATTATCAGGAGGTACAGCTGGCCCTTCCTCAACACCATTTTAAACAGCACTTGTATGACCTAAATCCTGAAGATCTGATATTCTGGAAGAAAATTCTGAGGTCAGCCTATAAAATCCTATGAATAGGATACAAAAGTATACGAGTAAAACTCCAAGAGGCTGGTCCTTGGAATCACAATTACCAATTTAGGAGACACAGCCAATCTCATGTCAGTGGAAGGATGTTCTTCCTAGAGACTTTAAACTGAGAATATTTAGAGTTTCTCCAGAAGCAGCCACCTTTAGGCTCATGTAAAAGACTATGTAAAAATTCTGCCCAGTACCCAGAAAACAGGATCTAGAGTATTATGTGCAGAAACAGCAGAGTATTATGCCTTAATGTATGTTAACAGTCTTCATTTTTATAACTATTTTCTCTTCTTTTTGTTAACTTATATTTCCGACTAGTAAGGAACACTAGTTAGCTCTTAACTATGATGACTTGAAGCCCTTTTACTTAATATTGCTTGTTTCTTACCAGGTTACTTCTTGATATAAATCCAATATCTAGCTACAATGTGCTTATGATTTGGCTGAAATCTAAAATTAGATCATCTGTCCGGTCTGTGTATACATATATATTCCTCTGGGCGTGACCCAGATCTATTCTAATGGAACATATTGTTTCAAGTTTAATTTTCTTGACCAGTAAACACATTTGGTAGAAGATATACATCATAAAAAGGCAAATAGCTAAAAACTTTCCCCTCACATGTAACCTAGGGAAAAATCTGGGAACCTTTTAGAGGAATTTGTCTTTGTAACCAAACTGAGAGAATGTGTTCTCTTTCTGGGTCCATAAGGGGTCATAGTTTTAAGGGCAAGAACTTCCCAGCACCATGCCCATCTCCCATGCCTCTCCATCTGGGAGATTTAATGGTTTCTGTTTTAACTTTCACTGGTATGGGAAAGGGTCAAAAGTCAATCACTCCAGTGTAAGTTCAAGGGAACTCTTTATTGGCCAGGGATTTTGGAGAAGGTGGGAATTCCTCCCAGGTTTTAAGTCCCCTTCTTCCACACCCCTTTAGGACTCTATGTTTGGACCCCCTTCCACAAACACCCCCTTCATGGAAGCTGTCTTTCTCTCTCCTGGATTTCCCCTCTGGGGTCCCCTTCCACACTCTTTGTGGAAGCTTTCTCTCTTCCTCTCCTTTTTCTCTTTCTCTACCTAAATAAATCACTTTCTGCAAACACTGTTTTGGGGTCCAGTATTTACAAGCACACTATACCGTGGTCTCCTCTCTCATTTTTAAGGGAGTGAGGGACCAAGAACCTGGAGAAACATCTTCTCAGGGGAGCTAAGGGCTCCCCTGAACCCCAACATTACAAAACCTTCATAAATACAGAGCGTGCTAGGATGCTGTGGTACAAACCTGTAATCCTAGAATTGTGGGAGGCCAATGAGGGTAGGTTACTTGCACTCAGGAGCTGGAGGCCAGCTGGTGAAACCTTGTCTCCACAAAAGTTAGCCAGGCAGGGTGGAGCATGCCTGTGGTCCCAGCTACTCAGGAGGCTGAGGTAGGAGGATGGCTTGAGCCCAGGAGACAAGGGTGAGCCAAGATCATGCCACTGCACTCCAGCCTGGGTGACAGAGCCAGACCCTGTCTCAAAATAATCAAATAAAGAAAGAGCTTGTTAAGAAACTATGGAAAATACTGGGCATATATTAAAACCATCTCATTTTTAAAGACTGAAAGGAATACTCACTATTTAGGTGAATTCTATGTTTCAAACCCCTTGTTGATGGTGCCTTACTTTCTGCTCTTGTTGAATGACATTGAGAACATACAGGTTAGCTGCCTTTAATGGCCTTTTGCTAAAAACCAGATAATTAAGTAGCATCCAGCAACTGGTATTTGATTTTAAGCACTCAAACCTATATGTCCTTACAGGCAAACTGGATAAGGACTTAACTTGGAAGACTATCACCAGCTTTGCTGGTAGTCTTAAATTCAAATGAATCCAGGGTTCATTTTTATATGTCAATTTCTCCTCTCTCAATAAACAGCAAAACAAGAGGAAGAGAGATCACTAAATAACTTAATTCATGAAGGTAAAATTCAGTCCTTGACTTGTGACCCCAAATTTAATCCAACAAAAAAGAATCTGGACTGTCTTTAAGTCTACATTGTACACTTTACAAGAGGATCAGAAAGTGGGAAAATGTATCCTTCTGTGGCTCAGATAATGACTAGGAAACCAGAAAACAATTATTGAGGCCAGACAATAAGCCATAGAAGTTAATCAATTAGAACAAATAGCTGACCAAAACCAAACAGCCCTTTATCTAACTTGACTTTTTGAGAAAGAGTATGTGCCATCTCAGGGGATGAATGTAGTACTTACATCCTTAGAACTTTCTGTGATCTTGATAATATGATAAAGATCCATGAAAACAAATAAACAATTAAATTAGGCCATTTGGCTGACATCCAAATCTGGTTCTGTGTTCTATTAATATTGGAATACAATCTGTTCTGTTGGTAAATTTTTACTTTAATTATGTTGATGCCAGTGGGCTCAATCCTCAGTCTCTGTCCATTGCCACTATCCAATCCTAACTAAATTCTATCAGAATCCGACAGAATCAGAATCAGAATTGTCACCACCCAATCCTAACTAAATCCTATCAGGATCTGATGGACAGGGATGCAGATTTGAGAATACCTGTATCAACATAACTACTTACTCCAGGGAGTTCTCGCATCAGAGGCAAGGTTGTACGTCATCAATAACTTTACCATTTCTTTTTAAAAATTATTAGAAACCATTTTTCGTGCAGTTTTTTTCATCTAGACAATCAAGTGTCTCATTAAAATGATAGTTTGTACTTCCGTATAAACAGTTTACTTAAAATCACCAAATCAGTATTTTAAAACTTGCCGCAGAACCCTTATCCCACAATCCTAAAATACTGTCATATGCCTTATCAAAAACAAACCAGTTTCCTGCTTTTAAACCACTTGATTCAGACTCCAATCCTATAAATAACCTTAACTATTTTCTCTCTTTTATCGTAGTACTAAAATATCTCAAGATGGTGTTCTCACTTGCTTCAGCAAGTTAAATAAACAGCTTTTCTGATCAATGGGGTTTTCCAGTAGTTTACATGAGGAAATCAGTATCAGCAATAAAGACAGAAAAGCTGAAGACCAGCTGGTGAAACCTCGTCTCAACAAAAGTTAAGCAGGTGGGGTGCAGTGTGCCTGTGGTCCCAGCTACTCAGGAGGCTGAGTCAGGAGAATGGCTTGAGTCCAGGAGAACTTTGGTCATGTGCCTGAGCCTTCCTAATAGACTGGATGGGAGATAATGAAATAGGGTTATCAGTAAAAAGATGATGATAGATGAAGAACACGAAAAAAATGGGAAAACAATGTAGCCTAGGGACAACATATTGCTGAATAACGGTAAAGTGAAGTAAGAGAGAATAGTAATAGTAATAAATTTTTTAAAATCTCTACAGAGGAAAAGTTAATGCAATGAAGAAGTTGCAGATTTGAATGCCAAACATGTGTTTAGTGCTATGGAAACACACTCAGAATTTAAGAAAAAAAAAAAATGGGACCACTTCGATTTGAGCCTAGAGTTGTATTTGGGAAATATAAAGTGTCCAGAGCAGAGGAAAGGGTCACATAAACAGAAGCAAAGCTTTAAGATGGGAAACATGTTGTCTTAGCACAGGGAAGCAATAACGAAGGTGCATTGTGGAGCAGCAGTACCTGGAAGACAAAGGAAAGATTCAAGCCACCTTGTTCTATACAAGAATATAATTGGAATCTGATGTACAACTTCTGAGCCTAGGCGATCTTTTTCAGATTTTTTAATTTCCATTTTCCCAACTATTTCTCTACTACTTTTACTTGATTTACATTCTTTTTCACATTTTAAGTTTTCTTTTAGAGATGCAAAAGGTCATAGCTTTCATATCTATTATACTCTAAGCAGGAAAATTTCTTAAAAACATTAAAACGTAGAGACTATTAATATTTAACTAATCAAATTATGCATTTAGTAGTTAAATATATAATAAGAGAATAAATCAAAATATATTCCTACAGTTTTCTTTTTGCATTTTCGTGCTCATGTCCTTTTCTTAGTCAGCTTCCCAGTGGGAAGGGCTTCAGAATAGAAGGAAGTTATAGGATCACTAGACGAGAAATTTAAGCGCAAAAAGAGTAAATACCCAGTCTCTCACTTCCCAAATAGCCGAGAAGAAATTTCAAAGTCAGTCTTCATTGGGAAATAAAGAGTTTTCAAATTTTTATATCCATCCCGGCCAACTGCACACTAGAGTTTTATGATTTGTCTCGGGAAGAATAAAAATACATAACCACAAAGAAATGAAATTCAAGACAAATTTGAACTCTTACTATCTTGGAGAATTGCAGAAAAAGGAGAAAGGTCAGGGCATGAAACCTCTAATGATAGAGCAACTAACAGTAAATCTGGCTATAAACTTTTAGGAGGAATTCCAAAAAGGTTCATTTCCAACAGTGTGTGGGAAAATATTCAGTGATTTTGGCAAGTGAAAGCAGTTTAGGTGACCTTAATTCCTCATGGTCACCTTATGGGGTGCAGGGAACCCACATTTCACAATAGTCCTAAGGGAATATGCCCCATGTGCTCTGACGGGACATGAAGAGAGAGAACTGTAGTCATGGTGAAGAGACCGCACTTCTTTCTCTTCATATGGGGGAACAAGAACGGAGGCAAGTGCCTAAGATCCCAGGTGCTATCATTGAATGAAATGATGCTGATTGCTGCCTAGAGCTATGCATATCATTTTGAAGCAGAAAAAGTATTCATAAAACGCAAATTTGTATACTCCATTTATCCTGCTCTGCACAAGAATATATTAGATATATACCCTCTTAAAGGCCAGCTAGTCATCAACCTGGTTAACAGCAGAATCACACAGGACCAGAACTCTGAAAATATAAGAGTTTTGCATTAATTTCATTCTATCACTGACTAAATTATATAAAGTTAGCAAAGAAGGTATCACGTTGAACTAAAGATATTGGTTAAGTCTAAGCACTACTTTGTCTTAGTTTTTTACTGCACTATGGGGTGGGGATTCCTAAGAAAAAAACAGATAAACAAATAGAAAATTATTTTTTTAAGGAAATGTTTTTTTTATAATCTGAGAGATGGTGAAACCTCTCACATACTTTTCTACCTCTGCTCTCATATAATTCATGCTCTTGGTGGAAGGTGGGAGAGATTACCGTTAGTTTCACTATTAGAATGAACTATTGTGTTAACTTGATACATTGAAAGCAATAACTGAGCAGAATATTCTCTTGCCCTTAGCAGGTTCCAGTAGGATTGAATGTAATTGTGACTAAACTCCAAGTCTCTGGCATATTTATATCTTTCTGAAAAGTAGATATAGTGATGTTCCTGCCCTTGTAGAATTATCTATTTCAGGAATCTGTCCTTTAAAGCCAGCAATCTGGGAATACAGGAATGAAGGGAAAAGGTTACAGGATAGAATAACTATGTGAATTTGAAATGCTGTTTTTATCCTACTTCCAAAGTGTAATATATCTAGAGGAATTTTATTTAAGCAACAGTCTAATAAATTTCCACTGTTGGTAAGAAATTATTTGTATTTTACTTTATATGTCATAAAACATTTGGATACAAAGTCAAACTATTTTCTTTCCAAATATTCTTCAACATGTCCAATTTATTCTATTTTGTGACTTTCACCAATATAAAATAAGAGAAACAAATGATGAGAAGCTATATTTGGCACGTGTGTATGTGTAAAACTCACATATTTATTTTTAAAATACTAATATATCATTACCTCTTTTTAAAAAATTGAAATTTTCAGAAGGAAGAAAAGGAAAGAAGGAATGAAGAAAGGAGAGAGGAAAATAAATAAGAAATCTTGTTAGGCATTTTAGAGGCATCTATTGGCATGAAAATAATAAACTGAGAACACACACAGAGTTTGTCATTATTTCAGTGATGTGTTTACTGCATTTGAAAATATTCTTATGTAATTGTTTTATTAGCTTTTTCTAATAGGCAATACTCTGTTAAACTCTTTCTAGATATTTAGTAATGTTATATGGCTCTTCTTTGTCACCACAAATGGTTCCAAGGTAAAGTTTTATGCAGCACTGTAAAAAATACATAGAATACTCATTTTTGAAGTATCATTTGTGATAAGTACAAAGAAGAGTTTCATAATTGCTCTAAACCTTGTAATGGAATTCAGCCTCCTGAAAGGAAGCCATGTTTCTTTATATGAGAGAAAAACTGAATATTGTCAAGACACCTTGCCCGAAGCCATCTTTCTTTGTGTGCTTTCTTTCTTTGTGTGCTTATCTTGAAATGCCAATTGCAAGAAACCCCAGAGATAGGCCAAGTGTACTTATGGATGCTGTCTTTGCCAAGAATATTGTGTTTGAAGGGAAAGATGGAACGGAAATAGTTGAATAAAACATTTGGCAGCGTTAATGAAGAAAATCTGGAAATAATGATACAATTGACATAAATATCACCAATTCCCCATTGTATTTGGTGACTCTTAGAAAGAATCAGGTAGTAGAGAACACAGTCTCAAGGGTCAAAAGCCTAGCTCTGCGACTTTGGTAAAATCACAATATTGAATTTGTTTCCAGTGTTAAATAAGAAGTTAAAACTAGATCATTTATGAAAACCATCAGCTCTGAGATAATACAATGTATTTTTGTTTTGCGATTTAATTATGCAACTCTTGCCCCACTTTCAAAAAATGTTCAAGTGATGTGAAAGAGACTCTTTTAAAAATGAACCTTAAGATATCAACATGAAATCTGAAAACTGGGACATAAGATGCTGATTCTTTTTATTATGATATGATTCTTTGAAAGATCTTCTTTGTGTGAAATAAAATTGCTGTTAGAGGCATTCTTTTAATGCTGACTTCATTCTTTTTGTGGAAATGTGACTTTGAATGTGTGTGTAAGCATGTGCACACATGTGTGTGTGTATGTGTAAAACTCACCTTGTTGTAGAAAATATTTAAGTTAGTTTGGTAAAATGCAAAGCATCTCAAAAGAATGATGCCAGCTGTGAATGAAGTGGTTAAGATTTTATTTCATCTCAAATACATTAACTGTTTTTATTTTTTTCTACTAGATAAAATTTAATGTCATTGTCAGTCTTATAGGGATAAAATATTGATTGTTCACTTTTTTTCTATAGTGAATAGATTTAGAGATTTGCAAGCAATCAAGAGATTATTAAATCCATTTTAATTCAGATAAGCACAAAGAAGGTCATTCATTTATTTGAATGCAGTGTCTTTGCTTTAACTTTAAATTTGCAAAAACATTTTTTGGAAACAATAATTTATAATGTGCCAAAATGGATAAAATGCCCTAAGTTATGGCAGAGTATGTGTAATGGTAAAGATATAAAACTCATGTACACCAGCAACATACAATGTCAATCTCTTTATTTCAAAGTCACACATTTCGTCTATATATACATAGATAAAGGAGAATGAAATCTTTTTTCTTATGACCATAATTATGATAAAAGAATACAGATTATTTTCTTTTTGATGATAATTATGTGAGATATACACATATATGTATGTACATATATAACATATTCATTTATATATTCAAATCGTAGCCCACTATCACAGAAGTTTCTGGTGAAAACTAGTCAAGATCTATTCACTGTCAAAGACCTGAAGACCTGAAATTACTTTTAAAGTATCAGCTAAAAGTGAAGAAGAAAATAAACAGAGAGAAGAGGTAAAGGGAAAAAATGATTCAGTATTCACCTTGAATTGCATTTTTCCTTTGCTTATTGCAAATTTTAAGGTCTAAAATCTGCACTTACGGTTTGTAATGATGATGATAGGAGATGGCATTTATTCAGTTCTACTACTTATTATTTCAGCCATGCTGAATTAGGAAAGTGAAATGACTTACAACCCCTTGAGTGCAGACACAAAGAAGAAGCAATATGGCAAACAGAGATTTGTCTTAGTCAGATTAGGCTACTATACAAAGTACCATAGACTACATGGGTTATAAACAACAGAAACTTATTTCTTACCGTTCTTGAAGCTGGGAGTCTGTGATCAGTGTCAGCATAGTTGGGTCCTGGGTGAAGACCTTCTTTCAGGTTGCAGGCTGCCAATTTTTCATTGCACTCTCATAGCAGAAAAAGGGCAAGAGAGCTCTCTGGCATTCCTAGGATAAGAGCACTAATCCCATTAATAACAGCTTCATCTTCATAATCTAATTACATCCCAAAGGCCTCACCTCCTAATAGCATCACGCTGGGAGTTAAGTTTCATCAGATGAATTTTGTAATGATGCAAACGTTCAGCCTATGACAAGCTTGCACTATCACATATCTATCCATCCATCATTCCCATTAATATCAGTATATTATTTTACTATATTTTGTAGTATATTTACATATTAATTTAAATAAATATTATGGCTATTACTAATGATAATGGTGAAAAATACTTCAATTGTATATTGTCATTCAGCTGAGAAAATTTTTATTCAAAATAATCCCCTGGGAAAAGATAGCACAGGTCAGACTTCATATTGACAAAATAAAACAATGGGTCCAGGTGCAGTAGCTCACACGTGTAATCCCAACAGTTTGGCAGGTGGAATCAGATGGATCACCTGAGGTCAGGAGCACGAGACCAGCCTAACTAACATGGAGAAACCCCATCTCTACTAAAAATACAAAATTAGCTAGGCATGGTGGTCATTGACTGTAATCCCAGCTACTCAGGAGGCTGAGGCAGGAGAGTTAAACTGTATTTACTCTGTATCAAATTACCTTATTTTTAATTAATAAAAACGATTCAAATTAAAGACAAAAAGTAAAACAAACAAAAATCAACTTTATTATTGATAATAATAGATAACCTGACCTAGCTATGATGACATAACCATAGTCAAGCCACAACCAAGAGTCAAGTCACAAATTTTCACTTTTAAATGGTGTACCTGATGAAATGCTTGCAACTGCACCATAGAAACACACCCACCCACCCACCTCCCCCTGCACCCCCACAACCCCCTCCCCAGGCCACCAGGCAGTGCTGCCTCACATACACTTCTTACATGGGGAGCGAGAGAAGATTGGCCTCTAGATCTAGAATCCAGAATGTACAGCTGGGGTCTGGGCCAAATATTCTCAAAAATGGAACAAAATCTAAAAATACCCTCCCATTCTCTGAACAGGCAGACACAATATAAGAAAGAAATGAATCAAGCCATCTGTGCTTTGTGATTTTTTTTTCCAAGTTTTCCAAATAGGTAAAGTCAGTCCTCAATCTCTGTTGATGAGAATTTGGATAATTTGGAATTCTATTTGAAGAATTAAAAAAAAAAAATAGAGCACAGATGGTTCTACAAAAGAAGTCCTAGTTAAACAGGATTGAGAAGGAAGAAAGGGAGAGATAAGCTGTGGTTCATCTCACTGAATACTTTGTAACAAGATGTCAATCTGGAGGTTTCTATTGAAATGTAAAATTACTAAATATTAGATGTCAAAACAAGGTCTAATACAGACAACTGTCTAGATAAGCCAAAGTAAATACCCAGAACTCTAAAATGTGCAAGTAGCAATGATAAATCATGGAGAAAGAGAATACGAAGAGATGATTTTTGAGGGAGCGAGGGAAGGTCTTCTCCTTACGAGTCCACAAGGGGGCGTAGTTTTAAGGGCAACAACTTCCCAGCTCCATGTCCCCCTCCCATCTCTTTCTATCCAGGAGATTTAATGGTTTCTGTTTGAATTTCACAGGCGCCAGAAGAAACTAAGAGTCAGTCACTCCAGTGGAAGTTCTAAGGAACTCCTTTCATTGGACTAGCATCTTAGAGAAGGTGGGGGTTCCTCCCAAGTTGAAAGTCCCCTTTTTCCACACCCCTTCGGACTCCATGTTTGGGTCCACTCCACAAACACTCCCTTCATGGAAGCTGTCTTTCTCTCTCCTGGATTTCCCCTCTGCAGTCCCCTTCCACACTCTCTCATGGAAGCCTGTCTTCGCCTCCTAAACTCCATCTGTGTCTATTCCCTTCCACTCAGTGTGGAAGCTGCTTTCCTCTCCTGGACTCCATCTTTCTGGATTCTCTCACTCAGTGTGAGAGTTAGCTGTTTCTCTCTCTTTAAATAAAATCACTTTCTACAACACTTCCTGAGTCCAGCATTTACTGCGCACTGCACTGTGGTCTCCTCACCCATTCTTGAGGAGTGATTGACCAAGAACCTGGAGAAATGTCCTCTCAGGGGAACTGAGGGGGCACCCGTGAACCCCAATATTACATTTTGGCAGGCCAGCCAGGAGAGGGGTACACCAGAAAAAGGGGTACAGCCAGAGAAGAAGAATTCAAAATCGTGAGTAAAACTGGCCCCATTCTGTCCTGTCTCTTTAAGAACACCTAAAAGGGCTGCAGCCAGGCCACGACCCAGCTCCTCTTAAGCAGCGAGCGCCAGCTGGAATTAAAAGCACAGGTTTTACCTTCAAGCTCTCTCTCTGCTTTCCCTCTCCTTCTCTATCCTTTGGGACCAAATCCTGCAGGAGCCTGTAGGGTGGAAAGGGTGAGCACCCCGCTTTTTCTGGCCAGGAACAGCCCAGCCCTGGGGGTGGAACCCAGCGCAGGCACAGGTGGGCCCGAGAAAACCAGCGGGGAGGGGTTAGATACAGCTGAGCCTGCAGGGAACTTTCTACAACACTTCCTGAGTCCAGCATTTACTGTGCACTGCGCCATGGTCTCCTCACCCACTCTTGGGGAGTGATTGACCAAGAACCTGGAGAAATGTCCTCTCAGGAGAACTGAGGGAGCACCCCTGAACCCCAATATTACATTTTGGCAGGCCAGCCAGGAGAGGGGTACACCAGAAAAAGGGGTACAGCCGGAGAAGAAGAATTCAAAATCGTGAGTAAAACTGGCCCCATTCTGTCCTGTCTCTTTGAGAACACCTGAAAGGGCTGCAGCCGGGCAAGGCTTCGGGAATTGGGCGGTGGCATGGAGCCTTGGAGCCAAGACCCAGCCCATCTTAAGCAGGGAGCGCCAGCCGGAATTAAAAGCGCCAGTTTTTTACCTTCAAGCTCTCCCTCTGCTTTCCCTCTCCTTCTCCATCCTTCGGGACCAAATCCTGCAGGAGCCTGTGGGGTGGAAAGGGTGAGCACCCCCCTTTTTCTGGCCGAGAACAGCCCAGCCCTGGGGGTGGAACCCAGCGCACAGCACAGGTCGCCAAAGAAAACCAGCGGGGAGGGGTTAGATACAGCTGAGCCTGCAGGGAACTTTCTACAACACTTCCTGAGTCCAGCATTTACTGTGCACTGCGCCATGGTCTCACCCACTCTTGGGGAGTGATTGACCAAGAACCTGGAGAAATGTCCTCTCAGGGGAACTGAGGGAGAACCCCTGAACCCCAATGTTATAGGGGTACATACTGTACACATTTATCCCAAGGGTTCTTTAGTAGGTCCATTTGTGGAACTCGTTATGTGTCTCTAGATGCTTTCAGAACATGGTGCACTGAAGTTAAACTCCAGGTGTCTAGAGCAGTGATTAACAAACATTTTCAGTAAATAGCTAGAGAGTAAATATCTTAGATTTTGTACACTACATAATATCAGTCACAACAGTTCAACTCTGCCTTTATAATGCAAAAGTAGCCACAGACAATATGTAAACAATTAGGCATGTGTAAATAAAATCCTATGTATACAAACAAGCAGTGAACTGAATTTGTTATGAGCATTACTTTGCTGATCTCTGATCTAAATGATAATAAAATAGCTGTCTAGACCTATGTTTTAGAAGTGGAGCTAAGGAAAGTGTTGCTGTTTGGGGATTAGTCATCTCTCCATATTTTGTTGGATCAAAGCTTTTGAGAAGTCCAAGAAATATATAAAGACCACCCAGGGGAAAAGCCAGGTTGAATCATTTTACATATTGCCAAATGAACCACTTGGGGGATCCAATCATGGAATCCCAAATGAGATATAATTGGTTTGAAGTGGGTAACAAGAGAAACCATTCAGCTGGAGTAAAATAGATCATTGGCCTTTATAGAAAGTGTGAAAATTGGCTGGAGTGGTGGCTCACACCTGTAATCTCAGCACTCTGGGAGGCTGAGGCTGGCGGATCAGGGGGTCGGGAGATTGAGACTATCGTGGCTAAAACAGTGAAACCCCTCTCTACTAAAAATACAAAAACATGGCCGGGCATGGTGGCACACACCTGTAGTCCCAGCTACTCAGGAGACTGAGGCAGGAGAATCACTTGAACCCAAGAGGCAGAGGTTGTAGTGAGCCAAGATCATGCCATTGCACTCCAGCCTGGGCGACAGGGTGAGACTCCATTAAAAGAAAGAAAGAAAGAAAGAAAATGTGAAATTTATTAAAATGTCATGAAAGTGAGTCAGCTTCAAACACTTGCCATCTTGAGACAGTACCACCAAAGCAAAAATTTGTTCTCACCCTTTACTTCTTCCCCTTCATTCTGATTTTGGCAGAATCAGAACTATGGTTAGTAACCTGGAGGTGGAGGTAAAATACTAGCCGGTGAAATAAAGAAAGGTCACCTAGGGCACTTGGAAAATTCTCTTACCCTGTGCTACAATTATACTTAGTTTCAATTGCTTGGAAAATGCTTCAAAACACACAATGGACAATTTAAATAAACCACATTGTCAATATTTTTAATTCTGTGTAGTTTCCTAATAAAATGGTCCTTAGGCATTTACTCACAGTCCTTTTACTCTATTTAGTCCATGCCAACAACTTCAATTACAAGGTTTTCTTGCTGAACATAGATTAGGAACAGAACTTTAAAGGGAAAGAAAGTGAGCAGTGTGACTGCTAGGTATGAAGCATAAATAAAAAAATACTGATGTTCTTTGATAGTTTGACATTCACGAACAAGGCAGAAAACTCAAGCAAGAAAGCATCCTATTACGATACATTTCAATATCGTTATATATTATAACTGATTTTTAAAAACTACCAAGCTATATTACATAAAATACACAAGTGAAACTGTTTTTCAAATGCTCTGTTGTGAACAGGTGGTTTACATTGTATTGAAATAACTTATGGTAATGAGTTGAATTTGAAAATGTTCCTGATTATATGCCCTTTCATTTAGGATCATAGCCTTTTTTTTTGTTTTTGTTTTTGTTTAACTAAAAAAAGTACATTAAAGATCAACAGATTGCTTGTCAAGAAAGCAACTTTTATGAGAGCTAGAATTGTTTAGTTACTTCTTCGTCCTTTACATCTTGGAACTGCATCAATGCCCCCAGGAGTAACATAGACAACTTCCTTATCTTGTCATCTTGCAGTCAATGGGTCACATGGGAGACAAGTAATGTAACCTGAGTGGTTACCTCAAATGCCTGCCTTAAAGATGGGAAATAATTATTTCAATAATGACATAACTCTTTAGCATACTACATAACATTTCCCTTCAATTAGTTTTTTTTTCCCTCCAATAATCATTTTTATCTTTAGACAGGGCAATAAGGTATGGAAAAATTGCCAAAGGGACCAAAATAAATTCTCTTGATAGCTGTAGATGAGATTTGTTTCCTCCACCTGGACGTCATCTGCCATAGTATACTCTAAGGTCCTGTCAAAACTGTCATCATCCTTTTCTATCCGTCAGCTCTGAAAACTTTGGGCTTTACTAGAAATATTGAAATTTGTCCTCCACAGTTATTTCTGGGTAAATAGTAAAATTAGATGGAATGTACATCATAACTAAAGAACTTTGGTAGTGAATTAAAGATGAAAAGAATTGAAATCATTCCCTAGTGGTTTAATAGAAAATAAAATGTTTTATACCATTGTCTCAGAGTGAATAACCTGACCCTGAAACATGTATAATTTCAGACCTCTGCTGCTCAAGTAGCAAATCCAGAATACATCTCTTATTCCAACTGTAGCCACTTTAAAAAAGTGAATTGCCAAGCCCACAGAAGCGGTGGAGTAGAGTAAATCTGGGTAATCTCAAGGCTGCCTCACTCCCAGTTCTTCAGCCTTTCTTTTCTCTATGCCAGAGGGTGACCCCCACCTTACCAAAGCCCTGATACCTAATATTGAAAACAAAATTGTCTGTGAACACTATTTAACACGTAAAACTTATAAGAACAAAAATTCAAAACACATTTTTCTGTATATTAAAATTTATCATTTTTCTTATAAAGTCAATAAATTTCAAAAGCTAAAACTACTTCACTTTTATTTATAATAATTTTTTATTTATAAAAATGACCTATATTGCACTTGCTAGTTGTTATATAAGGACCATTACTTGTTGAATGGAGTAAGCAATAAGCTGATGTCTCCTAGTTTTATTTACTTGTTTAATTGGGTGCATTAGGTGAACATTTTAATGAAGGACCTGCTGGCTAATCTTAAAGGTTGTGAAATGCTCATATAGGAATTTTAAAAATAAAAATGAAAAGATTAGGGCAGAGCTACAACTTTACTAATGAGTTACACATTATAAGTCCTTCAGATATATTTACCGAGGTGACATGAGCAGCTTTATTCAGGGATGCACAAAAGCAAATTAACCTTACATTCTAAGTTAATGCATCAGTAGTTTCCAACGTGTTAAAATTCTACAGCACGGTGAGCGTTTTCTTTAATTACCACCCAACAAATGTTAATATTATAGATGTTTTAGAACCCTTGAATCACTTCCTTGGGACTCAAGACCTTTAAGGAAGAGGGGCTAGAAACGGTTACACCACAGTGGGCTATAACTTACCCTGCAACTGCCCTGAATTACTGTGATTAGGGAAAAGAGAATAAAGGCCAGTCTGAGAAAGAGCCATATGATGGAAGAGCCAAATATGGACAACTAAATTTACCGTGTGTGAATATTCATAAGGCATTTCTCTGACATTTTCTAAGAATTTCATTCTTTATAAAATAGCATTTTGATCCGTAAGTGTTGGGGAAACATGGGAAGATAAAAGCAGGTGCCAGGGGAACTTCAGATGACCCTGCCTCATCAGGCCAAGGAGGCTTCTTGGGTGTTTGCAATTTTCAGATCCTTTCTTTATCTGAACATATGGGCTTAATAACAGTGACTGCGAGAGTACAGTTTAGTGACGCTGAGACTGTTCTCCTCCCATGCATTTTTATTATAACAAGGAAATAACAAACCAGAGAATTACTTCATACTTCATGTGTTGCAATATATCTTGAAAATTTTGCATTTTGTCTACTTTGTACTATTTTTTTGAGCAAGTTGAGGAAGCCATTCTCCCAGCATCCCAAAAGAGAAAAACATATATAATTCAATGTCATCACTGCCAATCATGTACGTATAAAATAAGGGAGGTCATTTGGCCAGGGGGAAGTAATGACAAAGTCATTTCTAATACACTTGACTGTAGATAAAACTGTATCACCTCCCAATTCTAAAACAGGAAAGAGTTTGCAATTTTACATCATCCAGTTAAAAATGAGAGCCTCACAAGTATCAGGTAATGGCAATTTATTATTATTATCGTTATTTTGAGATGAATTCTCTGTCACCCAGGCTGCTCTGTCACCTACACTATAGCACAGTGGGATGATCTTGGCTCCCTGCAACCTCCGCCTCCTGTGTTAAGCAATTTTTCTGCCTCAGCCTCCCAAGTACCTGGGATTACAGGCATGCACCACCATACCGTTTTTGTATTTTTAGTAGAGATGGGGTTTTTCAGTGTTGGCCAGTCTGGTCTCAAACTCCTGACCTCAGCCCCCCATACTGCTGAGATTACAGGTGTGAGCTACCATGCCCAGCCCTATTTATTTATTATTAAGTAGAATACAAAGGTATTTTTTCTGAGAAAAAATTGACTGACAATCACTCAGAGTTTAGGATCTTTCATCATTGTTTTATAAAAGAATCAGTGAATTAGGGTCAGACAAGAAGAGAATATATACTGAATTTTGTCTAAAAATTCCCCTAAGGTTCTCTGCTACAGTAATATCAGGACACGATCTTAATATATACAAATCCCCACATCTAGCCATAGGCGTTACAGTGATTATGTTATTGAATCAAGACATTTATGGAGCAAGTCCCTGCAGATTCACTTGGCAGAGATTTCGGACAAAACTAACATCCTATATTCCCGTGTAAATTATTGCAACAAAGCTCCAGGAAGAATTCACGCTGGAGCAATGTTGATTTCATCAAAAGTCAGTGAGCCTCTCAGCCAGGTTATGTGCAACCAAGCAGCCAAGTGTGTGCCAAGATATACTCGGCACGGGGAAGAGAATCTGCCTGAGCATAGGTATAAATACTTAGTGTGTCTGTGGCAATGACCACACCATTTTAGGCAGTGCAACTTGAGAGAGTAACACAGTGCAATACTGTGCCAGGGGCAGCGCAAAACAACTTGTTCTTAAGTCTCCTCATTCTTCTCCCATCACACCACGACTTCTGGAGATTAATTGTGTTAGCAATTAGTTCATACTCTGATTAAGGTGCTAATTTCCTGGTGAAAGCAGCTGCTACTGCAAATACATCCCAAGTCTTGCTCAGGAAGTTGTTTACAGATGTGTTAGGCATGTTCACTAATACCTTCTCAAAGCCAAAACAGTCCAAAAGTCACTTTATAACGTAAGCTATCATCTTATCCCAAGCAGCAGGTATACTAGGGTCAAAGTGCTTTCTAAACATTAATAGCCCATCCTGGAACATTTATCTATTCAATACTAATTGCATTTGTATGTAATTAGGATTGAGGATTTCCTCCTCAGTGACAAATTTCCATGGTGGGCCAGAACCAAGGAAAGTTAAAGAAAAGAGAAAAAGAGTGGCTTGGTCCGCAAGTGCATTTAGCTCTGGTGAAAAAACCCGATGATTGCAAATTAGTCTTGAGTTTTCATTTTGAAGCAACAGCGAAGAAAATAGGAGTAAAGGTGCCTTTTTTGTTGTTAGATTGTTACAAAGATATAGACATTATTTTTAAAAACCTAATTGAGCAAAAATATAATAGAACTTCTTTATTCTGTCTCTGAGATATTTTATAGCTTCAGTAACGAAACGCTAACATGATTACATTTCTAAAAGTGCCAAGTTCCAATAAAATCTGTGTTTGAACACAATAGGCAGTGTACTGCAGATATATCAGCATTACTTGACCAGTTCTGTTTCCACTACACGACATCAATATATTCTCAAAAGGACACTAAATAAAAGATATAAAACATATCCTTGGTTTCAAGTGTTTGTTATATAATTGTGTTGTAACTATCAAGATTTTAAATGTATTATATGATCTGACAGCATCTTTAAGGAGTCTAAATAAAGAAATTAAGAGTTAAGAAACTTGAGTACTAACCTTAGTCTCTCTGAAAGTTGCATAACATGCTTATGTTTCAGTACTTGCATCTTGAAAATATGAATGTTCATATCCAAATACTTTATAGTAATTGTTGAGATATAGTTGGAGGAAAAAGCAGGGTGAAGTAAAAGCTGGTGAAATAGGCCAGTATTGTTATAGCCTGCTTTTAGTAATGAGAGGGGTGGAATAATTGTTAAGGATAATTATTTCATAAAATATATATGAAGTCACATATAATAAAAATAAACTGTGACTAATCAGTTTAACCCAAAGTAATTGTAATTGTAATTGCTGTAATAGACCTGTTAATTAGGCACACAGCTTTATTTTTATTTATTTTTAATAATGAAAGAGGTTTACTTGGCTCGTGATTCTGCAGGCTGTACAGGAAACATGGTGTTGGTGTCTGCTTGGCTTCTGATGAAGCCTCAGGGAGCTTTCAATCATGGTAGAAGGTGAAGGGGGAACAGGCATGTCACATATCAAAAACAGGACTGAGAGAGAGAGAGATGGGGTTAGGCGCCTCACACTTTTAAATGACCAGATCTTGGGAGAACTGACTCACCATTGCAAAGATAGCTCAAACCATGTGGGATCCATCCTCGCAATCCAAACACCTCTGTATTAGTCAGGGTTCTCTAGAGAGACAGAACTAAGAGGATATATGTATATATGAAAGGAGAATTATTAAGGAGAATTGACTCACATGATTACAAGGTAAAGTCCAACAGTAGGCTGTCTGCAGGTTGAGGAGCAAGGAAGCCAGTGGTGGATTGTGCCCCAGAAATTCTGATGTAATTAGTCTCGATGTGGTCTAAGCATTGGAATTTTAAAATCTAGGGTGTAATCAACCTTGTTATCTAATAAGTTGGGCAAAGTAGGGTGAAGTGGTTTTTCCACCACCCAAAAACCACAGCCAGGAGTTAAAAGTGGCTAGGGACTAGCCAATGGATCAGCCCAAGCTCTAAAACCTCAAAATTAGGAAAGCCCACAGTGTAGGCTTCAATCTGTGGCCAAAGGCCTGAGAGCCCCTGGCAAACCACTGCTTTAAGTCCAAGAGTCCAAAAGCCGAAGAAGAGTCTGATGTTCCAGGGCAGGAAGCATCCAGCATGGGAGAAAGATGAAGCCTGAAGGCTCAGCAAGTCTGCCCTTCCATATTCTCCTGCCTGCTTTATTCTGGCTGCTCTGGCAGCTGATTAGATAGTGCTCATCCAGATTGAGGGTAAGTCTGCCTCTTCCAGTCCACTGACTCAAATGTTAATCTCATTTGGCAATACCCTCGTAGACATACCCAGGAACAATATTTTGCATCATTCAACCCAATCAAGTTGACACTCAATATTAACCATCACAACATCCCACCAGGCCCTACCTCCAGCATTGGGGATCATTACATTCCTTTTGCTAGTTATTATTTCAATAGGTTTTTGGAGAACATGTGGTGTTTAGAATAAGGTGATTTCTGATATTTTGGTGTACACATCACCTGTAGACACATAGCTTGAAAAAGAATAGTGTCTTTTTGAAAACACTAATTATATGTTAAATAAAGATTATTGATGGATACTTAGACCTTTTTTAAACATGGATAACTAGTTTGACAATTACCACTTAAGGAATAATTTACATTGACCAATTTTACTGCCACATTAAATTGAAAAGATGATTTTTGCATTGTCATTAGTACAAGCAATTGTTATCATTAGGAAATAAAATTTTAATAAAAATTTGAAGATACAAGGGCATAATTTTACCAATATTAATTTTTAAGTCTTAGTTTTGTAATTTCTACCAAATGCTTTATATTTAAAACACAGAAAGTATACCACAATTCACATTTAGAAATTCAGTTAATAAAGGAGAAAGAGAAAACGGTCAACTGATCAGATGAATTCCTAAGGTTATTAGCTTTTGTTCTATTCAGTTTCAGTTATTCTAAGAGCACACAAGAGATAAACATGATTGAATTGCATGTAGACACTGCCTGACCAACTCAGATGTAGTGCAGCAATCTTTCCTGTGGCTATTTTGATACACCTTAATTCTCAGAAATCAAAAATTACTGCATATCCAATCATCTAATTTTCATATTAATTGTTATTTCTAAAATAGTAGTAATAAGAGTAAAAATGTATCAGGCCTGGCCGAGAATCAGTAATTAGTCCAGACCTTTAAGCAATGAAAATTTAAGATAGGAAAGTAGTTACATAGGTGGTGGAAGAGGTGAAAAGCTAAATAAGTATTGGTAAGGAATTAGGAAACCCCAGCCATCACTAAAACTAGAAAATTAGGTCTCAAAGTTGGATGCATATGAAAATACGATTTTAAATCCTAGATTGTGACCCAGAATTTCTGATGCAATTAGTCTTGAGGTGGTGTAAGCACTGGGATTTTAAAATCTAGGATATAATCCACCTTGTCACCCAATGGGTTAGGCATAATCAGGAGAAGTGGTTTTTCCACTGCCCAGAAACCACAGCCAGGAGTTGGAAGTGGCTAGAGACTAGTCAATGGCAACTAGAGCCAAGCAAGAGGTGCATCCACTACTAGAAGCACAAGAAGCAGAGATGGAAGGAAGAATACTTGGGCTTCTCCCATTCTTTCCATCTTAGAAATTCTACCCATGATTCCTAATGATTCAAACTATTGGGAAGCCAGAGAGCAAGGGAGCTTGAGAAGTGTTTTCTACAGAACAGAGCTGAGGAAGAAAGGTGAACACATATGAAGTATAGATTTTGATAACTGGCCAGCATTTTCTAGATGATAATTTAGAAAACTTTAAAACTGGCTGTGTTATTTGAAACTAACTTCCAATTTATTCTGCTACGATAATTAAGCATGTTAGTACTCTAGTTTCCACTAAATGATGATGAAAATAGTATCATTTCAATTTGGTATTTTTCTATACATACTTACATAACTACAATGTTAAAACAATGCCTAAATGTAATAATTTCATACATTTTCTTTACTCCTTTACATTTTATTTCTGCTGTAAATTATAGAGTATTTTGCACGTCATCAACTAAAATTATTTAAATAATAAAAACATTTATTACCTCACTTAGCAAGGAGACCTGAGACAGAGCAGGTTGCAGGGTTCATTCATAGTTTCAGTGTTTTCTTCTCCCCATCCTCCTCCTCTGCTCTTCTTATTTTACCCATGTTGTCACTTTCTCTTCGAATGGTTGCAATATGGCTGTACCCTTTCCTGCTATTAATTCCATAAACAATCATATTCAGAATAAAAATGAGCACTTCCTCCAGTAAACCTCTCGTTAATACTGAAGAAAATATCTTCAAGACATGATTTCTTAATTTTCCCTCTGACCTATGTATTATTTAGAATTAGATTACTTGCTTTCACCCTAGCCATCATGATTGGTAAGAAAGTGAGTATCTATCAGTTTCAGCCTCTGAATTGGGAGATGGAATGTTGAGAGGGCAAAAAAGAGACTAAGGCCACTTTATCTCCTTCAGTTTCTTCCACATTCATCTTACCATGCAAGCCTCTCCAACTCCTGTCCCAACATAACCTATGTGAAAAGAATACCTTCTTTCATTACAAGTGTTTATTCACAGTGATGGAATTCTATTGTAGTACATGTACACATGTCTTTTTATATGTATGTTGATACTCTCATTCAACATAACAGTGAAAATCCTCTCAAGTTAGGTCTTAGAACTCTTTTTAACAATTAATAATAATAATGTAATAATATATTCTCTAATAATTTGATGTGATATTAAATGAGATATTACTCAATATGATATTTGATCTCATGTGATTAGATATATTACTTATTCTTGACATCTATTTCAATTTTAGTTTATTTCCAATATAAACAATGCTATAATTAAAAGGGTGCATACATTCTTATATATATAAGTAGTTTTATTATTACACATAGATTCATCAAAGGGGATTGCTTGATAAAAGATATATACTTTCATTTTTTAAAGATATGTTTAGATTATTTTTTCATATTTGTTTCATATTTGTTTCACAAATCCTGGATGAATTAAAATGTTATGTTTTTGTTCATTTTTGTTAATTTTGTTTAGTGTCCTAAATGGTGATGAGGCTGAACTTCTTTTCTTGTAATTATTACAATTTCTGAGAATTGCCTGTTCATATTCTTTACACATCTTTATATTGACTGAACTGTTTGTATTTTCATTGTGCATTCTTATTTAGCTCATATAATTTAAATGTTTATATGTTATTTGCATTTTAAATATGTTTCATAAAATCTATGATATTTCTCATAAATCTGATGGTATATTTTATGATATAAATATTCAAATATTATATATTTTGACATGTTCTTTTTTCTGAAAGAATTTTAGTTCCTAGTTTTGGTTGAGAAGGCCTTCTCTGTCCCTATATTATAAAAGCAATCACCTTCATTTTCTGGTACTATGATTTTGTATTTTTAACAAACTAATTTATTCTTCAGCTCTACATTTTATATTACATAAGATATAAGCATATTATTATCTTTTCCCATATAGTCAACTGGATGTGTCAACACCATTAATAAATGGTTCGTAGTTTTTGTACTGAAAAGGGCTTTGAAACTTTTAATTTAGTAAATAAACATATATATAATATAATTTATTCTTCAATTATCTATATAATTTCACCAATTTCTTTGGTTTTTTTCAGACCAAAGCCATAATTGTATGTTCCATCCACCATAGATAAGTTTTAAATTTGAAAAAAAATAAATAAAGTAGGAAAATGTAAAATTATATACTTCCTATATAACATTTTTGGATCATGTGTTTAACATGTATTCTTTGAAAATAGCATATGGCATGATTTTGTTTAGTTTTGTTTTATGGTAATTACCCAGTCTATGTCTTTAAATTTAAAAATCTAATCCATATACATGTATTACACATAGGATTATCATTTGTACTTATGCATGTGTAAATGTATTTTACACTGTTTTTCTTTTTAAGGCAAAAGAATTGCTAGTTGGGTCAGGTTACCATATTTTTATTTTTTTCTGTTTGCTTTGGAAGATGTTTTAGTTTCCCCATTGCTTTAATGTTTATTAATACTATATCTACTAGTTATACATGTCATGTACTATTATTCAAAATAAGATAAATTTGTCTGCAATTAATATACATATTTTTCCTATTAAGATGTTCTCATTTATGAAATTAAAACATTAGGCTGCTTTCACTTATTTTCTTTGCCTCTTTAAATCTGTCCTGCCTTTTCAACTGAGACTTTTGAAAAACAGTTTTCTTCTTTCTTCATCTTTCCAACCAATAAACACCGAAGCTATGCTTCAATTGATTAATAATTAATTACTTAATAAGTAATAAATTACCAATTGCAATTTATTCTTAGACATTTTTGTCACTCTGACACCTTTGAAATTGGGATAAATTGTACAGTTCATGCCATGTCACAATTTAAATAAAAATATTAATTTTTTCTTAGGGTAACACAAAAATATTGCACTTTACAGTAAAAAAGATACAAAAATTACAGTATTAGTTTTTATCATATAATGTTTGTTTTCCATATCAAGATTTCTCACTTGGCATATATGTAACATAGATCCAGTCACTCTATTATTTCACATTTGTGTGTGTGTGTGCATGTGTGCATGTGTGTGTAGGAAGTAAAAGAGTCAGAGAGAGTAGAGGAGAGAGAGAAGGAAGGAGAAAAGAGAGAGAGGAGGGCTATATTTTGCTCACCTGTTTATTTTTTCTATATTGTCTCAAAGTGAGATATTTGTTCTAATCCATTGGTTGGTTTTCAGAAAGACTTTTTCTCTCACGGAACTTAGCAACTGAATAGAATACTTTTTTGAGATAATGCTCACATTAGTTTTTGTGACTGATGTAACACATTACCAAAAATATAATGTCTTAGGACAATATCACCATATTATGTTTTGGTTCTGGAAGTTAGAGGTGTAAAATGATCTGACTGAATGCAAACCAAGGTGTGGACAGAGCTGCAATACCTTTTGGACATTCTAGGATTCACTCCTCCAGCTTCTAGAGGCTGCCCCCATTCTGTAAGTCAGGCCCCTTCTATCCTCAAAGCCAGCAAATTTACCACTCTGACCTCTGATTTCAATGCCACCCCTCTTTCTCTGGCTCTCCTATCTCCCTCTTTTACATATAAAAACCCTTATTATGAGATTGGACCCATTCAGGGAATTCCAGACTATCTTCCCATCTCAAGATCTGCACTAAATCTTATGTCATGTAAGATAAGGGATTGGACATGGACACCTTTAGAGTGAGGGGGCAGGGCTGATTAGTCTGCAGATCTTTGCTATTCAAACTCAGGATGAACAGATTCAGACAGTTAAATGTATTATAGTTATATTTTTCTCCAGGAGGGTAATTATATGTCATCTTCTCTGAAGTACATTCTCAAATAATTTTTCTTTCCATGCTAATTTAATTGTAATCTTGTTAAGAATAGGATTTTCTCTATTTTTGAGTACATGATCTCACCTGTTTTCTAGCTTGTTTTGCATGTTAATCTGATGCCAATCTGATACTCTTTTTCTTTATGGTTACGTTTTTGTTTTGTTTTGGACTATTATAATGTACTTTCTCTTTGTATTAAAAGTTCAGAAATTTTACTGGATGTGTGTCTTTGATCTTGAATCTCTGTTAAGACATTAGAGATTTATTGAGGCTTTAAAATGAGCAGACTCTTTAAGTAAATTTCACATTTAATCTGTTTTATTATTGCCTCTTTTTAATCTACCTTATATATATATATATATATATTTAGAGTTTTCGCCTCTTTATATTTTTTCACAGTTCTTGTAGGAGGTAATCTATGTTTGTTTTTTGTTTGCTCATTTGTTTGTTTTGTTTTGAAATAGAGTTTTGCTCTTGTTGCCCAGGCTGTTGTGCAATGGCAGCACGATCTCGGCTCACTGTAACCTCTACCTCCCAGGTTCAAGCGATTCTCTTTCCTCAGCCTCGTGAGTAGCTGGGGTTACAGGCATGTACCACTATGCCCAGATAATTTCTATTTTTAGTTGAGACAGGGTTTCTCTGTGTTGGTCAGGCTGGTCTTGAACTCCTGACCTCATGATCTGCAACCCCTCAGCCTCCCAAAGCGCTGGGATTACAGGTGTGAGCCACCATGCCAGGCCAATCTAGATTATTTATATAGGATTCCATAGTGTCTGTGCCTTCAATCATTCATCCACAAATGATTTATTTAATAAATCATAATTTTTAGATCTATAAATTTGATATTGTGTGAAATTTACATCTCCTAGAGTGATATCATTATTGTAATTATTATTACTAATTTGGTTCAAGTTTATATTTCTAACCTAGTGTTTCTGGCCCCAAGAAGAGAAGAAAGTAAAAGTACAAGTTAAATATTACTGTTATTATTCCTAAACTGGATTAGTATATAAACATCAGGGATTGAGGGTTCAATGAGGCTTATTAAGGTTTATGATGGGCCTGAAAGATCACCTTGGTACAAACAGGAAAAGTTTGCCTTTAAGCACTTCTTTTACCAACAACATCCATCAGACTTGAGTGATCCAAGTGAGTCAACTAAGAAAAACTGCAAATGACTTTAAGTAACTGTAGCCTCTAGCAAGAAGTATATCAATTAAAGCAAATAAAGAAAAACCCACTCTGTGTGTGTGTGTGGTGGGGGTGGTCTGAAGAACACACATAAAACCATGAAATAAATAATAGTAATAAGTAAAAACAATCATTTGAGAAGGCACAGCTCTCCGATGGTCTGTTGCCTTCCTGTATAAATCCTTGGCCTGGCACACTCCGTTGAACACATACCCCAGTTGTGTTGGCATCACATTCCTCAAAACCTAAGGTTTTCCATGCATCTAAGTGCCTAGGGACCCTATGAGTCCTTGGAGTCAGGAATGCAAAATGGATTGAGGGTGGAAGTGGAGGAAGAGGAAATTATGGTCAAATTATCTCTTTTATAGAATCCCTCTGTTTGTGAATCTTTTGAATCAACATCCATTAAATACTTACTGTTCATCAGGACTGAGCAAGATCCTCCTTAAAATTATTTCTTCAGTGGTAGACCCAACAGACTGGATCCAGTTTTGATATTCAATTCCTGCCTCTTCTACATATTAGTTGTTTGAGATTGGTAAAGTTCTTGATATGGTTTAGTGCTGTTCCCATCTGTGTTGTGGGAGAGACCTGGTGGGAGATCATTGAATCACAGTAGTAATTTTCGCCATACTGTTCTCAAGATAGTGAATAATTCTCAGGCTATCTGATGATTTTTATAAGGGGTTTTCCCTTTGGCTTACCTCTCATTTTCTCTTGTCTACTGCCATGTAAGATGGGTCTTTTGCCTTCTACCATGCTTGTGAGGCCTCCCCAGCCACGTGGATTTGTGAGTCCATTAAATCTCTTTTTCTTTATAAATTACCCAGTGTCAGGCCTGTCTTTATTAGCAGTGTGAAAACAGACTAATACAGTTCTGTTTATCAGTTTCAACGTTTGCGTTTTGGAGAAAGTAACAGCACCCACCCTATAGAGCTGTAATGAAGATGAAACACCCACAAATGCATGCGTACACACACACATACACACACACACACACACACACACACACACACGTTTCTGGCAAATATTAAGCATCATAAAGATATTTCCTGTTATTATTATTAAGCTATTTTATTTTCAAAACAAATAACGTTATTAGCACCAGTTTTTGTTGTTATCGTTCTAATAGGAAAACTGAGGCTCAAGGAGACAAAGTACATGATCCACATTCAAATAGTCGTATGATGTAAAGCTTAGCATTGAATCCAGGGTATCAGAAACCAGAGTCCATGTCATGAATTGAAACTTTAAAACGAGACAGTGTTTATTTTCCGTTCACTAATAGCATTCATTTACCCATTTGGTCAAATTGTCTTTTGATAAAGGAATAAATTAACACATTTAGTCAGAAAAAATTTGAGGAAAACCAAGATATTTAATGCATTTGCTGTCACTTGGGAATATGGTATATATTTAAGAAATAAGCAGGACAAGTAACAGAGAGAGACTTTCATAACAAAAATTAAAATTTTAGTTCCTCCTTTATCATCACATAAGATACTTTCTACCTCTTAGCATTTGTGTCATCATGTATTGACTAAATTTCAACTGAATTTGTGACTTAGTCTTCATAGTATTACTTAAGAAGTCAATTTCTACTTTTTTAGCTTTACCGCCTGACTATGTAGCCTAATCAATAAAACTTGTCTTTTTAAAGGAAGTTGAACCACTAAGGCCATTGCACCAAAATTCCTTGAAATTGACTTAAATTTGAGAAAGTACAAAATTGATTATCTTTTTTATCCCTGTCTTCTTTCATTTCACAACTTCAATTGTTCTAGATATTGTGCCTTTCAATATTAACTCATGTATTGCTCTTGATGAAGTGAATTGCAAATTGTACTGTGAAAATTGCTTATATATTTAGTATTTTAGGGCAAATTTCAAATCTAGGAAAAAAACAGCAGATTCCAGTGCCACTAATTGATGTATAACTACACATGTAAGTAGATATGCAAAGTATGTTCTAAGATCACGTTAAACGAGATGCATAGGAGGAAAGGAATATGTTGCGTTTTTTTTTGAGATAGTTTCACTTTTATTGCCCAGGCTGGAATACAATGACACAATCTCAGCTCACTGCAACCTCTGCCTCTCAGGTTCAAGCAATTCTCATACCTCAGCCTACCAGGTAGCTTGGATCTGAGATTGCAGGCATGCACCACCACGTCTGGCTAATTTTGTATTTATAATAGAGATGGGGTTTCACCATGTTGGTTAAGCTGGTCTCAAGCTCCTGACCTCAGGTGATCCACTCACCTCGGCCTCCCAAAATGCTGGAATTACAGGTGTGAGCCACCGTGCCCAGCCTATGCTTTTGAAAAATAATTGTATTATACCATGTTTATAAATGTTTCTCAACTAAAATGAAATATGGTAGAAATGGAAGAAGAAAAATAGTAAAAGAACTAAATAATTTTTTGCAGCATGAAAGTAAGTACATATCTGGCAAATATAATTTTCCCTCCCATATATTTGTTAAATTATGTGATGAGTTTAATGTGAGGGACATGTATTACTGAGCGCTGTTTGAAACTATTAAAAATTATAAATCAATAAAAATTTATATAGATTTTCCATAGTAAATAAAAATAATTTTACATAAAAATGAACTAAATTTGTTAAATATGAGAGTGACTTTAAAAAATTAAGATTTTGTTCATTATTTTTAAATTAAAAAGTTTTTTTAACTAACGAAAATTTTTATTTTTTTGTTTTTCTTCTACCATTCAGATTTAACTCAACACACATTTCTGCTCCTGTTCATCAGATATACTAACAGTGGCTAGAACAATAAAGTTATAAACTGAAAATGAAATATAACAAAAATAAAGATGTAATAAAATCAGAAGTGTTTGTATGCTAGTAATAGAGAAAAAAAGTTTCCTAAGAAGCTGACATTATAAAATATGAAAAACATTTATGTCAATAGCTTCTAAGAATCTTTCTTTCTGAGTTAACCACATATCTGTTATTAAAGCCCATGGTCACATGCTCACATCACTCTTTATTCTAGCATGTCTTATCAGATAAATATAAAATGTCTTCTGAGAACACATAATTATTCAATAAACCTTATCACTTTCATTTGGTAGTGAATTAAACAGATAAAATAACTTGTTATAGCATAACATTAAAATTATAATTTTTATTTCATTCAGTTCAGTATTCTGGAAGTATTTTCTTAGTCTGGGCTTATAAAGGATAATTGATTTTATCTGATTATTAATATTTTGATATAGTACCAATAAAATATAATTAATGGATTGCTTTTTGGTGAAAGAAAATTCCTTCAGTTTAAGACCTAAAAATGTGCTAGTGTCTGTCACAGGATTATCATTTAGAGAGAGATTCAGCAAATACTCATTAGTTCATATTCTTTAAGGAGGAATTCATTGTGTATAGCTACAATGAGTCTTTCTATAATTTGGCAAGTAGTGGCAGCTGTATCCAAACAGACTCATAATGCTGAACTCTGAAAGATACTGAAGAAGATTAGACCACACAAAAAGCCCATTCATGTCACATTTTTCTTGTTACTCTGTTTGGCCCTTTTAGGTCTTAGAATGTTTGTTATAAGAAATTTCTCTTTATTGCGCATTTAACCTTGCTTTTCATAACTCAGCAGCCTAAACTCTTCATCATAGGCCCTTATCTTGGAAGACTTTTTTAATGGATAACACTTATATGGCTAGGAACCTAACATAATTTAGGCACACATTTCTTTTAATTTTTGTTTTCATTTGTGTTATGGTTATAAAATCACATTGTTTTTGAGTAAATGGTTTCACACTCACTTTACTCATTTGTGCTGACATTTTTAGACAGTGAATTTGCAGAATACAGCATTTTTCAGTAATATATATTGAGTCGTAGCAGAAATGCTTGTGTTAGACATATAAATTATAAAAGGAGGAATAATTGTGACTCGACTTTCAACACTTATACCACTTCTTGTAACTTTTTAAAGTTATTACTCTACCTGCAGTATGAACACTTTCATAGTAAGTTTTTTTATGGTGCTTACCATATAGGAATTATGGAGGAATTAATTTATACCCTTTTATAAATAAATTTTTATTTGTCAGAGATTTTGAGATTTTTTTTCCATTCATTCATTAAATAGTTATTGGGACCCATTTTTTGCAAAAAATAGTCTGAAAATATGAATATGAGTGTTGAGTAAATTAGATCCACAAGGGTGTTCTTCTTGTTGTACTTTGGGGAAAGGGAGGAAAAGCAGACAATAAATAGTTTTACAAGCTCTTTTAAACAGTGATCCATGCTGTTAAAATTAAAAATTATACAACTAAACTGAGAGTGACTTTAATTTAGGTGGTTGGAAAATGAATTTCTGAGAATAGGCTATTTGAACAGGGGACATGATTATATTTTGAAAAGTACAATAGAAGTGAAGTTGAATATGAAAGTTATTTTCAAATTTTGATAAGATGGAAACTTAGAAAGAAGAGTGAGATGTAATATAAAATTTTCAAGTTGTTCTTTCATGTGATTGAATATATTTTTCTTTTAACTTTAAGCTGCCTGAATAATCCTGCAGTTAGATTTCATTTCAATATGTTAGTTTATATAATTGCCTTTCCATGGGCAATGCTCAGCTTATGCTTTTAGATATAGAGGCTGTTTCCTGAATTGACAAAAGTACTTCATGGCCATCAGGAGACTAGATCTCTGTCTTCTTTGCATAAACATATAATGTATTGTACAATCTCAATTGTAGTATAATCATGTGCCACACACAACATCTCATTCAGTGATGTACCACATGTACAGTGATGGTTTGATAAGTTTTTAATACTGTATTTTTTACTGTACTTTTTAAATGTTTAGATGGGCTAATATTTATCACCGTGTTACAATTTCTTACATTGTCAATACAGCAATATGCTCTCCAGGTTTATAGCCAAGGAGCAATAGGCTGTACCATGTAGCCTAGGTGTGTAGTAGATATGCCATCTAGGTGTGTGTGAGCATACTCTGTAATGTTCACAAAATGATGAAATTGCCTAATGACTCATTTTCTCTGAATATGTTTTCATTATTAAATGATGCATGACTGTACTTTATATCCAAATAATGATAAAATTTGAGGAAAAAGAAAAAACAAATTTTTGGCTGACTAGATCTTAATAACCTGGCAAAACTAGAATCTTCATAAGTAATTTTTAATCTCATCTCAAAATGTTCTTGCAGGTACCTTGAGGGTGTTTCTGCATGTAGAAGACTATATTATTTAAGAAAAAAATTATTAAAGATTGGCCTTTGTTAATACTCTGTGAGCTTCTGGTGAGTTCTCTAAGACTGGGGGAGGATATTGCCCTCCACATGCCATGAAAACTTAGATATAATAAGGAACATAGATTTACAAACTATTCAATAAATTAACAAATTGTTTTGTAAATTTGGTTATTATAAACAAAATCATCATAAGAACACGGGAAAGCATTTTTATACATTGTTAGTAAATAGGCAAATTATATTCTGCTAACATATCACTATTTTTAATAATTAACATATATACATTTTGTATATTCAGTCTTCATTTATATTTATTTTTATCTCATTGGATTGAATAGGTCTCCACTGGTCAACTACTTTTATAATATTTCAACCGGAAGGTAACTGGAAAAAAAAAACTCTTTTTATATTTTATACCTAAATGGCTAAACTTCACATATGAATCCTCTAGACTGTCATCTTACTTGAGGGAAAACATTTTCTATATTGAGTTTTGAAGACTTTCCAATATATTTTAAAATATTGCATTTTTAGAGCATCAGAGGAAAGGAATTGGAACAAATTATCAAGTTAGCTAAAGATTTCAAGTTCATTTTAGTTTCAATCTCTGAAGTCAATTGCATTTGGAATTTTTAGATGCAATTCTCTCTGCAAATTTCAGATCCCAGGTGGTATCAAATACAGTATTACAGATCCAAAGCTTTTTGTTATAGAAGACTTGCAGCATTAATAGGCTGACACTGTTTGAATAACCTCAATCATTCATAAGCCTTTTAAAATACTTTTTATCATTTCAGAATCTAATAAACTAACAGAATTCAATTTTCATGTACTTGAGTCTTTGAATCTTTTACCAGAATTCTGACATCCATTAGCCATTGTCTGAATTAGGTGACTGCTGTGGTAAAGAATAAGCCATAACAAATTGTCTTGTTACAAATACATACACAACAGCTGGAGCTTTTCTTTCTTTTATTCTCATTCCGACTGACATAAGACAGTAGCTCTAGTTTCCCATTTTGTGAATAAGGTTTTTGGCAGGTTAAGCGACAAATGTACCATGCTAAAAACTTTATCATATAAAATAAATAAACAACTTATCTGGAATTCGTAGTTTTGTTTTTTCATTTTTCCCATTGCAGTCAATTTGGCCATTTGTTTCAATGTTTGTGTCTGATACCTCTGGGCATTTGTTTGTTTCACTTAACTTACTTTAAGAAAAAGAAAATACTAAAATATTTTAGCACTAAAAATGACTTTATATTAGACTTCTCTGAATGTTAAACAATATAAAATGTTTTTAGAAATTCACAAAACAATGGACACTAGAAAAAAACTGATTAAGCAATATTAGAATGAGAAAACAACTGGAACAATCTAAGATACAAATTACTTACTAATTTCACTCTTATTTTAGAGTGTAAAATTTTCTTAAAACTCCTGAAAAAGATTAATAAATATTTGTTTATATCATTATGCACATAACTTTTTATTCTTTTAGCTAGCACCCTCAAAAAATAAGCATGGTGTCAGCATGGTTAGCCATATTAAAAGATCTCTTCAATTATTTTTTCCTAAACAATGTTGGCTAGCAGAGCGAAACATGTGTGACTCATTTAAAAATGATCAAATGTCCACTATTTGTAGAGATACCAAATTATACATTAAGTACAAGTATTATTGCTTTTCTCTCTCACTCCCTTTCTTTCCCTTTTCCGATGATGCTCATGACACAATGATCCATGTCTTCAGGGAGAGTCTCACTGACTTAACTAAGAAACTTCAGATATAATCAAGCCACAGAAGACTTAGACTGTCATTCCAGCTTTTCTCTGTAATTGATCCCTCTATACACAATTTAGCCTCAGGAAGAAGCATGACATCAGCAAAGGCAAAAGAATTCTGTAAGGATTATCAACTGTGGGAATTAGATAGTGGGTTTTTATTTTATTTTTTTTTTCAAAATTTTTGCCAATTATTAGGGGTGAGAAAAGAGCAAAAATAGGAAGTTTACTTTTAAATGTTCAATGACTAAATAATTAAATAAAGATTAAAAATAGTCAAACTGAATCATAAACAGAAACTGGGAAAACTGAACATCAACCTATTTCTGTTTCTTTAAAAATTGACTTTTCTTCTATTTAAAATTTAATTTTTGATATATGCTCCTTATACTATAATCTAACCAAGTAAACTTACATTCCTCTCTCTAGATTGTTTCGTTACATTATCCTTCATTTGTATTACATTTTTGTAAAATGTTCCTGCCACTCAAAAGCCACTTAACCATATAAGTATGTCTATATGTATATCAAACACGCACACATATGTGTATGGTAGAGCTTTTAAGCATTCACACTCGTGAAATTTCATTACATATGTAATGTCCATGTATGTCTGTGTATAGCATTATTTCAGAAGCAGAGAGTTACTTTAACAGAAGTTGAATCTTGTGATTGTTCTGCCCACTCATGTTGACTAGGAAATGATACAGAATTTACCTGTTTTTCAACCCATTTATTCTGGAGTACAACAGCTATTAGACAAACTTCCACATCTCAAAATTGTTAGTTATTTCTTGCATTAGTTCTTCTGTTTATTTATTCATGTATTAAACACTGTGATATATTTTAGCAATGCATTAGTGAACAAAATGTGACACTGCTCTTTGAGTAGCATCAAATATACTTGCACATTCCACTTAATCTACTGCAGAAGCCAGGCTCAGCTCTATGACCTTTGATGTTCTTGTGTTCTATGCTTGGTCCCTGGGAAGAAATGTACAATTAACCCTTATAGACGGATAAGAAGAGAAACTATCTTAGCTCTTTCCCACTTTCATTACCGTCTTTTACCATCTTTTGCCTTCTCTTCCTTTCAAATTCTTGCATAATGTAGTCAGTCACACACACACCCCATCTTCATGCTGTTGCATATCACATGTTAAAGTAATTTAACAGTTACTCCAAAAAAGTTATACTTCCTTTGCAAGAAACTTAGAGATGTTTCTACCCGTAGTTCTTACTTATGTGATGACTATTAATAACATTTTATATGCATGTACTCAGATTAATTATGGTATTCACTATCCAGTAAGACATATAAATGATAAGCGATTGTCACTTTTAAAATATTTGGATGAAAACAAATGTTTGTAATTGACATATTTTTCGTTTATTTTTTTCCTTCAGTTGTAACTGAGCTTTTAAAAATTTCTATGATTTCCCTGTGATGGAGATATACTTAATACTCCATTTTCCTGATACAAAGTATTCTGTACATTTCTAATTCCTCCACTTTTTAATCCATGGTTATACATAAAAATCTGAAGGAAATTTTGTTTGCAAATTATTATCTATGTGCTCTTGTTCAAGTTACTTACCCTCTCTATTATTCAATTTCTTTATCTGTGTATCAGGGATAATGATAATATTTATCTTGTAGAGTTGTATGGGAATTAAACGAATCAATCATGTAAAGCACTTATACATTTTCCTGATGTGTTAAGTATTAGCAGCTATTATAATTTTTAAGACTAACACGTATCTACATTATAACAGGTGTTAGGAATGTTAAGAATAATGAAATATTCTTTATCTCCTCACTTTTACTACTTTCTTCCGAGGCCCAGAGTAAACACACATTTGGTTCTGTGAAATTGTTGCACACATCAGAGATGCTACCTTCATTGTTCCTTAAACATTCACAAAGCACCTTTTGCTTTATCACATAACATTTTTTCTATGTCATAAAATCTTTTACCTTATTTAGCCATAACTGACTTAGTTAATATCATAATCTACTATTTCTGACTCAGGGATAGAAACTCCAAAAATGTGGTTTAAATTCTAGCTTTGCCAAACTTCTGACTTGCTAAGCCTCAATTTTCTTTCACATTAAATGAAGTAAAACTAGTGTTTTTCTCAGAGGGTGTTTGAAATAAATTAATTACATCATGGCTATATAAGACCAAGCATGCACTAACACATACATGCTAACTATATGGTTATAATTGTCAGTTCCATCATGCATCATGTTTTCACCATGATTTTAAATATCTGTTGTCCCACAGGTGGTGCTCAAAAAGAATTTAATTAATAATTATGCAACCTAGTGGAATAGACATACATAAAGAGATGTCAAATATTGTATAATATGTGCTGTAATTTAAATTTTAGAAATGCTATAAGAACACAGACAAGACATGGAAAATATCTTTTCTAGAGAAGAAAAGGTTTAGAGAAGTTTCCTGGAGTAGATCAGGTTTCCTTTGAGGATTATCATAATAACTTGCCTTGTCATTCTATGGAGTAGAAAAGACAAAAAGTCTTTTTAGTCAGAGGAAGCAGAGAGAGAAAGCACAGAGTTAACAGTGTGTGTGAGATCGAAGATACTCAGGTTCTCCAGAGCGATTTGGGTGTAAATTATGACTGGGGTGACAATGGGAGATAAGATTAAAATTACAGTGGCTTCCTACATGGTAGAGGGACCTATAGATAAAGACTTCAATTTCTATGCAAGAAAATGTTATCAAAGCATTCATAATTTTTTGCGTGACCAAATTTTATCTTGTTTTTAATTCAATTTTTCACAATGTCATATTGATTTTTACTATAGTAAACCCTTCAACTTTCAATGTTTGCTGGTGTTATGCACAGGGTTTCTCAACTAATGCTATTTTGCTCCAGATAATTCTTTATTAGTGGGACCATCTTATCCAACTTTTTCTGATGTTTAGCAACATCTCTGGCCTCTACCTAGAGATGTCAGTAACACCTCCCATCACAATGGAGACAACCAAAAACGTCTCCAGATTTTGCTAAATATCCCTTGAGGGACAAAATTGCCAATTCAGAACTGCTGTGCTTGAGAAAATCCAGGACAATGCGACTGCTCATGAAAATTCGAGGTCTGTAATACAAGAACTATTTTGATCACTGGAAACATTTTAATAAATATGCATTCATACAACTCTGTACATCTCTTCTTGCTATTTTGCCTGCTAAAACCTAGATTTACATGTTAAATGCACCTGAGGGGAAATGAGTGACAAGTGCATGTAGAACTACCTGCTTAGAAGAGTCAATCCTATTATGTGGGATTTCACTGTCATGCTAAGCAATGTGACAAATCTGTAGAGTAAAAAGAATATAGAATTAGCACTTTAAGGATGTTAAGGCTGAATTACTCTGTTAAGAAAGAAGAAGAACTCTTAATATCCTTGGAACAACATAGCAGAGCAAAGAGTGAATGGCAGAAGGACATGGACTAAGGATCATAAAATAACTGAGGATGGAACATAGTGTGGAGAGAGCAGCAGTGACACTTCTCTGGTGGTACTGTATTTAAGAAATATTTTAACAACAGAACATTTCAATACTTTGTCTTATTATGAGTTTAATTACTCTGCTCCCAACATACCCAGTTATATTTTTATGGGTCTGCTATTTGGTGAAGAAACTTAGCTGTATGACTAGGCTTATTGCGATACAACTAAAGTTTACGTTCAAACTAAAATTTTAAAATAAGTGTTAGGTGTATGCACATGGTTTGCAACTGGCAATGTACATAGGATGGTGAAAAGATTGAAAGCTGGAAGATTTTATTGATAGCAGATCCAGGGCAGTGATGGTCACAAGAGATGTAATCTCTTAGACAGTCTTTGACCTGCCTGAATATATAGAGAGATGGGTTTTCAGTCAGTCTTACCTAAAGTGGATTTTTTTTTTTCTGAAAGACTTTGGGTAACGTGAATCATAACAGTCAAAGTAGATTGCACTGTGGCTGAGCCTCCTGTTCTTCATCATAAACCAAAATGAATTGCAAGTAAAGAAAGAAATGGTCAATATTTGCTTTTAGCTAGCTACCTGGGAAACTTGTAGGTGAAACTTATCTCGTGAACATCTCAAAGGTATTTTTTCCCCTTTCCCTCTGTCTTTCCCTCCTACCTCTCTCCTTCCTTCTTTTCTTTCTTCCTTCCTTCCTTTTCTTCTGTACATAATCACCCAGAAGGCTATGTAGTACATTGTATCTTAAGAACAAAGTACTTTTTAAAAGACAGCTTTTAATACCAAAGTATGTTTGATTTCAGGATGTAGATAATATCAAATCCTTTAATAAATTTAAAAGAAAATTTAAGGATTTTTAAAAATCAACTGAAATGAAGACAATTTGTCAAATGATCATTGGATGGTAAAAATAGAGCAAATCAACTATCAGTTGTATTAAATAAAAAGGGACACTTACTTTATCTTGATAAGGTTTACAATTTTTTAAAAATTCAAGGGTAAAGAGCAAGATGGAATGAGGTTTTTTGGACTGCTACCATTTATCTGTCCAAGACCAGGAAGGACAAATAACCCTAAGTCAGAGTTCACAGAATTTTCTTTCTCAGTTTGCCTCATTTTTTTTATGGGTGTTGTAGAATTTTTGAAAAACAATGGAACTATCTCTCTGTTCATAGCTCAGCATTTTGAATAAATGAGGCTCTTGAGAAGTATATATGATTTGTGTTCAATCTTTGTTTTCTGACCTATATCACCCTGAATCTCTATCCATAGATGATATAGAAATTTATTTTTAAAATTCAGTTATTTTGCTCATTTGAAGTTTTATTGTTCTTTTCAGCACTCTTTATGTTTTTAGTTTGAATTTTTATTTACCATTAATTCTCTGTTCTCAAATCATTTGTAGGATAGTCTCCTGTTGCCCCCGGAGAGAGTATATTATAAAGTTAGATCATGAGATGTCTGAGTCTTTGTCAATGATGGTTAGAGGAGAGCTTCTCATATTCCTTAAAAGAGGAAACTGATATCACGCTGCACATCAGAAACTTTTTTTTTCTCTCTAAAAGATTGGCAAACAGCCAGTGAAACACTGAGTGTAGTTTTCTATTGATTGCCCTGTGGCTTGCAGAACAATACATTTCTGTATCTGAGGCAGTATCATTCTATTGTGAAGAAGTAGAAATCTCCTAGAGACTAATAAATGTAAAGATGTGATTTTAAAAATCAGAACTGAAGTGATGGAGTCATGGCTTTAATGTCTGAGACAAGAAGAAAGAATTTAGTGCAAGTTAGGATTGATGTGGGTAACATGGTTTTATATCCTTTATTAAAGGAGATACTTGTTAACAGCATGCCTTCATAGCTATTTGATTAACATTTCTGTTTTGGATCATATTTTAAGTATTATCAGCCATTTGGTATATTGTCATTTGGGTGAGAATATCAGACATGATTCTTCTAATTATTTGAATTTTCCTCAAGCCTCTTTGCTTTTGAATATACCTTCTTCACAGTCTGGGTTGTCCTTTTCAAAGTTTTAATACTAAAAAAACTGACTCATTCTTCAAGATCCACTTCTAACTATACTATTTAGAGTAAATTATAAGGTGGAAAGTGACAAAATTGTATTAGTGTGCTCAAGAACAAACAGTATTTGATAACTAGGCTGGTCAAAATTTGAGAAAAAGACATAAAAATGTAAATGTGTTTTATATTAAGTTATGAACAATCCGACAAAAAGTAACAGTTGATTCTTTGGATAAGTTTAACATAGAAGCATAATTTTTGTGTGTGTATACTTGGGAGAAAAATCCATTATCATTTAGGTTATCTCTAGAATAAAACGATGCAGATAAGAATCAGGATATATTAAAATACTGAAGCCATTTTTCACAAAATAGCAGCCCAGTAATGAAGATGGGGATGTTCAGGTATAACACATGCACAGAATTCTGCTGTAGAGAGAAGCTGGACAATGGACTTTAAATCTCCAATACCATTTCAGAGGAAAAATGAATAGATAGCTGGTTGGAACAAAAGAGGAAACAAAAAAAGTTTTTTTAAAAAATATACTTTTGTAAATTCACAAAGTTTTTGAGACATTTGGAACCCACAAACTTACTCCTCCACTGGCATCCACTGGCATCCACTGGTATGATTAAGAGACCAATGTCTACGTGTCCATACGGCCATATTTCTTTTTCTAATTAGTCAGTTCTGCTGCATGGAAACAATGTGGAAAGGGAAAAGTTGGAGACTCACTCTCTTAGTGTCCTGGGTGAACGTGCTTGTTATTGGAGTCACAAGTCTGGAGAATCAGACTGGCTTAGAGACAGAAATAGGATGGGAGGGGCATCACATGCTACTCTTCCCATGCCTTCAAAATGTATTGTTTATTCTCAGACTGCACCTATGAAGTCAGAGTAGATCTCTAAATTTGATTAATCAGTGAAAATTCTCTGGATTGCTTGTACAAACCAGATTAAACAAAAAACATACATAACTTTTAAAGTGAGGAAATATACATTAAACAATAATTAGAGAAAAGATTTTGTATATAAGAACTAATTTATTATAATTAAATGCTGACTGTGATTTTCTCTTAGTAGCAAACAAAATGTTTTTATATAAAGAAAATATGAACCTCTGGGATCTTCATTTCAGTAACTTTTAACATGTAATGAACTTGGTTAATGGGCATGATGACACATCAGCAGATCCATAGATTCTGGTTAGTGTCAATTCAGAAATATTTTTATCTCTATTGTGGAAGTAAATAAAAAGCATTATGCTATGCTGCTTTATAAGACTGGAGACAGAATCAGTGAATTTATTTCTTGGACAGACATTAGAAATGTTCTAACCCACTTCCTTATTTTACAGGTAAGAAAATTATAACTATAGTATTCTAAAGAAAACAACAACAACAGTGTATTATAATCTTTTATACCTTGGGCTTATGCTTTTCTGATTCTCTTTCTTAAGGAAAACAAGTCTATTGAATCTTTATTCTCTTCCACTTTCTTCCTCAAAGTTGAAGTTCTATTCCTAAAGAGAATTAGGACTGAAATGCATATGTTTTTAGAAGTGCTTTGCAATCAGGAATCTTAGTGACTTTAAGGTGTTTCAGTGAGTTCTGAAAAAACTTTAAGACAATAAAACGTTATGTACATGGTTTAAAATTTTTATGTTGTTACTTTATATATTAAAAGGGATATGCTTCATTGATACTTCACAAGTATACAAATAATAATGTAAATATATAGTTATAATGGTCAAAATTGAGCATAAAAATTATTCTGATGTGGGTGGAGGAGTAATTTGTAAATGCAAGGCTGTGTGAATGGAGACTAGCATGATTGTGGTGAGTAGTGATTATAGTTCACATTCCACCACTGTCTCCATCGCAACATTCTCTCAGCATTTTAAATGTTCCTTTACTCTGTCTAGATGTATTTAAAGAGGAGTTTAAATTTCTCCAAGGTCAGTTTTAGACTTATGCACAAATTCAATTGAAACCATTTTATGCATGATGATATAAATTTTGGACTCTTCATTTATTATTTTTATTTGACAGCATTAAATTTTATACCTCTTGTTATATGATTGGCAAAACAAATTCAAACTCTTATCTTTTTTGTGTGTGCTGTTTGTTATTTTGTTCTTTTCCTTCATGTCTACTTTTACATTATTACAGCAGTTTCATTACAATAGTTTACAATAATACCTTATTTTATGTCAGAAAATAGATAAAAGAAAATTACAAATAATGAAAACTGTTTTTATAAATTTGTGCATTATTCAGTAAATACCAATGATATTTGAGCTTGTATACCTCCAACTCTAACTTATAAAGCATTAATATTTTTGTTTAGTTTTTTACTTAAAGGCCAGTGCCTTATATGCAACATAAAAATCATAAGGAGAAAAACTGTAAAATATCTTTATTCAGTATATTTGTAACTGAATCATTTATCAGAATATTTTTTCAAGATGAATATATTTGAAACATTTTTCAATTTATATTTTATAGATGAAACACATTAGAAATTTAGTTTATAATCTATCTATAAATTATATTTCAGAATCTCAAATCAGTACATATACAAAAGGATATTCAAAGTGAGAATATCACTTCATTCAAACATCAAGAAATAATATGCATTGTGCCCATACAGGATTAAAACAATATTTCAAAGACTAGACAAAAATATTTCTAGGCTGCAAAGGAAATTAGAACTACCATGTAGTTTATCTGGGCTGAAAATGTGTGTGTTTGTGTGTGTGTGTGTTTTCTATTTATTTTATTTTTATAGATTTAGGGGATACAAGTGCAGTTGTATAACATGAATATATTGTGTAGTATTGGGGTCTGGGCTCTATTGTATCCATTACCTGAAGAGTGAACATTGTACCTAGTAGGTAACTTTGCACCCTTCACCTCCTCCTACCCTTCCATCTTTTCTTGTCTCCAAAGTCTATTATTTTAATATATAAGGGCTGATAATTTAAACTGAATGAAATTTGTCTTTTTGGCATTTGCATCTCAAAACAAACTATTGATTATAATATAAATATTAATTAAACAATTAATGTAGTGAAGTACAAAACAAATACACTAATCATGATTGTTCTCATCTATTTGCTTTTAACCTCTTCCTTAAATAAAATTCCATGTGATCATACTCAGTCAATGAACTGTGCAAGTTCTGCTTTCATAATAGCAAGAATATTCTGAATTGGAAGCTCCCTTTTATTGCAAATTACTATCAACTCTATATAACTTTTAAACAGAATATTTTCCCACTTATTTTTTTCAAAGTGATCCCATGCTGAAAATAATGTTATTATTCCTTTAGCCCATTATTATTATTAGATATAAAACACACATTGCCTTGTAAATAGCATAAACTATTTAAAGTTTTCGTGGTATAGAATGAAATATTGAATTGACACTTTAGAAACCTGCATTCCATCTCTATTTCTATTACTTGTTAATTGTGCCATCCTAGATAAATTTTTCACCTCTCATTAAGCATTCAGTTTTCTCATAAATGATCTTCAATATGCTTTCTGATCCTTGGTTTAAGTTTGAAATCATGTAACCCCAACAAGTTTTCTAATAGGCAAGCAAAAATTTACATTGATGACACATAACATATTTATCATTTTGGGTTTTAATAAAATATTTTTTGCATAGCATTTTATGTGACATATTTTAATTGTGATTTGACTAAAGGCTGATATAAAAGATTAATAATCTAATCACAGTCTTTAAAAATTAATCTTATGGTTATAAATATATAATCACTTTAAATATTTTAAAAATTGAAAAAAAGTAAAAATTAAGGCCACTTCTAATCAAATTGTCCAAAATAATCATTGATAATGTTTTCGTATTTTTTTCTTTCGTTCTACAACACATTCCTTCAGTAAGTAATCTTTAAGTTCTTCACTGATCTTTTTCTCCTTTTCTTTATTCTTTTAAAGGCCTATTATTTTTCTCATTTGTATGTTTGTATGTGTGTTTGCTTTTCAAATATTAAGAACATTGTTAGCTGTATTTCAAATTTGTAAAAACTTTTAAAAGTTTTTTCACTTAATTTTTATAGCATGTTAGTGGTGTTAAAAAAAAAAGAAGAAAAGAAAAGAAACTTAGAATAATAAATTTACCAGAGTTTGTTTAAGGAAAGAATAGCTCATGAATTGGGTAGCACTGAGAACCAGGAGAAATTCAGAGAGGGCTGCCCGGTGACATGAGCAGGTGGTATTTATAGACAGAAAAACAAAATTACATACAGAATCAAGTTGAGTGGCTGTAGTTGAGCATTTGCTTCGTTTAAGACATTTATCTTTGAGGAACATGATCTGAACAGTTGACAGCCTGTGATTGGCTGAAGTTCAGCTGGTATGGTTGGCTGAGATCAGCTATTTATTGTGAGAATGCACTCTCAAATTAGGTTGTAGTTTGTTTATATACTAAGTTAGGTCAGTTCATTATGTAGGAATTCAAAGTACAAAGGCATCTTTAGCCCAAATTTTATTTAATTTAATAATGCCCTTCTTTTGATCAGCCTTTAAATTTTCAGAATTTGACCAAAACCTTAATGTGACTCTGTCACCATTATAATTAAATTTTTTGATTTTTAAGTATGGAATTTCCAATGTCAAATTATCAGATGATTCTTTATGCTCCTTTGCCTTTGTGATAGTCTAACTGTAATGAGACCATTTGACATATAAGGAATGAGTGCATCTAAGTATTGCAGACTCTTGAGAGGAAAAAGCACAACAGAGAGATTATCATGATGGCTGTCAGGAGGATATTAATAAAAGACTGAACTATGCTCCTGAAGAGATCATACCCTTCCACATGAATTGAACCAATTAAAATCAAATCTATCAAAAAGAGCCAAGAAAGGAATCTTTGTTTTAACCAAGTAGCTTGTTGTTGATTTCTTGAAACTAAGTTCCTATCATCTATTTATCCAAGTTCAGCAAGAGGTATTAGCTATCACATGCCCTGCTAACATTTCCCCTTGGTTATCCAGCAAACAGTCCAAGGAAATCATGTTATCTACAACAACTTTGGCAAGATAATTTAAAGAAGTTTTCTGCTTTGGAGTTGAGTTAGCTATTGTACCTAAAATTTGAGACAGATTTCTAACCACAATTTTAATTACATTTATGCCAAGCTAGGGAAGAAGCATTTTACTGAAAGATGTCCATTTGGAGAAATTTATGTTTTCTCGAAAACTCCTCTTTATTCCATAGTGCAAATTAAGAGGTATGAACAAATGTTGATTTTCCAATTGGTTGTGGAGTTAACAATGATATTGTTAGAATCCCTAATCCATATTGGCCCCTTATTTTCCACCGAATACATGGAATTGCCCACATGCATGGTTAATCATTAAATCTCCCACAGATAAAAATCTATCCTGAAGGAGGCACAACAGACCTTTCTCTGTGAGATGCCTTATGCATTAGGGGTCATTAGCAGGAAAGCACTAGCAATATTTGTTTAATGCTCCATTACCAAAATCATTGCATGGCTGGAGACTACTGACAACTAAGAGACTACAGTTCTAAATTTGTCTACAAATAGTTGAGTATCTTTCTATAGGTTTTCTTAATCAATTTTTGGCATAATTTAACATAAAATCATCCTTACAATTTTTCCTATTATTAAATTTAAACAAGAAATCTGAATACATGAATATAAAAACCTAACCTTATAGAAATGAATAGATATTGAAATTGGAATATCAATGAGATGTGTTACAGGGATAACCAGGGAATCTCTAGGATCATGCAAAGATTTAAGTATAACATGCCATATTCAGCATTCAGTGAGGTTCTCTGCAGAAGCTATTGATCATGAAATTTAAATTATTGTGTTATTTTGTAATGTATAAACAGAAAAGGAACACAGGGTAAAGAAGAAAGAGGAAAAATGTTGCATGGTGACAAGAAGAAAGAAATCTTGATCTGTGACTTTGGGAGAACTATTCATTTCTAGGATATAATCCACTTCTGAGGAGAAACTTCCCAGGTCAGGTTTATCTTTAGGTGTTCAATGGGCATACAATGTCAGGAATATGGAGGGACCTTTTGGAGTTAAAAGATGTGGACTTTGGCCAGGCATGGTGGCTCACGCCTGTAATCCCACCACTTTGGGAGGCTGAGGCAGGCAGATCACAAGGTCAGGAGTTCCAGACCAGCCTGGTTAGCATGGTGAAACCCTGTCTTTACTAAAAATACAAAAAATTAGCTGGGCATGGTGGTGTGTGCCTGTAATCCCAACTACTTGGGAGGCTGACGCAGGAAAAATGCTTGAACCTGGGAGGTGGAAGTTACAGTGAGCTGAGATCTTGCCACTGCACTCCAACCTGGGCAACAAGAGTGAGACTCTGTCTCAAAAAAAAAAAAAAAAAAAAAAAAAAAAGGTGTGGACTTAGGTTTGAGATTCTGAAGTTTTACTGCAGAGATGAATTTGGTATAGACTTTTTAAATGTGGCTCAATTGTAGTCTTTCTCTGGTTTCATTTTCAAAAGATACAATCTCTGAGTTTGAATAATGAAAGGTCTGGTTGTAATCAGTTAGTGGGTCATGCAGGGCTTCTTTTACCAGATGAAAATATTCTTTGGCATAATGCACGAAAGCCTTCCAATATCAAGTCATGTCAGAGTTTACAAGAGCATAGGATATACGGGGTTATATAATTAGAATCATAAGCCTTCCAGTAACTATTTCATATGGAATCAATCTGTGTTTCCCTCTGGGGGTAGATCTCATTGCCATCAAAGCCAACAGTCATACTCATGGCTGATGCAATCTATTCAGTTAGCTTGCCTAATGCCATTGTTTGTAATGCTTTATTTAACTGTTTTACAACCTAGCCATTGAAACAAGTACTTCTATCACTGAAGATTTCTCCAGAAACGCCCTATAAGGGAAATACGATTTCTTATAACCTTCTAGTTCCTGTGATAGCATCAGCCTTCCTGTATGGAAAAGCTTGTGTACAATCAGAAAACATGCAGTGAAAGTGGAAATAAAATGAAATCCTACTATAAATATTCAAATGATCCAACAGGTACCAGAAATGTATCACCTGAAATTTTGATTTTCTTACCTGAATTATGGGTTCTTCCCACCAAACATTGGTTATAAAACATGTGAGCAATTTTAGTTACTCAACCAATTTTTAAAAATAATTTTTTATTATTTTATCTATTTCATTATAAGTCACAAAGTACAGAGATTTTAATAATAGAAACTTGACGATCTCTGAAAGAACTAGATTCTCCATGAGTCCATGCTTAACATTTTTTGTACATCCTTTGAAATACCAGTTTTGTTTCTCCAGTTCAGGTACATAGCCATGTTTATTAAATAAATTAACATAAGCAATTTGTCCTGGATGAGTCTCATGAGGTTTATTCAAATTGTGTATCTTAGCAATGTCACTACTGGCTGATTTAGCATAAAAACCTGCCAAAGCATTTCCGTGGCATTCAGTTAATTTTTGTTTTTCTTGATATTAGGTTAACAATTTTAAAGACTCAATCAGTTTTTCCATTAGAGTTCTGGAAATTTTTTCCCAGTTCAATGGTATTATAGAATTTCTAGGGATTTTGTACAATTTCTGAGATGCATACATATAAATAAAACTCAGAAAAGGTAGAGCATAACTGATTATTTAACCATGCTTCCCATATAATTTAGTAGATCAAATAAGCCCTATCTTCCCATTTAATTTAATAGATCAAATAAGCTCCATTAGTTTAATATAGCTCTTTTTATTTAAAAAAAAAAATCCTTTTAATATGCTCCAAGGACCCATCTGGAATATTTCAAAGTTAATTTAAGGCCAACAAAAATATTTAATTTAGAATTTGATTTTGGAAAGTTAGTCAAAAGTATCAAGGGCATAAGATACTTCATCAAAATAGGATTACAGGGCCAGGCACAGTGGCTAATACCGGTAATCCCAATATTTTGGGAGGCTAAGGTGGGTGAATTGCCTTATCTCATGAGTTTGAGAGCAGCCTGAAAAACATAGTGAAACGCTGTTTCTACCAAAAATACAAAAAATAAAAATAAAAAATAGGTGTGGTGGCATGTGCCATAGTCCCAGCTACCTGGGAGGCTGAGGTGGGAGGATCGCTTGAGCCTGGGAGGAGGAGGTTGCAGTGAAATGAGATTGGGCCACTCCACTCCACTCCAACCTGGGAGACAAAGTAAGACCACATCTAAAAAAAAAAAGGATTACAGGTCACTGTGAAATAATAGCCAATCATTTAACCAGAGTGATGATCAAAAGCCATTAAAGGCAAACACAAGGTTAGATATTTGTAGCAAAACCTTAGCTCTTTTAGTAGAGCAAACTTAGTTTTCTTAAGTGACCAAAAACCTAACAAAGACAAGATGAAGCACAGGCAATTATCTTAGTAAAATGCATTACCTGTTTCTCAGGTAAATTTTCTAAAAGATAAAAACCAAACAAACAAAAGATGACTACAGAAAAACCCTTTCATAATTTCCTATTAAGAGCACAACAACACTGCCCACAGAAAAGCTTGTTTTACCACAGGAGCCAGATTCTAGCTTCTAATCAATGTCTTGTTATATGAGTGCTCATTTTTTAGAAAAATTTATAAATAATTCCCTTCTAATGTTAGCCAGCTTGATCACATAATATATTCTTACACAAGATTAATCTTCCACAAAGCTATGATCTTTTTATATCCTTTCATATTTTTCTTATACTTTTCCTCTTTCTCATTTTAAAACAACCAGTTATTCTACTTTAGGACAAAAAGTGCTCTCTTTTTTAATGAAATAAAACATACTCATAACTTATAGCTGTTATTTTTTCAAAAGCACATCCTACCTTCCTACCTACCTATTTACATATAGACTAGTTTTTATTATATCTATAATTTTAGTTATATTTATTATTTAGATTTCGTAATCATTAGTGACCTTAATTTCCAATGAACACTAGACAGCAAGCAATTGTGAACTCTGCCACACGAGAAATTTATAGATTGGCAAATCTAGGGATCATAATTTCTAGAAGCATGTACTTTCTGATAGCACAAATCGTTTATGTGGCACAGAACATATTTACTAAGGGTATCAAGTATCTTTTGTCTTTTTTTAATAGGAAAGTGCAGAGGAATAAAGGAGATAAAATTTTATCTCTAACCTCTCAGGGTTTTGGTTTTGTGTTTTCTAGACCTGGGAATTAAAAATGTTTTGTACAGCTTTCCATCAGACTCAACTTCTCATTCTTGATTATAAGAATGTTAAAACCTTTTGGTATGGAGAAGGTACCTTTCATATGGAATTTTATGTTACGTATGTCTATTTATCTCACTTGTTTTAACACTTAGACTGCTCATGAAGATGTAACACTAAACAGCTAACTACCATTTTATTTTTCTTGCAAAAACATTTTGTAATATAGATTATAAAATATGCCTGTTTTAACCTAACCATCATTATTATTTACCAGAGATTGTCAATATCACATGAACATAAAAAGCATTTGGGCTATTTCTTATTTTTCTGAGAAAATAAGTAATTTATATGAATACCAATTTTTCTTTAAGCCAATTAAATAGAACTCTTTTACAATTGAATTTTGGCAATATTATAAGGAGATTAAAAAGTATCATGTGTATATATATTATACATACAAATATACATAAACATATAGAAACAGATCATATAGCTTTCATTTTAACATTTTAGCTATGTGTCAGCTACAATAATATGAGCACTTTATATGCCTGGGCTAAGCATGGATGCCTCAAATCTTGCCTTATAGTATGAGATTCATTGGTCTTTTTTTTATTTGTTTTGTTTTCAAGGTTGAATGACAGACTAGTCAGTTGTTGTTTTTTTCAAAAAACAGTTTTGAAGCATAGCAAAGATAATGACAAGATGAAAGAGGTGGACAGAGTTGGCAGAACATACAGTTAGCAGGAATTTGTTATATGAGTTTCAGTCAACTGATAAGTCCACATGGGAAGCAGGATCAAACAGAGAAAATGGAAATGACTATTTCTTACAAATGTTTTTCTGAAACTAGTTCAAGTGTCAATTAGACAAGTGTCATTTAGATATTTCAAATTCGAAATAAAAATGGCCGCTAAAGAAATATTCTGTTTTTGTTTCTGAAAGAGACAGGTTGATTGTTATCCTGGTAGTGAAGCGCTTGGGTGTTCCAATGGAGAACACCACTACTGGGGAAACAACTAAGCCATAGATGGCTGGAGTAAAAGTGAACCATTTATGTTTCAGTGGCTTGACTGCTTACAATAAAGGCAGACATCTCAAGGCACAGGATTCTTTAGTTTGGGAATCCCTTAGTGTTGGTTTCAAATATATACAAGGAGGTCCTCTTAGTCTGCAGCTGTTGAATCTTCAAAGATATGCACTTGTTTGCCTTTTGTAAGGAGTTTCTCTACTATGACCACTATAACTGTAAATTACCTTTGATAAGGTTTGCTCATTTCTCTGCAAAAGACAGATTCTGAATTCATAGTTCTCATACATTTAATTGGCTAGAGTTTCAGATGGAGGGGTTCGAAACTTCTTGAATTCAGATGAACCAATGATTTTCTTTTGTCTAGTAATCTTACCTACCTACTGAATCCAGTCAGACACCTAAGGCCTACAAAAAGGATCCATTCCTGTTTCTGTCATGAATTCCAAACCCAGTTCAAATAAATAATGCTTACATAACTTTGGAATGCTCAAACCACAAGTTCTTGGAGCTCAAACCCAAAAAAGAACTCACCCATGACCCCAGTTGCTGCAAGAGATGAATTGGTACAATGAACTTAGTAGTTTGCTTTGCTTGGTCACTTTGTGCTCTTGGGAATCACTGGAGATGTACTTTATATTTCACGTTGGATACCAAGCTATTAAAAAAAAATACTTTATTTAAATTTAACAGAGTTTATTTTAACAAAGAATATTTGTAAATTCAGCAGCTTTCAGAACCAGGACAGGTTTAGAAAAAGCTCTATCCTCTAATATGGGCAGGCAGGATTTAGAGACAAAAAAGGAAGTAATGTACAGAAACAACTTGATTGATTATAGCTGGGTGTTTGCTTTATTTGGGCATGGTGTGATGAGGCATTTGCCTTATATGGATACGGTCTGATCAATTGGCAGCAAGCTATTGGCTGAAGCTCAGATGCTATGATTGGCTGGGACTTGGCTATTCATCAGAAGAATATACTCTTAAATTAGGTTTTAGTTTGTTATTTAGGAGTTCAAAATTCTCAGGCAACTTTCAGCCAAAATCAAGTTATTTTAACAGTATTTAACTTTAATTCCTCTTCACACATTTTAAAACTTTTTCTTAGTAATTCCTTCTACTGCTGTGACATTTATTAATCCCTTCAGCATTCACAGATTAAATACTCATGCATACGTATTGAATAGATTTTAACTTATTGATTACTGTACTATTCTTTGTGCTTTTATCTTTTAGTATTAAATTTTTTGATCTTAAAACAACTGAAATAACCATATCTTGCATAATATCTAAAATTAGGTAGAATTTTTCCAAATAATAGCCAATTTCCTCCAAACATTTGCTAGTCTATTCATACTTCCCCTAATGCTTTTAGTAGTTATTTTTCGTCATGTATTGAATTCTTAATATATTTGGATAAAGATTTGAAATATAGGATGTGATTTTTAAGCTGTTTATTCTTCAGGCATCTTAATTTCATTGTTACAACGCTATGGCATTTTGTGGTACCTTAAAGAACACCTGTTCACACTGTCATTGAAACTGTTAACATGGTTTTGGAAATTCTACAGTGTCACACATTTTTACATTATTTTTTCATCTTAAAAAAAGTTAGATTGTTCTTATTTTCAATAATTTACTCTTAAAAAATTAAGTCAAAATGATAAGATGGATTCTATAAATATGGTTTTAATATTCACAGAGTTACATTTTGATAGAAAAAGATAGCAGGAAGTGGAATCATAATGGTATCAGCAGTAGATGTAGAGCATATTTATGATAATCATAGGATTGGCTTGCTGTAAAGTATAGAAAACTATATGGTGTGAGTAATGATTATTTATATCCTCCAAACATTGGACAAAATATTACTTAATGAAGTTTTAGTATTTTTGCTGTTAAAAAGCTATAACATCTTTTTCGGATTAAATGCTATAAAATATTTTTCATAATTTGTACTTCTGGAATGGTCCATAATTTCTTATCCAAATCTTTCAGCTATATCTTCTACGTAAAATTCTTTAACTATGTTTTACTATTCTTGAAAATGTTCCTGAAAGAAATTAATGCTGTAATGAATCATTATTTGTAAGTATATAAAGTGTTCTTCTTTCTAAAATTTTCACATATATGTATTACACACATTTGAAAACTTAACTTTTGGGTAGATTCTCAAGAATAATATTAAAAATATATACTTACATGAAAAGAAAAATAATAACATTCATTCTCCAGAAACACTGCTGAATTTTAAAAGCATTTGGCAATTACTAATACCTATCTTCCTGTTTTATGAATATTACATATATTTTGATACTGACCATGATTCCCTAAAGAATCGTGCATTCTGTAAAGGAAGAAGAATTTCACTTTAAGAGTTACTTAGTGTCTCTAGAGGTAGAAATACTCTGTAGTTCAAAAACATAAATGATCCAGCTGTTTAAATAGCATGCCCAATGTGCTCCAGAGGAGCCCTATCTTTTATGAAATGGCTAGACTTTCCTGAAATAAAACATGGTGGTTAGTCTGAGAACAGAGAAGCTGGAGGTTCTTTTAAAGATTTTCAAGCATGCTCCTCAAGAGGTTGGATTTTAAAGTAAGTGATGTATTTCTTCTTTACTCTCAGCATGATCTCAGAGACAGTTAGACTGCTTTAAAGTTTTAACTTTGTTAAAGAGACTTAGAAGTTTAAAATAGTCCAACAGGAGGCCTGGAAGTGGGAGGGCAAGTGGAATATTTCCAGGGTTGGGCTAACTTTGAAGCAAAACATGAATGGCATTAATAGTGTAATAAAATCTCATATCAACAGCTCTGTCTACAGATCAGTAAAAATGTAGATGAACTTGAAAGATTTTGATTAGTAGGGGAAGTGGTACATCTTATTCATCTTAGTACAATCTTTTTGTTATAACAAAACTAAATAATTAGCCACAATATCCTTACCAAAGTTAAATAACTATAGTGTAATTTTCCCAAAGGCATATGATAGTGACTAGTTAAGGTACAGCTTATATATTCATCCAAAATGATATTGGGATGTGACTTTAACGTTTACAATGTTTTTAAGGTGTTATGCTTTTATAATCAACTTATTAACTGAAAATGTACCTAGATAATATTGCCTCCAAAGAAATCAAATATTACTTTGTACAATTAGATGTGTTGTGGGAGGGTTGTCCTTGAAGTGGCACTAACTATATTTTTGATTGATTTGTCATTTCTAGTCAGTTGAGGTGTTTTATGCTGAGTTTAGTGATGTGTATAGAGATGAGAAATTCAATAATGGATGACAGGATTTTCAATTAATAACATACAAAATTACATACATCCAGTTAGAAAAGAGAGACATGGTTAATTAATTAAATGTATTCATTTGGTACTTATTTTAAAATTTAAAGGCTTAGAACACTGTTAGTTTATCTGGATTTTCATTTAGTAGTTACACCAAAAAAGCTAAGCCACAACTCCTTTTTATATTCTCTATTCCGTTCTCTTAATTTTAACTTTTAATATTTCTAATCTTGAAACATTTTTCTCATATCTTTCTTGTGATTCAATAATATTAAATTTTCAGGTAAATTGGATCAAAAGGTGTAAGATTTTTTTTTATCTTATAAGATATTTAATATGTGGAGTTTAAATGATGAATTCTGGCATCTATGTTTAATTCCATGTTATTGATTTCTCATAAATTTATTTAGCCTAGTATGATTATTTTCAACTCTACATAATTATATCTCACAGATATGAATTATCTACTCATTACACGAATATATACTTTGATCTTCACCCAAAACATTAAAGAAAATACAAAGTAAGTTATATAATGTGTTCATATTCAGAGACACTCCAGTATCTTTCGTCTTCTTATTTTGCTTTCTTTCATTAAACAGTTAGTTATATTTATGAGAAACTAATTACTGTCCATTCTTGTTATTTGTGGTAGTTATGTCCTGTAATGTCATGTGAACACTGAATTAGCAAATAATGAATTGTCCCTAGTGAAAATTCAGGATTCGTTTCCTGCAAGCCTCTGGTCACAGCATTTCCATCAGCCAATCAATATATCACCTTGTTTTATGGCCTGTTTAAAGACATCTTGCTTAATATATATTGTGGTTTCAGTAACCTTGAACTCACTGCCAACAGCACTATAACTTATGCTTGAAAGGAGATTATCAAATGCAGGTATTTTCATGGCAAGGCCCATCACAGCCTTCTTACACTTTGGAAATTCACACAGCACTTCAGCATTAGTTTTGGGAGCCATGTTAAACCACAAAATCAGCAGGAAAATGCACAAAAATGAAAAAGGAAACCGTGGCACTAACTAGGCCACAAAAAGGGCACTTGCTAACAGTATCAGAGCTTAAAGAAGATCTCTGTGGACCTCAGCTGGCAACCTGTGCTTTGGGTGTTGCAAATTACTTGTGGCTCTGTTCATGCGCTGTCCACAAATGACCAAGAAAGTACAGAGAGCATGATTTTAGAGTTAGAAATGTTAGGCAAAGTAACAAACTGTTGGCTAATTTCTGCCTGCCAACATAATTTCACAAATTCCCAGATTTTGTGAGGGGGTGCAGCTCTCCCGAAAGATGCTTTGAAGACAAAATAGGAGGTCTCCTGTATCTATTGCCTGAGTCACTACATTCCCTAAACAATAAATGTCCCTAGCCTTGCCTTTTCCTACACAGAAGATATTGTCTGATGGGAATAGTGATTATGCTTCTTATAATACACAAGCTGACGTGCTCTTACACCCAAACCTTGATGTGATTCTGCTATAATGTTACTAATCTGAGCAAGTGTGATGTGACTTCATATAGTGAACTCTCACTACCTGTATATAAGCAGTGGGCTGAAATAATGTGCTGGAAAGGTCTAACGGAACTGCTTATGGGTTATAGTCATCGTAAGACTTCTGAATGAAACTGACCTTAATTCTTTAAAAGCTTGACTTCTTTTTCTTTAATCAATATAAATAACTTTGACAACTAGGAGAATTCACAGATACAAATTCTGCAAGTGATGAGGATTGAGCAGTTAGGTAGGAACTATCCTAACTGCTACAGAGACAAACTAAGTAAGATCTATGCCCTCAGAGATCCTTAATTTTTGAATATAAGGGAAACTTCAGTCCTCATAAATGTTTTGATGTTTTGTGACTATTTTCTTCACTCTTTAAACAGATATTTGCTAAGTACTGACTATGTGTTAATCACTTCCTTATTTGCTGGAGGTATGTCAGGGATTAAAAAAACAAAGTGCAATTTCTGATTACCACAAAGACCCTATTGAGAGATATGGGCCAGCAAAAAGACAGGCAGTGTGATACTCTGAACTGGAAAGCCTAGGATGCAATTAGAACACATGAAAGCAGTACCCAACATAGATAACAGGTTAATAATGAAATCTTGGTGGACATGACCTTAATGCTCAAACTTGAAAAAATGTGAATTTTTAAATTACCAAGTAGAAAATCAGTGGACACAGGTGAACAAAACATATATGAAATGGCTTAGACGTGAGGAACAGCAATTGAAAGTAGCACAGTAAAGCAACTGGCAGTGGAAAGTGAGGAAAGTTAATGCTTGAGACTTATTGGTAAATGGAAAAGGGAATGATAAAGGAGGAGCAGTGATATAAAATAATCTAGCAATGTAGGCAGGGACCGAATCATGAAAGGTATTAATTTAAATTAGTTTAAGGAGTTGTCATGTTTTCCTGAGAGAAAGAATAATAAATATAAAAACCAAATAATTGGAATTAATTTGTATAAGGATTGTTTGGTTCTAGATTTGAGATTCATTGAGGATTTGCTGGGTGGGGAAGGGCAGGGCCACAATGAGTAAAGGCTGTTTCAATAATCCTAATGAGAGACAATGTGAAGTGGCCTGAGATAGGGTAATGACAGGGAAGATCAAGACCAATGGATTAATGTAAAAGCTCTTTAAGAGTTGTAGTCAACTGGAGTTGGTTATTGGTTGGATGTAAATAGTGGTTGTTGGGAGAAGTACTCAACCGTGGACTCTGAAGATTGTGTTTGCAGAAAGTAGGGATGAGATAAACAGCAGGATTACTATATACTCACTGTAAAAGCAGTAAACCCCAAACTCAGTTTTGTCTGTTTTAAAGCAATGTATTTGGTGGGCTGGAATCTTTCTGGGCTGATCTGCATTGCCCCTATGGAATTTGAGGGTCATGGTGAGCTGGTGTAGAAGCTCTGAATATTTTTGTCTTAAGTGATAACACATTTTGTCTCTGACTCAGAATTCTGTCACCAATCCTCTACCTATTTCCATAAAGTAGTAACAGACCAGTTTGTTAGGTTGAAAATAGAGTAAATTCCAAGGCCTTTCAGAGTCCCTAACAGTGGTTAATTACGGACCTCTGAATTTTTTTTCAGTAACCAAAGATCACTGGAATAGGGAACGGAGAATGGAGGATGAGCTTAAGTGGGAAAAAAACAAAATCTCTTTTAGAAATTTCAAACTTGAAGTGTTGAAAGCACACACAAGAAGAGATGCCCAACAGACAGCTAGATGTACAGATCAGTGGACAAGCATATAGATTTAAAAAATAGGAATTCAAAGATTACAACTTAGTGAATAGAATAATATGAAAAAATCTAGCATGGACATCTAGGCTGATCAAAAACAGTTTCTGCAACAGAGTTTTGAGCCATGTAAACATTTATGGGACAGTAGAGAGAAATACATTTCAGTGTGTCTGAAAAATCAGGAGTGTTTGCAGTATAGGATAGTAGGCAATAGAATAGCTTAAGAAAGTGATGCCGAGCGCGGTGGCTCATGCCTGTAATCCCAGCATTTTGGGAGGCCGAGGCAGGTGGATCACGACCAGAGATCGAGACCATCCTGGTCAACATGGCGAAACCCCGTCTCTACTAAAAATACAAAACATTAGCTGGGCATGGTGGTGTGTGCCTGTAATCCCAGCTACTCAGGAGGCTGAGGCAGGAGAATTGCCTGAACCCAGGAGGCGGAGGTTGTGGTGAGCCGAGATCGCGCTATTGCACTCCAGCCTGGGTAATAAGAGTGAAACTCCATCTCAAGGAAAAAAAAAAATGCTGTATAGAGTGAAATCATACTAACACTTCAACATGACAGTTATACATGGCAACATGAAGGGCACTGATACTTTAGCATGAAAAATTTTATAGATTTGATGAAAGTGAAAATGAGAAAATATCTTATGCATTGAATGGGCTGAGAAGTAAAAATAAGTTGTTAAGATGGAAAAGAAAGTAATATGGTAGTGGAGAAGAATATAAGATAACAGGAGTATGTTTCCTAAAACGAGAAATATCTGAGTATATTTTGGTCTAATGTGGATAAAGAAAACACATTTTGCAGCATAAGTTGGGGGAGGTACTTTCCGTTGGCCTCTATTTTCAGGGCTGTGAAAAAGAGAGTTCAGCAGCAGAGGGAGGAGGCAAGTGAGAAAGTCAGGTTTGGTGATGGTGGCTAAAATTTAAAAGAGTTGCTGTTTAGAACTAGAGAGAGCTGCCTGAATATATGCAATAGGATTCTTGAGTGGTTTGAGGGTACGGTTGCTGTTGAAGACCATGTGCACCGGCATTTGAGGTTCTGCATATTTCTAAGGCACTCCTCAGCATATGGTAGATTCATTCTATAATGTACATAAGAAATAAGAGACCTTTAAATTTTGGGGGTAGAGAGGCTTTTCACAAAGTGATGGGACAGAAAAGCAATGCAACAACTTACTGTAATATATTGGCAAAAGAAGAGTTAGGGGATAAGTCTTAAGTATTGATTTGGCTGAGCTGGGAATATAGAAACCTGAAAGAAAAAATATTAGAATAGTTGAAAGGCCTGGATATTTTATTGAGATTGAGAAAATTACTGGTGGGAGTAATTTAAGGGGCAAATTAGATGATGAAGATATGGTTTTATGAATTGAGATATTGCATTTGGATTTCACATAAAGCAGTTCTAATTCCTTTACTTAACAAATATGTACTGAGATCCCCATATATGCTGAGAAGTATTTTAGGTGCTGGAGATATATCAGTGTAAGAAAAGGCCGAAATGTTCCCCCCCCTGCAGCCTATATTACAATGAGAAAAATTTACCACTATTTTATTTGGTGAGTAAACCTCCATATATTTTTTCAGTATGCATGTGTTTATCTTGACTTTCCCTCTTTAAAAAAGTATTATATTACACACATTTTTTTCAGTCTGCATTTTCTTGTTAACAGGCTCTCTCTAGATCTAACTTGCCATCTTCAACAGCTATCAAGTTATAGAGTGAAAGTAGCATAAATATCTTTAATGGTATTTGCATATCTAAATTTTTCAATTACACTTTCTAGTTACCATCGAAGTTGAGTGACTGCATTGGAAGAATAAAAAATAGAAATGGACATATCGTGTCAAAGTGTGTGAAAACTTTTATATTTAAAAGGTATTTTCAAATTATCAGTATATCAACAAATATCTCCACCAACAGGTTAATGAAAATATCTAGGGTTCTGCAAGATCTTATCAAACTTTATTAGTGAAAAACTATATTTTTGTTATAAATTCTATTTGTTTTTTAAATTGTATTTTGAAATGTTTAATGTCTGAGAAAATATTTTTATAAATTTTTGTCCTGAGTATTTCCTTTTCTCTAAACTTCTTTTTTTTTCCACCAAAGTGCTTTTATTTTAACTAGAGTGACATAATCAAATACAATAAAAGAAAAATTAGATAATCAAACATACTTCTAAGTTTTATAATCATAAGAAAATTTAAAAATAAAATTTCAAAGAACAGTTCACTCAACTGTTTTACATACCTGGTTATGTAAAGGTTGTACAATAAGCTCCACAGATATAGTCAGCAACACTGGAAACAACCATTTACAAATAGATTATGCAAACTACCACATTCCAAATGGCAGGAACAATTCATTATAAATTTCAGTTAAGTGAAGTAGTTTACAGAAGCAGTAGATACTTGACATAGAAATTGCAAGGAAAGGCGCCCAGCAAATTCCCTTCATGAAAGAGAGTTGACAAATTTGTTGAATCTGACCAAGTATGTCTCTCTAGCAAAATAGAAATCTCAAATCCTCTCCGAGATATTTTTGAAAGTTGGATGAAGTAGCAACTAGAGCACTCACTGAGAGAGGAAAGTGTAAATAATTAAAGTTGATTCTAACCTGGCATGTTAATTAAGGGGAAATAATTTCTGATTTACTTCTAGCCAGTGTGTGTATGGCAGTATGATATGATTTTCAACCCAAATACCTGACAGGTTGGCTACGAACTTTGGAAATCACTTCCTAGACTGAGCACATAAATTCACTGGCATGGTTTTGGATAATTGGCTTCTGCACAGCAGAAGAGTATGAATGCATAGTCATATCAGGATAGGTGATGGATCTGATTATGTATGGATACTTTATGTTTCAAACTGACTGAACAAATACTGTTATTCTTTTTTTTAAATTTTATTGCATTTTAGGTTTTGGGGTACATGTGAAGAACATGCAAGATTGTTGCATAGGTACACACGTGGCCTTCCTCCTAATCACCCCATATTTGGCATTTCTCCCCATGCTATCTCTCCCCAACTCCCCACCCCCACTGTCCCTCCCCTATTTCCCCCAGCAGACCCCAGTGTGTAGAGCTCCCCTCCCTGTGTCCGTGTGTTCTCATTGTTCAACACCCGCCTATGAGTGAGAACATGCAGTGTTTGATCTTCTGCTCTTGTGTCAGTTTGCTGAGAATGACGGTTTCCAGGTTCATCCATGTCCCTAGAAAGGACACAAACTCA